>NC_086232.1:39799587-40109379 GCF_036321145.2 Pelmatolapia mariae
CCTGACCAACTGAGGGTCGTGGGGTCCTGGAGCCTATTGCAGGATTAACACAGATGTGACAAATGTGTCCCATTTAGACCTCGGGACTCCCGGGCCGTACTCGGCACAGATGTTCTTGTATACTGTGCCGGCCACTTCGTTATAGCACTCGATGTATGCCCTGCTTGCTGTTGGATTGTCTCAGGGTCATCTTTACACATTTTGTCTGGTGTGGATCCAGCCTCTACAGATCTTGTGCTGAGAACTTGTTCCTGTGCTGCCATGATTCGTGCCTCTGTGCTGTCTTTCAGTCCACCAGTGTCTGGATTTCTTGATATCAGCTACTTCTTCTATCTGCCGATGGTACATGCAGTGCAGGGGCCTCTCCTTCCATGATGGTTCCTCTCCTTGCTCCTCTTCTTTCTCAGATGTCTGTTGCCTGAAGTATTCACTGACCACACTATCAGTCTACCTCTCTACTGACTCACCATTTCTTGACCACCTTCATTTCACTTATATATAACATATATATTTAGATAGATAATAGAAAATGTTAGTATTATTAAGTAGAAATGAAACAGTGTATAGCCTTAGAAAAAAAACAGCCATCCCTGGACCTTGACAGTTGTGTTAAAGGGAAACCTGGAGAGAGGAGCCAAACGCAGGATGATGAAGCAGCAAAATGAACAGAAAGCAAAGTTTTTTCATGGTTGAGCAAAGAACCAAAAACTTCACAAAGTCAAGGACTTACACACAAAAGGAATCCACAGAAGAAGCACAAACACATAAAACACATGTCCAGTGCAGGTGAAAGGAAGGAAAAAACAAAAGCATGAAGTAAAACCAAAATAAGACACATGATTGTCCTGATCTTTAAAGTAAAACAGGAAATAATCAAAATACAAAACTACCATTACTGTTAAAGATGTGACAGCACTAAGTAAGAGATGGATTACTGAGAAAGCAGGAGAAACCAGATAACAAATGCAGCAGGGACCTTGACAAATACTGATCAGAGGATAAATGTGGGACAAATGAATGTAAATAAAACTGTGAAGTGCCTGAATCATCCACAGGGGATCATTGCTGCCCTGCAGACTCTGAAATGTTTCACCACTGATCGTGGAAACATTTCAGAGGCAGTGCCAGGTTTGGAGTTGAACTCCTGTTCTTGGTGTGTGTAGTTTTTAGTTGCCCCCATAAAGCTGCAAAGAAAGTGACATTTATAGGAACATTTTCACAGGAAAGGGAGAGTCGTTAACAGGAAAAAGTCTGGTAATAATCCAAACTTTCCCTTCAGAGTACTGCCTCATCAGCTCTCTCCGAGGGCTGCTTCTGCTGATTTCAGATCTGTTTTATTATCACTCACAGAGTATAAAGGATGACACTGCCAGCTAAACTTGGCTGGTGACAGTAAAGCTGCTGTTCCTCACAAAACCCTCGATGAAAAGTAGAAGGCAGACGCAGCACGACGTTTCAAAGTTTACAGGAGGGTGGTAGATGATGTCGAGTGGGATGGTAAGTGGCCGGCGATGGCTTCTAGCACCTGTGGCACAGCAGGCCCCAGAGACAGTTTGACCCTTACGCAACCTGGAAAGTATACCACTTCAAACACACACACACACACACACACACACACACACACACACACACACACACACACACACACACACACACACACACACACACACACAGACCACAGCTTGATTCTGGGAACAAATGAAGGCACTGAGGAACAAACTGTATTTGACATTTTTTTTAGTCTTAAAACGTATTCACTGTGTTTCTTATCTTTTTCTCCTTTTGTGCACTTAATTATTGTAACGTTGTGTCTCCCAACAACCAGAGCAGTATCTGTGGTGGGATCAGCGCCATTTACAACTTTAGCGAGAGAGTAAAGTGTGTGTTCTGTTCTCTCTCTTTCTCTTGTGATAGTCCACAGACCAGATGCCCACTTTGGCACCAACACCCAATCAGTGTTATACCAGGCATGGGTATACACACACACACACACACACACAGACACACACACACACACACGTACACGCACTCTAACAGAAACACAAGAGGCAGTGAAAGAGCACTCATCCATCTGTCCATCTCCCAGCCACTCTGGTGCAGAGAACACATCAGCATGCTTGTGTCTGCTGCAGCCTCTTCAGCGTTATGTGTGAGCATGTCTGTGAATGAGTCTATAGCTGTTTTCACCTTTTTTGAGATATCACCTGACTGTTAAACAGTCTTTAACCTGCCAGCTCTCAAGTACAAAGTCCATACAATGTTAGATTGCACTGATGTGCAAATAGCCCGACCCAGTCTAAGGGCAAAATGTCAAATAGACGTGAAAAAGCAATCTGTTTTTTCATTCACACAAGTTTTCTTCTTTTTTGCTACAGTCAGCAGGACTTTGAATGTATTTCTACATGTTATGTGACCTCTCTGTGAGTGAGGTGGCTCATAGGTGTACATGGTACCGAAGCATTTTTGACTCTTTGTTGTGTCATCTGATCTGAGGATGTTTAGAAGGGAGGAGCAGGACTGTCAGATATTTCCGTTCAATTCAGTTCTATTTATACAGCGCCAAATCACAACAACAGTCGCCTCAAGGTGCTTTATATGGTAAGATAAAGACCGAACAATAATACAGTGAAAACAGCGAAAACTCCAAGAATCAGATAATGCCCTGTGAGCAAGCACTATGGCAACAGGGGGAAGGAAAAACTCCCTTTTAACAGGAAGAAACCATCGGCCGAACAATCTCAAGGAGGGCCAGCCATCTGCCGCGACCAGTTGGGAGTGAGAGGAGGAAGACAGGAAGAATTGATCTGCCTGACAGACCTGGTGAAAGCAAACAGGTGGTGAGGATGAAGTAGGAACTCCTATTCAAGGCCTCTGCCAGTGGAGTCCTTAACAATTTCTCTTGCAACATCAGGGAAGTTGGAGTCCAAATGGAAAATATTCACAGCTACCATTGCAGAGCTGGCTGTGAGGAGCTGTGGTGAGGTCACTGGACATGGCAGCAACAGAGGACCTGCTGGTGGACTCCAGCGGCGAAGGCTTTCTGGGTCTGGTTGGTCCAGGAGTCTTCTTTTTTTTTAATGTTTATTTATAAAATTTTAAGGTCAAAATTACATAAAATCACACTACACAAAGGAAACAAAATTCAAAAACAATAACATCCAAACACAGAAAGAAAGACAAAAAAAGAGAAAAAAACAGAACAGAAAAACAAGAAAAGAAAAGAAAGAATACACCGGTTAGTCAGTCCAAATCAAAAGTTCAAGAGAGGAAGGAGGAAGATGATCTTCTGTGTGAGGTTAGACAGGGCAACACAGAGTTCACCAAGTCCAGAAGATGTGGGGAACAAGTCCAGGAAGGAATCGGGGTCACGTAAACTCAAACTGCAGTCACATGGGTTAAAGTTTATGTTGAATCCCCCTTAATATGATTGAGAAAAGGGCCCCAGATTTCGACAAATTTAGTGTGAGCGTCAGCCAGACGATAACGAACCTCTTCAATATACAAACATGCAATCATCTCACGTGGTCCAGGAGTCTTCTGAAGCAGCTCATGTGTATTGAAGGACCAGAGGCTATAGCCAATGCAGCTACAGAATAAGAAGCTCAAGAGTGGGAGGAATTCAGGGAGGATGACTTACAGGTGGCATAAGGAACAAGTTGAAGAATCTCAATTTCACCAATTTATTCAGGCCACGTAGCAAATATATGAAAATTTTGGCTCTTCGGCCTTCATCAGAGCATGAAAAAAATGGATGTTATATCATTTACATATACAGCAGTTTGCTTTTAAAAGTCACATTTCTGTTCTCATATATATATATATATGTGTGTGTGTGTGTGTGTGTGTGTGTGTGTGTGTGTGTGTGTGTGTGTGTGTGTGTGTGTGTGTGTGTGTGTGTGTGTGTGTTTGATCATATGACAATTCTAATCTCAAGTTTTTCATTCATCCACAAACTACTAAAACTTATAATATATAATATTATATATTATAATTCGTTATTGCAAAACACCATCAGTACTTTATATTAATGCCCTTAGTGTTAGTCCATAGAATGGATTTCACTTTAGTTAGTTAAATAGTTTAGTCAGTTCATTCTATTCAATGTCATATTATTAAAAAGAAATATATAAGATCAGGAATTGAGTTACCATGTGACTCTTAAGGCCAATCACCTGCTGCCATTTCCAGCTGCTCTCTTATTCACAAAGGTTCACACAGCAGGTAGCTCCACATGTTTGATTCAGCACATTCAGCACAAGTCAGGAAAATGAATCTGCCCAGTTAGGAAGTACCAAGTATTGTGAATCCATTTCAGTGTTTTAGTGTCAGAGAAGGTGACAACCCACAAAAAGGTAAAAATATATATATTTGCAGGTGGTAGCTGCAGATCATTTCTCTTCTTATCCATCCTGACTGATTTTTCTCTAGTTTTGTTCTTAGTTTTCTGACGTTATTTACATTTAGATGTAAGAAACGTCCCCTCTGCTGCAACCGCCTCGCACATTCATCCCATTATGTGTCCTTAGAGTACCCATAGCTACAGAAAGGGTCAGCGGCCTCAGACTAATAAAAGATAATCAGCTGCGCTGTTCTGTGTGCAAATAAGTGTGTATGCACGAGCCATTATAGAAGAATAACAAATACCATCTGTGATGCTCAGTGTGTGTGTGTGTGTGTGTGTGTGTGTGTGTGTGTGTGTGTGTGTGTGTGTGTGTGTGTGTGTGTGTGTGTGTGTGTCCTTCTTTGTAGCTTTATCTGTGGAGTAATTTAATCACTCTAAAATATTTAAGAGCTTGTGGGCAAATGAGGCACTTGACTGAGGATCTACATTTTCCCTTATCCATCTATCTATGGTAAAAGTCCATTCCAGGATTTGCAGGCAGCCACAGGCTTCAGTGTTACTTTAAGGTCTTGAGCATTCATGTCCCCCACACTCACATTTCTCTATCCCCCCCTCTTCTCATTCACCCTACTCACTCTCATCCCACTCACACACACTCTGCAGGGGGAACACACAAACACACATATGCGCGCGCACACACACACTCCTGAAGGAGGACTTGAGGTAAGAGGGAAGTCGCCTGCACTGTGAACTGCCGTTTCTTTAAGCCACTGGACAGGAGAACAGTGGAGGATTGTATCAGCAGTCTTCCCCACACTAGAATACAATGCACTTACACTGTGGCTGTAAACTAAGCAGCATTTAGTCGACACAGGCAGAGCGTTAATGAAACACACAGAGGCTGCTTGAATTAATTAGATTACCAATTAACAGCATATATACCGTTATATTGCATTAGTGACTGCTCCATCCATTCATCAGTTTTCTGCTTCTTATCTGTGTCTGAGCAGAAGTCTAAGCAGGAATGCCCAGACTTCTCCCTCTCTGCCTGGCCACCTTTTTTAGCTCGTCAGAGACATTTCAGGCCAGAGGAGAACAGCATAATCTCACTAGAGGCTGTACGGGCTTTGCTCCTGGCTGGACATCAGCCCACTGAGAAGGAGGCATCCTCGTCAGACGCAAATGACCACATGACTTCTTGATTTTAAATCTTCTTCTTCTGGTCATTAATCACAGTTCGTGACCATAGGTGAAAGTAGGAATGTAGACTAACTGGTAAGACCAGTTTCACCTTTACCCTTATCTCTCTCTTTGCTACAACAAACCAGCACAGTGTCAACACAGTCTCAGGATGTTCCACACATACCCTACTTCTAAACTCATGAAGACGTCTGTGAAGGTTCTCAGTCATCCAGGTCAGAGTAATCCAAGGAGCTTGGAAATAAAAGCGACTGGACTTCTTTATGTTGAGGACCCTGAGATATAAGATCTAAACAGACTCAGTGGCAAAAGGCAGCTGCAGTCCAGTGAATGCTTATTGTTAGCACTGGAAACTAAACGCTTGCTGCAATGCTGGTCTCCACCAATAAAATTTACGGCGTAAAAACATCCCACATAAAATAAATTACTCTTATACAGTCGTTACGAAGGTAGAAGTGAGCTATCCAGATCAAAATTGTTCATTGCATCTCAACTTGTTTGGAGTTTTAACATGCGAGTCTGGGAGATTGATTCATTTTTTGAAGCAAGCCTCAAGTGGCCAGTGGTGGAAGTGCAAGTTTATTCACTTTCTTTTTAGCTTCTTTTAAGGACTTGAGATTGCCTCATTTTTGAGATACATAAAATCCAGCACAGCATTCTGTGAAAAAAAATACTACTTGAAGTATAAGTCAATAAGGAAAGTTTGATACCATCATCCTCTCACACCACTCACTCACTCACTCACTCACAGTTTCTAATGTTAAACATTAATCTGACTTTGGTCATTTTCATAGAAGAATTTCATAAAAGAGCTCTCTTTTGGATCAAACTGATTTTTAATAACTCTTTGGCTCATTTAAGTCCCTCAGAAGCAAAGGATAAGCTTAATGAGACATGTTAGATGAGCTTTTAAAAAAGGCTACTTATCTCATTTCTTGAAAAGTTGGCATTTTGAAAGTACAAAGGTTTCTACCCCCCAGTACTGAGACACAGATGCATTTAGGGCCCCCTGTGAGTTGGGGGCCTGGGGCTTAATCCACCCACCATCATCAGTTGCTTGGTGTACAGTGACTTTAATTTTAAAAAGAAAAGTTTATCTCCTATAGCATGACTGCCTTTTAGGTAATGGAAGTTCAGTCCTCCAAACAAATATGTGCTCCGACATGCACACTCCAATAGAAAGTGACATTTCCTGCATCTCTTCCAGAGCTTCGTCTCCCCAGAAACAATGGATGGGTCGTCTGGATGGCTGCTGGTATGAGATGTTGATGTATGGAAGACAAAGACAACCAGAAAGACAAAACTATGTGTGTGAATGTGTCAAAGACAGAGATAACCCAAATTACCTCCAGAGATGGTCTGTTTTGCACGTCACATAGAAGCAGAAATAATCACATCTATTTCCCTAAAACTAAATCAAACATGCAGCTGGATCAAATATACGCCAAAATAGTTTCTTAAAGAGGCAATCACAATCCATCCATTTTTTTCCACTTATCCATATCAGGGTCTCAGGGGAGCTGGAGCCTATCCCAGCTGTCATAGGCCGAGACGGGGCGGTCGCCAATCTGTCTCAGGGCTAACAGAGAGACAGATAAACATTTGCACTCGCACCAATACTTACGGCCAATTTAGAATCACATATTAACCTAGCATGCATGCCTTTGGACTGTGGAGGGAAGGCCAAGTATCCAGAGAAAACCCACACAGGCCCACTTATTGCCAGCACTACAGTGAGAATAAGCAGATTTCTCCAGTTGGCCGCTAGATTCAAACACAGGATCTTCTTGCTGTGAGGCGACACTGCTAACCACTGTGCTGCCACCATACGCAGCAGCTATACAGTACAGAACAAAATAAATCCTGACATCTTGAGTGAACTTGATTAAACACCGTGGGTGGCTGAAGGAATATTTCCCAATTTCAGCATCAGAGAATAGTTTTAATGTCAAATCCAGTTAAAACAACTAAAATTCCATTCAGTGGATTTAAAAACGATAAATTTCCCTATTCCCTCACACTAATGAGCTCACACGGGCTATTTGCATTAAAATTCTATTCAGTTTTATTTTTGTAGCACCCAATCACAACAACAGTGTCCACAAGGTGCTTTACATTGTAAGGTAAAGATGCTACAATAATAGAGAGAAATCCCCAACAGTTAAACAACCCCCTATGGGCAGCCACTTGGAAACTGTGGAAAGGAAAAACTCCCTTTTAACAGGAAGTAACCTCCAGGCAGAACCAGGAAGAGCATGCACTCTGGTGTTCAATAGTATCTTCTTTCTTTTTAGCTCTGTTTTGGTCTCCGCCATATCCTGTTAGGCGTTACCTTACATTCAGCAGCAGCTTCAGCCTGTCTGCTGTTTGTGGATGCGCAGTTAGACTGCAGCATGTCTCGAACTTCTTTCTTAAAACAGAGCAGAAGAAAACAATGCAATGAAGAGACACCAAGTAGGACTAAAAGGAGCTGACATCCGATCTACTGTCACTCCAAAATTATTGACTATAGCTGCTTTTTGAGCAGTGAAATTTTTGCTGTGAAATTTTTGCTTTTAAATCAGAAATACTAAAAAATTTAAATTCTAGATAAAATTCAGGGATGGCGCTAATGTTTTGTTTTTCTGTTTTTGCTCAGACGACAGTCAGATTTAATTGTTCTTTCTGCCTTGCGTCACCATGACATGACAAGAAAGTGTGAAATAACAGTGATTAAAGGATATTCAGTGAGTGTTTGGTGAGTCAGTGTGTGTGTGTGTGTGTGTGTGTGTGTGTGTGTGTGTGTGTGTGTGTGTGTGTGTGTGTGTGTGTGTGTGTGTGTGGTTATTGACATCGGCTGGTGCTTCTCCATCTCCCTCGTGCTGATACGTCATGATGGTGTCATGAAGTCAAAAACATAAATTATAGCTTAAATTTAGAAGTCTGTCACATTGTTATGTGTCAGCTGTTTGGAGGCGGTCATGGAGGATTTAAGCAGATTTTGTTTATTAAAATCATTTTCACTTGTCCCTTTTGTCTAAATTGATTTGATATTTTTTATGCTTTTCCTGTATTACACACACGTCATTACCATCTGAGCCATCCCCGACTCTGCCCTTTCCTCTAACAGCCTGCAGACTCATTTACATGTGAAAAACTTGGATTTTCCATTAAATTCAGTGGATAAAATATAAATTGCGATATTTAGTATTTGAAAGTCATGACATGGGAAGCCACACAAGTTTAGCCACTGAGCTGCTACAATTTAGCATTTTCCAAAAAGTAAATCTGGACTCCTGACTTTTGGAAATTCCCAGTTTTCTGCTCATTTGGTCAAACGGGAATGTGACTGAAACTGTGAGAGATTTAGGGTTAACATCAGTTTATAGGGATCTTTGCTTGGTTTGCTAGTTCTGGATAATGTTAGCTTTATAATGTATGCACAGTACTGTGCAAAAGTCTTGAGCCACCCTTCATTTTCTTGATATTTTGAAAAGAAAATATGAAACAGGTGCAGCAAATTAACTTAAACATGCAAAATAAATGTAAATACTGTATACAAGTATTTTCATACAAACAGAGATTATAATAATGGAATGATCTTGAAGGTCAATATTTGGTACGACGGCCTTTATTCTTCAACACAGCCTGAACTCTCTCTTTAAGTAGTGTTCAGGAATGGTTCTCCAGGCTTCCTGAAGGACATTCAAAGCTTTTCTTTGGATGTTGGCTGCCTCCCCCATGTTTTACAGATAGCTGTAAACCAGCGGTGTCAGACATAAGGCCTGGGGACCAGAATCAGCCTGGCAAAGACTCCAATCCGGCCCGCTGGGTGGCTTTGGAAAATATGAAGGAGGTTGAATTTTTATTTTTGGACTTTTAACTGCATTTTTATAGGTTTTACAGCTTTTCCTGCTCATAAAGCCGAGTTGAGATTGTACTTTATCTCATATAAACATCAGGTATTGGATGTGTAGTTAAACATCTTTACACTGACAGAAAGTAGAGCTTCACTCGTCCGGCCCACTTTAGATCAAAGTGGGGTGAATGTAGCGCTCGATGTAAAATGAGTTCGACGTCCCTGCTGTAAACCTTCACTAACCTGACCTCCTCCACATTCAGCAATACAACAATATGAACCAAAAATTTCAAATTTTGCTCCATCACCATGAGACTTGTTGATGCTTTTTCACTCCAGTAGTTGAGAACTATTGGTCCATTTTCAGCTAACATTATGAATTAAGCGTTGGCAGAATTATAAAGCTAAGTCGCCTACGCTGTGAAATTAAGACTTTATTTATAGTCTTGTATGTGTGGTGGTCTAGTATTGCACACACTTGCTTATATGCTCACTCACCAGTTGTTCCATAAGAGTCCACCAACACCCTGTGGCTGGTTTCTCCTTCCTTGGCCCGCTGTTAGTAGATCCCCACTAAAACACATTTGCCCTTTTCCTTTAATTTCCCTCTTCACATCTGCACATTTTCCCTCCACTGAACACACGAGAACTGTAGGTTAATGTCTTGTCTATGCCAGACCTTAACATGCAGCATTGTTACAACATAATCGACATGATTCGCTTTATCTCTGAGTCATCATTATGTCTCGTTCACAGACACGAGTGTGTGCACATGATTGTCTTCCATAAAATCCAGTGTCACAGTATTGTTTATGGCAGCCATGTAATCCCCATGGTTTCAATACGATCATCACTATATCATTCTCATATGTAAATAGAGCCTCGTGTCTGTGTGTGCGTTTTTATAACATTTATTTGTGAGGACAAACATAGAGCAAGTCCTCCTCCTGTTACTCATTAGATTTTACAGCGATGACTTGGTTTAAGGTGAGCATAAAGTTTGATTTAGGTCAGGAAAGCAGTGCTCATGTGGTAAATCTATAAGAAATGAATGAAAGTCCATGTAATGTCCCCTGAAGTGGTGGAAGCATGTGTATTTTTGTGTGTTTGAAGGCCTGTGTGTCTGTTTTTGTGTATGCATACAGGGTTAAGATGCACTCGACTATTAACCGCAGCGGTGTGTCAGTTATAATTGTGTGTGTGCGCCTCTGTGTGCGAGTCCTCGTACGACTCGGTAGCGTGTGTAGGGTACTTAAGAAATTAACATATTTTGAAAGGAAAGAAGATGTCGTTCCTTAATGAGAGAGGGCATGTGCATCTCATTACAGCATCATTAGCATAATTACCCAGCATCCTTTGTGATCATGACACGCACACGTGGGTGTGCTGCATGAGAGTGTGTGTGTGTGTGTTTGCATTGTTTACACCAAAGATTATTTTTCTCTGCCTTTTTATTGTCATTAACAGTCCACCCCCACATTCTCTTACCTTTGTCACTCTAATTTGTTTTATCCACTCATGCTCATTTATCTTTTTTTCCCTCCGCCTCCTGAAAATCTAGTCCAGCAGCAGCAATAAGAAAAAAAAAACATCTCCGTCCCATATTTTTTAAAATAAGTCTTTCTTCAGTGGAAGTCTGGTTTCAAACCCATTTTTCTCTTTAGCTTTTTAAACAGCTGATCCTGCAAAAAACCATGTGATTCTCCTCTGCAGCCTTCATGGCGAGTGCGGTCACTGCTTCTTGTTACCCAGCCAGAGGTTTTTAAGGCTGTCGCAGCGCTGTGCACAGAGAGTAAACACTGTGGTAATGTGTATGCATGTGTGGGTAACAATAACATTCCTGTAAGAAAAGCAGCCGTTATTGCAGCACATCTGAGCCTTAGGACGGGCCACCACAGGGAGAGAATATTCACACACACACACACACACACACACACACACACACACACACACACACACACACACACAGATGCTTATATATGCTGATTAACAAAACAGTCCAGTATTATTGTCAAGTCTTTACTTTACAATATAAAGAACCTTCAGGCGAGTGCTGTTGTAATTTTTGGTTGTTTTTTTCTCCATTTCCTTCAAGTCCATGTGCAACATGAAGTGAGGCATCAAACCTAAACAAAAAAAGATTGTAGATTGTTAACTAAACACTTTCTCTGGTGCAAAACATGAGCGATTACTGTCATGCAGAGGTGTGATAATGCTTCAAATCCAAAGTCCTTCATCACACTGCCTGTTTGAATGATCTGCTCACCTAATCCTTGCACCCCAGTTTATTTTACACAGCAACAGCACTGTTGAATTAAGGAGTGAAAGTCTCTGTCTGTGTGCAGATAAACTCTTGCACCTTTAAAACTTTCACATTTTTGTAAACTTTTCTGCAGCCTGACCTGATATCAGTCACATTCTCTTACCACAACACCTGCAGCATGCAAAAGTGCAGTATTCAGCCCACTGCATTTATTTTAAAGCTTCAGTTAAATTTTTTCTCAAAACTGCTAATAAATTATGCTACAGATAGCAGCATTTAAGTAAACTAGCTTATTTGTGGCCCAGTAAAAGCATAAGGGACCAGTAAAACTCTACTGAACCAGAGGACCTGTGGGGGTCCTTTGACGCTATAAAAGGACGGTTCTAGCTGTCAGGTAAAACAGAAGTGCCTTAAACCTGCATTCTTTTACAAGCCAGCAGGGGGCGATACCTGTGGTTAAAAAAATAAAACAACCTCCCCCTTCACTCCTTTCAATCCTGCATTGCTCCATCCTTGGACCTGATCTCTGTCAAGACTTCTTGATGAGGTTGTGGGCTCAGTCATTAATTAAATAAACAATGGGTGACATCACGTGTTTTATACCGCCTGTTGCTGTATTACACTCTCAGAAAAGGACTTTATTATGCCTTGATGATGGCCTCTAAGATACTTCCACTGTAACCTTGATAGCAGGTACTTATTTCTACTTTTGTGGTTAACACTTATAAAAAGAAAATGAATTAGCGTTTTTTTAAAGAAAGGTGCAAATTTAGTAAATCCATCCATCCATCTATTCTCTTCTTCTTATCCGGTTCAGGGTCACATGGGGCTGGAGCCTATTCCAGCTATTTCCCTTTTTAAATTTGCTTGGAAATGGACGGGCACATGAAAATACCATGGTTTGCTTTGTTTTTTTAGTGACACTTTGAGTAATCTTACTGACCACTCTGAGTTTGATCTCCCTGACATCTGCTTCTAGCACAGGAACAGCACAGGCTCAAAACCAGAACTCCTTTGAAGAAATAATGCTGGTATGCTGCTGGTAAACAAGGCGGACTGAAAAGGAAACCTGTCAAAGGGTAATAAATGCTTCATTTATTAAATTTATCATGCTTATGATTTACTTACAGGAACCTTAAAGTATATGAGTAAAATGAATATTTTAACTGATTCATTTTTAATTAGACTGAATTCAGACTCTCTCATGTTACTGCACCTTAAACTCTAGAGGAAGGAGTTCAAATCTGTACCTTTTACTGCTTGGGAACTAATGCGTACGTTTTTAACCCTCTAATCGGTATACATGGCTACGTAGAAGTTCACTTTTACTGCATCTCTGTTTCTGAGAATGAAGTTTACAGCACCAAAAGGTGTGTCTGCGGGGACATTCTGCCATGATTGCACACACAGACAATACCAGCTGCTGGTAAACATCTGGATGTGGACAGTGAACAAGCATCAGAGTGCTCTTAAGAAAGGTTGTCTTTCTATTTTTTCTGGCCATCCTTGTCCTTTTATTCCTCAGTTTCTCACCACCACCTCCTTCCTTCCATCCCCTCCTCTGCTCTCCCTGTGGCTCATCAATATATCAACCAGTGTGATTCTCTCTTTATCTCGCTCTTGGAGGCAGTGCCGCGTACATTAAATATTCAAAGGAAGACCATCTAGTGCAACAACCCAGCAACCTCTGCACAGAGAGAGAGAGAGAGAGAGACAGACAGAGGCTCGGCATTCTCCGTCTCTCTGCCACCCTGGGGATGGGAGTCTCCGGAAGAGCCCAAAGGGAAGGAGAACCCCTTTCTCCCTCTGGTTATCACTGAGCGCGTGCCGAGGGTCATCTCTGGGTGAACAGTGTGGCCTGAATGTCAAAAAGCTGCAGAAGCTGGTGTGTGGAGCTCAGAGGAAAACAGAAAAGGCCACATAGGAAAAACAGCAGGAGGAGGAGGAGTTATGTGGTGTCAGTGTGGGAGGAAATGTTCAAATTAGGTTTAGCACATTTCCCTTTGTGGATGTTTGTGCTTGAATCCCTTTGATTGGTTTTTAATTTAACATAGAGAGCCACAAAGATGCAGCAGATACACGGGCATCCCAGTTCGCCCTGCTGATTTTCACGACAGTTCTCAACCCTGAGTGAGTGTGTGTGTGCGCGCGTGTGTGTGGGTGTGCATGTGTGTGTTTGTGTGTCAATGTGTGTGCCTTTTGTGTAAACTCATTCTTTGCCACCCACACTTGAAGTCGTGAGCAGACAAACCGGCATGACAGTGAGAAGAGAAATACGTCTCTGCCTTGTTAAGGAGTGAACAACAAATGATCTTTTGTGCTTCTGTGCAAGTGAAAAAGTCAGAGGCAAATCCAGTGAAAACAGCTATTAACATGTCTTAATAATCACTTTAGCTCTGTCTCCTTTAATGGCAAAGACTGGCAAACTGTGTGTCTGAAGCACCATCTCCAGCAGCATTATACCTTTACATGTTGAGGCATAAATGATCTGAATGCTGAGAGCTCGGGCCGGAGCTTTTTCCTTTTCTTTTTTTTTCCCTATGGTGAGAAACCCATATTTTAACTTAACAATGGCTGCCTCAGAGTCCAAATGCAGCTGGACACTCCCCCGCTCAAAAATCCTGCAAACATCCACACACAACCACCCACTCCCACAGTGTCAGTGCTGACAACTGAAATGGATGGAAAATAAAACCGCCTCACTTTAAAACAAGGCCGTGAGTGTATGTATGCGTGTGTGTGTGTCTTCCGATGTTTGTGTGCTTGTAACTGGTGCTGCTGCCCATTCTGGATGGCTTAGTCCTTCAGGAATGAATGGAATGTTGTTTTACACATACACATACACACACACACACACACACACACACACACACACACACATGCAAACACACACAAAGCACTGACTGTCTTTATCGAACTGCTTGCTTGTAGTAGTAGTAGTCATGTTTGAGGTACACAGGGGAATAAAGGAGGAAGTTACACTGATACGTCAGGCCAAGGTCAAATATTTGCAAACCTTGTTTTGATTTGGTCTTAAATGTGTGCTGAATTAAAAATGAAAACACTGCAATAAATTCTCAGAAATGAAGTTCAAGAAAAAGTATTTGTTACATTTCCCAGAAAGTCCAGAGGATCTACACAAATATTCACTCTAAAGCTAATTACTACACCTCAAGATAACCTTTCGATGGACAAAAATGAAATTTTTAAGTGTAAATTTTAAGTTTAACGATACAGTTCTACCAATGAAAAAGCGAACTGGGTGAATTTTACTGAATTTATACTCTTACATTTTATTTCACTCGTAGATTTTACAGTTTTATTTTATTTACAGTATACTGTATCAGTTTCATTCTGTGCCAGTATGGCACCTCACATGAAGAAAGTTCTGTTTTCAAACTAGGGATGTTCTTGGTGACTAATACAAGAGTCATTTAAACGAGAGGAAAAAAACCTGTCTAGACTAAGAGGAGGAAAAGCATTTCAAACTGAGCAGAGTCTAAAGGCTCAGTCATGTGACACTAACCTCCTTGCGACCAGAAAAAGTTTTTATGCTGTTGGAGACCAGCTGCAAGAAGTTGCAGTGACTAACCAAAATGTGATTACACAGGTCACCTGGGGAAAAAAACTGTCTGGTGACTGTAATCAGTCTCAGGCAAATCAGTGAAGGTTTGCAAAAAGATGCTATCTAATCCATAAACGCAGACAGACTGTTAACATGTCGCAGTCAGTCTTGGCCTGAGGTGGCAAAACTAGAAGTACTTGTAAAAACATATACATACACACACACACATATATACATACATATATATACACACACACATATATGTGTATACACGAGTATATAAGAAAAGAAGAAAAGTTGACAAAATAAATAAAAATTTTTGTATTGTGTATATATATATATATACATATATATATATATACATATATATATACATACATATATATATACATATATATATACATATATATATACATATATATATACATATATATATACATATATATATACATATATATATACATATATATATACATATACATATATATATATATACATATACATATATATATATATATATATACATATACATATATATATATATATATATACATATATATACATATATATATATATATATATATATATATATATATATATATATATATATATATATATATATATATATATATATATATATATATATATATATATATATATATATATATATATATATATACCTGCAGAGGGTCAGGCAAGTCCTGAGGAGTCAGCTGAACGGTAAGAACAAGATCCGGGCCATCAACACCTACGCCCTGCCCGTGATCAGGTACCCTGCTGGGGTAATAGGCTGGCCAAAGGAGGAGATAGAAGCCACTGACATAAAGACAAGAAAGCTCCTGACCATACATGGAGGGTTTCACCCCAATTCCAGCATCCTGAGGCTGTACGCTGAGCGGAAGGAAGGAGGCCGGGGACTGGTGAGTGTCAGCACCACAGTCCAGGATGAGACAAGGAACATCCACGAATACATCACGAAGATGGCCCCAACTGACAGCGTGCTCAGTGAATACCTCAGGCAGCAGAAACCCAAGAAAGAGGAGGAAGGCGAGGAACCATCATGGAAGGACAGGTCCCTGCACGGTATGTACCACCGGCAGATAGAGGAGGTGGCTGATATCCAGAAATCCTACCAGTGGCTGGACAAAGCTGGACTGAAAGACAGCACAGAGGCACTAATCATGGCAGCACAAGAACAAGCTCTGAGTACAAGATCCATAGAGGCTGGGGTCTATCACACCAGGCAAGACCCCAGGTGCAGGCTGTGTAAAGAAGCCCCAGAGACAATCCAGCACATAACAGCAGGGTGCAAGATGCTAGCAGGCAGGGCATACATGGAACGCCATAACCAAGTGGC
Organism: Pelmatolapia mariae; assembly: GCF_036321145.2. Classification (NCBI taxonomy): domain Eukaryota; kingdom Metazoa; phylum Chordata; class Actinopteri; order Cichliformes; family Cichlidae; genus Pelmatolapia; species Pelmatolapia mariae. The sequence continues at coordinate 39,816,153 of NC_086232.1, forward strand.
CGGCATAGTGTACAGGAACATCTGTGCCGAGTATAACCTGGAAGTCCCGAGGTCAAAATGGGAGATGCCCCCAAGGGTGATGGAGAATGACCGAGCTAAGATCCTGTGGGAGTTCCAGATACAGACGGACAAAATGGTGGTGGCTAACCAACCGGACATAGTGGTGGTAGACAAACAGGAGAAGACGGCCGTAGTGATCGATGTAGCGGTTCCGAATGACAGCAACATCAGGAAGAAGGAACACGAGAAGCTCGAGAAATACCAAGGGCTCAGAGAAGAGCTCGAGAGGATGGTAACGGTGGTCCCCGTGGTAATCGGAGCACTAGGTACAGTGACTCCCAAGCTAGGCGAGTGGCTCCAGCAGATCCCGGGAACAACATCGGAGATCTCTGTCCAGAAGAGCGCAGTCCTGGGAACAGCTAAGATACTGCGCAGGACCCTCAAGCTCCCAGGCCTCTGGTAGAGGACCCGAGCTTGAAGGATTGACCGCCCACAGGGGCGAGTGGAGAATTTTATATATATATATATATATATATATATATATATATACACACTACCAGTCAAAAGTTTGGACACACCTTTCTGGAATTATGTAGCAAAGAAAAACTTGATAAATAACTCCAGATATGTGTTATATTTTAGATTCCTCAAAGTAGCCACCCTTAGCTTTGTTAATGTGAATGAGCTTCATGATGTAGTTACCTGAGATGGTTTTCACTTCACAGGTGTGCCTTGTCAGGGTTTATTTGTGGATTTTCTTGCCTTCTTAATGGGGTTGGGACCATCAGGTGTGTTGTGCAGAAGTCAGGTTGGCACACAGCTGACAGCCCTATTTGACAACTGTTAGAATTCATATTAGGGCAAGAACCAATCGGCTGAGTAACAACAGTCCATCATTACTTTAAGAACTGAAGGTCAGTCAGTCTGGAAAATTGCTGAAACTTTGAACATGTCCCCAAGTGCAGTCGCAAAAATCATCAAGCACTACAACAAAACTGGCTCACATAAGGACCGCCCCAGGAAAGGAAGACCAAGAGTCACCTCTGCTGCTGAGGATAAATTTATCAGAGTCACCAGCCTCAGAAATTCCAAGTTAACAGCACCTCAGATTAGAGCCCAGATAAATGCCACACAGAGTTGCAGTAGCAGACACATCTCTACATCAACTGTTCAGAGGAGACTGTGCAAATCAGGCCACATTAGCACTGTGTATTCTCTCCGGGCACTCCAGCTTCCTCCCACAGACATGCCATTAGTAGGGTTAGGTTAGTTAGGTTAATCCACCAGAGTAGAAGCCTTCCACCTCTTGGCTCCACCTAGAAATTCTGTAAATAAAAATTATGCATAGAATCAGTGACAAAGGACAGCTGTGGTGAAATCCAACACCCAGCGAGTACGGTATATTGCCAGCATGGCGGACCAATGGCTTGTAGCAATGGGCCACACCACCCAGCTGATGGTAATCTGGTTACCCTGCAAACATTCAAGAATGCTTCTGCTGTTTATATTATGTTTATAGTGATTAAAATAAAGAAAAATATACAAAATTTTAAAGGTTTCTTAATTAAAAGAATGAGAAAGGACAAAAAAAAAACATTATGTGAAGTGTGAGTGAAACCCACAACCCAAAAAAAATAAAACTAATCTGTGTAGGTGGAGAAGAAGCTCTGCCGACATCTGTTCACGACCGTGTGCCAACCATAGTAGTTGTAGCTGTTTAAAAAAACACAAAGATAAATGTCTTTAATTCTTTCTTTGCAATAATCTGATTGATACTTCTGAATTTGTAAGAGACAGTCTGACGTGACCTCCTCTATGTGGAAACTTCAACATTCGTCCATCTAGTTTTCTGCTGCTGTTTTCCTTCGTGAGACGATAGCATTATTAAACACCGTATAAATATTGCATGAGCTATTTGAAACCATTAATCAGATTTCTCTATAGTCCACTATAGTTTAAAAGTCACTGAAATGTGTGGAACTCTGTGGATAAAACTCTTGGTATCAGATTAGTTTGTTGAGTGTGGATAACCTTGTCAGTGCTGGCACCAGCACCCTTCCTTAGTTGCACATTGATGTCCACATCCCTGTGCAAAATGTGCCACACCAATAAGCTGAAATTAATTCTGCTCAATATTAATTTTTATCTCTTTAAAAGCTTATAGTGTTACTCAGTTTCTCTTGTGGCCCTGTTTGCTCGCTCAGTTCAAAAGCAGTACGGTCAGTAAGCCTAGAAAGATGCTATAGTTCCCCAGTGTTTGAATAGTAATCTAAGTTCATCTAATCTGTGCATCAATTTTTTTGCAGCTTTTTTAAAAGGTCAGTGTTTGCACCATTACATTAAGGTAGGAAACTGTTATTGGAGGGTCAAGATTTTTCTCACACGGGTACAAATAAGTATCCCCTGTTAAGGGTACATTAGCAGTACCATAGAAGCTGTCATCCCAGTAACAAGTCAGTGCACACTCAAAGTTTAAATACTTTACTTTCTGAGAGTATAACTCATACAAGTTATAATGCTGGCTTTAAAGCCCAAACTGTAGAACATAACTCACATATGGGAGTTACACTTCCCAGCAATTAGAGACAATAAATCCCATTATTTAATAAGACTGGAAGCTAATTTGGAAAACATGATGTTAGTTGGTGAAAAAATTAAGCCATGTTATTTTGTTTATTGGAGGATTGAATTATGTTCATTTGGCCAAAGCGATAAATAATAATTGCAATAAATCTTCACAAGCAATACAAACTATATGCCAACTAGAAGATGAAATATTCATGTTTAGCTGTTAGAGATGTCACTGTTACTCTGTTGGTTGGTTTTATCCCCACTTTGAATGAAAATTCCCACAGCTATTTAATATTTTGCTATTAATCCTGGTACAGACATTCAAGTACCAAGGACTGAGTCGCATTAGCTTTGCTGATCTTCAAATAGAAATATATGTGGTGGTTTCTCTAGGTGTGGAGAACAATATAACATGAACATGTTGACTGAATAGGAAGAGATTTTTTTTTTTTTATCTGAACAGGTGTATGCCTGAATGAGAATTGTTGCTTTAAACAATGGTGGTAATAGTTGGGTTTATCGGCTAATAGGCTGTTGTGATTCAGGTATATTAATGACTTCATCAAATTACTTATTTAATAAAGGCTCCTTTGTCTGGTCGAAGATTAAAAGCTGTAGTTCTGCAACCTGCGATTAGTCTGACTGCTAGAAACAGTTTAGACTTCAGGTCTTCCTTTTTTAAAAAAAATGAACTATCCATAACTAAAGAGATGACTTTTTTTTTTTTTAATTTAAGCCCTTCTTTAATGTTACAGTTAAAAACAACACAACAACTTTTGCTGAACTAGTCCAACACTCGTTCACCCAGAGTGATGCGCAAAGTTTTCACAGAGTTTGGGCCCCATCAGCTGTTGAAGAACACGCTCACATGTCAGTTCACATTTGCATTTACATAAGGAGTGTTGTGGTTAATGGTGAAATAGGAGCCCAAAGGAGACACGCGAGCAGGCAAGGATCAAAATAAATATGAACCTTTACTGTTGGTGTAGCAGTAGCCCAAAAGGCAACTAAATAACAGGTCCATGGATGAGCAGAGGAAGCACTAGGGAAAATACCAGGAACTCGGGAACCACAGGGGATAGCAGAAAACCCACAGTAAACAGTATGACGTGACAACAAGCAGAAACAGACTGAGGGTAAAAATACACACAGAGACACTCAGGGAAGGTGAACACAGCTGAGGCAAACACTCAGGTGCAAGCAATCAGGGAAAGGAGTCTGGGTAAAGTAAGCCTGAATACTAACACACGAAAAAAGGGTTACCAAAATAAAACAGGAAATGGGGAACACCTAACGCAGAGACGAAGGTACAAGGGGCAAGCAGAAAACCGTAACTTAAAAATATAATACCAATCAGATAGCAACGCAACTAATACCTATAATGGAAGGAGCATATTAAGGAAATACACAAAGTTGAAAAGCTAAACAGTGAGTTAAAAATCAAACGGAACACAGTAAATAATAAACAGAACTTAATATCATAAATACCCCCAAAAAACGATCATTTCTCATGATATTACTTCTAAAAGACTAAAACATTTGGAAATGAATTGCATTTCATGACCCATAACATGTTGTTCAATCAGGAAACTGCAACACAACACTGCACATCCTGTTCAGATCGAATGTGCCGTACTTCGTTCTTTCCTTTGTGTGCCTGCCAGTGTGTGAGCTAAGTTTCCCATTTTGTTCTCTTTAACTTTACTAAATTAGCAGCTTTATTCCATTCATTAGTGTTGACCACTGCTTGTTATTGTTTCCATTTTCCTTGAAGGTAACAATGATGTGTAACACCTGAGTGGAAATTCCTCAAAGTCAGTCAGCTGTTTAATGGCGATACTCTGTTCCTCGTACTTGGACTGGACTGTGAGTGCAAATAGTACTCAGCTTATTTAAAGTAGAGACATGCAATCTAAGTCTTCCTTCTTGACCTTTGCTCTTATGTATTTTATAAATTTATATTAAATGCTATCTGTCAGCGATTGTCTCTAAACTACAGACACGCAGCAGTTTGCTTCATAATGAGCACAATACTGAGATTAATCACACTCCTGACACGTATACTACAAAATAGCTGTGTGGTGCAGTTGTTAGCGGTCACCGTTTCATTGCTTTGTGATCAAAAAACAATGTGTGCTGATTTAACTCTGGCAGTCACTCTTCATTGGCTCCCTGTTAAATCCAGTTTTAACTTAAAATCCTTGTCCTCACATGAAAACGCCCTGAAGGATCAGACCTTGTTATTCCTAAAGCCCTCACAGGGTGATATTTCCTAATAGAGCACTTTGCTCATACACTGCAGGCTTACCCGTGGTTCCTCGAGTTTCTAAAAGTATAACCAGAGGCAGAGCCTTCAGCTATCAGGCCCCTCTCCTGTGGAACCAGCTCCCAGTTTAGATTGAGGAGGCAGAAACCTCTCTGCTTTTAAGGTTAGGCTTCACTTTTCTTTTCGCTAAAGCTTGTAGTTAGGGCTGGATCAGGTGACCCTCAACCCTCCATTAGTTTTGTTGCTATAGGCTCAGGCTGCTGAGGGAACTTCCTATGATGCTGAGTATTTTTACTCTTGTTTTCACTACACATCTCTCACTTCTCTTTTCATTTTTTTCCCCTTTTTTGACAAATTGTCATAGAAGATGCCCACTCTTCCCTGACCCTGTTTCTGTTGGAGGCCTCTTTGTCCTTAAAATGGAGTTCTTCCTCCCCGCTGTCACCAAGCGCTTGCTCGTAGGCAGTGGTGTTCTCCAGCCCTCCACAATCCTGAATTGGAAAAGTTGTCAAGAAAATGGATGAATGAATGAATTTAACATAGCACAATCTGTTATGTTTATGTCTACACACTGTTCAGGTGTGCTGTCATTGTCAGTAGCTGTAGTAACAGTCTTCCCAGCATTTGTGTTTGTGCTCTGTTACCTCTCTGGTCTCTCGTTAAGTTTTAACATTCATCAATATCTCTTTTTGTCTTTTTTATCTTTTATTTTGATGGTTAGTTTTTCTTCAAATGACCTAAAGCTAATCTTTTGTTAGATATTTTTGCATCAATTCTGCATTTGGGGCTTCAAATGCACAACGTGAAAAGGCCCAGAGAGTGATGACAATAGAGCAGCAGGAATAACACAGGAGCATCCGTAGAAGAATAAACATGAGAACACAGCCCGTCCTTCGTGTGCGCTTTGCTTCCTGAATGATTAATTGTTTCAAAATTGAACATTTTTAGGTAGTCTAAGTAATTACCTCATCATTTTGGATGGATAGATGGCTGCCAGCTTGTTAATATCTGAGTTTAAATGAGCACCAGTTGGAGGATAATGATCCGTAGTCTAAATGTTCCATGTAAACTTTTTATCACTGTAAAAACTGAGTCCTCTATAATTTAGTCACAATGCTAGGTGCTATCAGTTTTTAAGATAGATACAAGAATGGACAGTGCACAAGAGAGATGAAGAGGAGAGTGCAGGCAGGGTGGAGCAGGTGGGCATGAGTGTCAGGGGTGATTTGTTAGCATAGCAGCAAGAGTGAAAGGAAAAAGGTTTACAAGATGGATGTGAGACCTGCTATGATGTATGGTTTGGAGACGGTGGCAATGACAACAAGACAGGAGGCCGAGCTGACGGCGGCAGAGCTGAAGACGTTAAGGTTTTGTGACCAGGGTGGACAGGATTAGAAATGAGTATGTCAGAGGGACAGTTCATTTTCAGCAGTTTGGAGACAACTCTTTAGTTATTATTAATCTCTGTCTCTTCACCCCCAACTGGTCGCTGCAGAGGGCCACCCCTCCCTGAGCCTGGTTCTGCTGGAGATTTCTTCCTGTTGAAAGGGAGTTTTTCCTTCCCACTGTCACCAAAGTGCTTGCTCATAGAGGGCCATCTGATTGTTGGGGCATTCTCTGTTTTCTCTATATTATTGAGGGGTCTTTATCTTACAGTATAAAGCAGCTTGAGGCAACTGTTGTGGCTTTGTGCTATATAAAAAAATAAAACTGAATTGAATTGAAAATAAGGTTAAAATGCTTGAGACTGTGGAAATGATGTTGAATTTGAGACTGCCAGGCAGAAGTAAAAAATGAATACCACAGAGAAGATTTATGGATGTAGTGAAGGAGGACACAGAGATGGTTGGTGTGACTTTTTTACTCTCCCCGAGCACAACATGCCACATTCACCCAAGCACTTTTTTTTTCTATGCTTTTAAGAGTTTTCTAACTGACATTCACACTCTGACGGATACATCGGAGAGTAACTAGGGGTTAGTATCTTACCCAAGGATATTTCACATGCGGACTGGGGGAGCCAGGGATCGAACCACCAACCTCCGATCAGCAGATGACCTGCTCTGCCTCCTGAGCTACAGCCACCTGTGATGCTCAATGTATGAAAAGTAGGAGATATTTCAAGATCTTGACAAACTGTTTTGATAAAGAGTATATAGAGATCCAAAAAGCTTACATGAAATCTGAATTATAAAGCGCACGCCAGAGGACATATTGTATGCTAATTTTTTATGACAAAATTCATCTGCTTTGAAAGTGGTTCATTAAATGTGAATTTTGTATCTACTATGAAAGGCAGGCATTTTTGCAGTAAGTTTAACTGTCCAGTGTGCTTGAGATCAAATTGTGCTGCAGATATCTCATGAGCTAACATGAGTTTGGCACAGATGATATCAACAGATAAAATTTGTGACTGCACATCAAGATACTGTCACCGAGGAAAGTTCAGTCACTGGGGATGTGTGCATATTTACACTGTGATGAATCCTTCTTTAGTTTCTTGGATTGATTTATCTCAGATTGACAGATATGAACATGGTTGTTCAGTTGATGATGTGACTGTAATCCCAAGTACTGGATTCCAGTGTTTACCATGAAGCCACTCATCCTACGAGCTTATATAGGATGAGTGTATAACCAAGGCTTTGATCCAGCTGCTATGCCAATTTAATGATATTTCATAGCCTTATTGACCAGACGTACAACCAGAGGAAATGCCTATCTGATTGATCATACTTATTGATACAGTTTGGACCAAACATAACATTAATTATTCCAAGGTGGAAGGATCCACAGTAGAATTTGGAATCCACAGACACTGACTCGAATCTAAAAAGGAACTCTCTCAGTCGGGGGATCGCGCTCTTCTGAGGTGTAGAGCAGTATAAGCACATAAAAAAGAGCACCAGATAAGTTATTTGAGCCAATATTTCGCCCAGGGCTAGTGGAGACATCTCCTTGCTCAACCCAGAACAACAACGAGTGAACCAAAGCCTTTCGTCTGTCTACAAAGCAAAGCGAAAGCCAAGATGTTCCAAGAAAATCCTCGTGGCTTCGGGTCTAGCAGATCGGGGATGATGAAACACAGGGAAACAGTGTAGTAAGAATTTGCTTCTGCCACTATATTTCTTTCCATAACATTGGCATGTCAACGAAGATGTGGGGTCCCTGTTTTTACATTTCAGGGTAACAGCTGTTGCTGTTTGACACCAAACTCCATGCAGATTACTCGGCCATCAAATTTTCTTTCAGGACTCTGAATATTTTTTCCTGTGTGACAGTCAGTTGATGCAGTTGAGTTCTCTGTCTGTCCATTTAGTTATAACTGCTCTTTTAACTAGTTCCTATTTTATTTAAAGTAAACACTGTTATTGGTGAGCCCTTCCTGTGGGCTGCAGGGCTTTCTCACAGAAACACGGCTTATCATTATTATTATTATTATTATTATTATTATTATTATTATTATTATTATTATGAGTGACTTCTTTACTGAAGATGCTGGTTGGCAACCTGGAGACTCGTAAGACAATTTTGTTCCAGGTAGGAAACTGTATTACAGATAGAAAAATCATAACAGCTGTTCATAGATGATAAGAGATTGCACAGATAAGAAGCTAGTTTACCCAGCATGGCTTTGTAAATACAGATACACCAGTGCTGTTGTCTCCTTTGGCATAATGAAAGCCAAGATAAATAGATTTGATATTAAATGTAAACAACAGTAATACACAGATTTCAGACACATTATCAGGACAATATGAAAGAAGGTCCTGAGTTTGACTCCATCGTCTGTCCGGGGCCTGTCAGTGTGGAGTTTGGGTGGGATCTTTCCGGATACTCCATTTTCTTAGGATGATACTTTTTTAATTACATCCCCTCCCAAAGTATAGATTCCATCATTACTGTAACCACAACTGCTGTCGTTTCTTAACTCTGAAGCTAACCACCGCCACACCGCCGTGATGTGTCATACGACGTGTGTCAAGTGTCATTCCTAGCTCTGGAAGTGCTGTGCTCCAACACGTCACAAGCAAGACCATACACAGCACTCGATGAAGAAATGTCATGACTTTCTCTTTAAAATTTTAATCTGACAATCTCCACAGCTTTTCATACGCTCTAGTTTTTGCTATGGTTTGGGAAAGATGGCTCACAGAGGTCAGAATATTTCTCGGCCTCAATAAACAGTCTCTCCTCATCTCTTACGCTCCACACAAACGAGACACCCACAGCAGTAAGCGGCTAAAGCGGAGCTAAGAAGGGAGCGAGTGGAGGAAAAAACTGTTTTCTCCTCCACTTTTTTCAGGAATGGTGTGTCTGTTGTCACATAGCAGCACATCAACAATCACCAATACACTGAGAGTTGCATAGGAAAAATCACAGCACCAGCCACTTATAACAGATGGATGCAACAGCCATGACATCTCCCAGTGGTTTTGGTTTTGTCAGTATTTTGGCTACACCATGTTGGGTTTTTGTGACCATATTTGTTGGATGGGCTGCACCACGTAGTGGAGTGAATTAGTTGTCAGGTAAGTCCATTAAAAGTGCTTCGAAAGGCACCAAAGACATGATGGAGTTGAGCAATTCAAATCAGCTACAGCTGTCTGTGTTGGCAAATCAAAGCACTAAAGCACCTAAGTCTAAGCTTTGCCAGTATCCTAAAGAATCATTTATAGGTAACAAAACCGTGTTTTATAGCAGGCTCTTTAAAATTGTAGTCCAGTATAGGTGTGGATTCCCTCTGAAATCAGCCTCAAATGGCATTAGAGGAACTGCAGTCTTCGGTGACTGCTTGATCACAACCTTGTCCAAAATGGCACAAGTACCACACAGCAAAACAAATGCCTAGAAAAGTTCAATTCTGTCACTGCTACAGTACTAGATGTTCACATTAAATATGGCTGTAGTTTCAAATATTGAAGTCAGTGGATGTGCAAGTGCCCAAAAAGCTCTAATCTAAAATCCAAAAAGCTCTGCTTTCATATTAATCAAAAAACTCAGTTTCAGGAAGTTTTTTTCTACTCCTGGTTCTGTATGATGTCAGTAAGAGAACATATCACTAATGCTGATATCTCAGCAGCACTGCTTATCCCTGAGCCCCTGGCTGTGAACACAGAAGCCCTGACCAACTCATTTTAATTGTGATGGGCAGCCAATCAAAAGAAAGTTGGCTTAAAGGGGCGAGAGCTAAAATCTGGGGTCTGCACCAGCATTCAATGAAAGACAAATAAGGATTATTTTGACCTGTACATCACGTAGCCTTCATCTCAGGCATCAGTTAAAATAGCGTGTGCCTTTCTTTAGATTTTTGCTTAGTAGAAAAAAATTAATACACCCAGTCATGTACATCCAGGATCCACCAATGAAGCGCCAGCAAGGATGGGCTGGGCTAAAGTTGTTCTTCATACTGCAAGTGTTGCTGCAGCATCATCCTCTTTAGACTTTTGCTCTTCTTTGTGCACACCGTGAGTCGGTGAGGATGTCAGAAACCTCTCTGTGTTTCTACAACTGTGAATCATGCAAAGCTACTCCAAAGTCCAAAATAAACACATGGATATTTGCATATTATTTCTTAGGATATTAGACATCTTTTTTCTTTCTTTTTTTTAACAAATCTTAACACATTCTTTGCCTGAATCTAACAATATAAAATAGACAAATATTTTTCACCAGTTTTTGAAGTCACAGACATGCAATGTTTTTCTGTTAACTGGACTCTCAGATCAGAAAACACCTCTATGTTTAGCTCAGAAGCACAGCTGCAAAAACATATTGCGTCATTCAATTAAAAGGAATTGCAACAAAAAAGGTTGGGAAACCGTGGTCTGTGGTATCGGTGTGGAAGATTCCTCACGGAATAATCTTAACACAAATGACTTTTAGCTTCAAAACACTCCAAGAGGATGTTTTGAAACTAAGACCATCAAATATGGTGAACTTCCTGTAGACGAAGAGAAAGCTAAATCTGCCCTCTGCGAGTGAAGTAATCGTGATCACTGGTGCTCGTGCAAGAACCAAATAACCTTTTAACACTGAGACAGGAAACAGAAATGAATAACATGCAATGGAGTGGAAGCAGAGACACATGCTGCCCATGTTTAATTGCCAAGCAGAGAGTGCGATTGTGTGCGTGCGTATGTCTCTGTTGGTGTACAGTATGTGAGGGGGTGAAGGACTGTGTGTGTGAGTACATGCATGTGTGTTGGTGGGATGGTTAGAAAGAGACAAGGGAGCACATATGGCCCGAACAGTCGGGGATGGAGCTCAGAACTCCCACATGACATGGCAGATAAAAATAAAAATGGGAGAGAGAGGTGCACAGACAGTGACGGAGAGAGAGATAACTGGGCTCTGCTGCGACGTAACAAAAATAAACCACATGTGTTTGTCTGGGTAACATTCACATTGCTGTCCATTTGTGTGTGTGTGTATATGTGTCCAAGTCTGTGGTGCTCCTTGGTGAAATGAGGAGAAGAATAGAGTCTGGAGACCGTATATAAAAGATGGATGTCACCCACTGGTTTGTCAGGTCCTGTTTAAAAGTCTTAATTTTAGCATTCTGGCTGCCAAAATGTTTTTTTTTCTATTGCCAGATGTGACCATATTTGGACAAAAGGCTGTAGTGGCAAACTATTTAATTCAGTTTTATTTTTTATTCACAACAACAGTTGCCTCAAGGTGCTTTATATTGTGAGATAAAGACCCTACAACAATACAGTGAAAGCAGAGAATACCCCATCGATCATGTGACACTCTATGAGCAAGCACTTTGGAGACAGTGGGAAGGAAAAACTCCCTTTTAACAGGAAGAAACCTTCAGCAGAACCAGGCTCAGGGAGGGACGGCCATCTGCCGTGACCGGTTGGGGTCAGGGGAGGAAGACACGACACAGACACGCTGTGGAAGAGAGCCACAGATTAACAGTAACTACCAGATAATGTTAGCAGCTTGGTTAACCAGGTAAATCCACAGACCACATGGGTGCATCTCACAGACCAGATACTGCTTCAATCATCATCATCATCCGGTTTGTTCCAGTGTATACACATAGCTGATGCTCCAGCTGTTGTCACTGGAGCAACTGCAAGATCTACCCACGGTTCTTCATGAGTGACAGCGTCAGTATATCCGGTGCGTGGAGTGCCACACAGTCGCTTCCATCCTGCAACACTTGCATCAGACTGTGGGCCTGCCTGGATTGGATAAGTGCGAGGTAGCTGCTGAAGATGTGCAAGCCACCGCTTTTGCCACTGTGCAGGCAGAACAGGTGTAGGAGGTTTCTGTGTTGTCAGTCTGACCATAGCAGCTCCATATTATCTAATTCATCCCTTATCCCTCTTCTCCACATGTCCAAACAGCTCAACCTGAGCTGTCCATCTGATGACTGAAGTCCAGCTGTGGATCAAGCATACAGATGAAGCTACAAATAAGCTGCATGGACCCCTGGTTTAGCCAATGAAACACTCTTAGGTTAGGAAAACATCATGCAGGTCAAAATGTAGTCGTGAATGTAGAAAAGTGACAAAAAAAGTGGGACACACACCAAAGGACATGCTGTGTGTCAAAACTGCACTAATTGAGGCTCCAGAGATGAAAATGTGCTGATAAATTGTTTTGAAGAAGCAAATTAGCTTTGGAGCATAAACCTTTTCATATGTACAAGCCTATGAATATGTTTAATACTTTATTATTTTTTATTTATTTATTTTTTGGAGCCACCTTTAAGTGGCCATCACGGGACCTATCGTTTTTTCAGTGTTGGGTTCATAATTTGGTGATTATAACTTGGATGGTCATGTGTCAGTGAAACATGCAAAATGTCTGTGATTCATGACATGCAGTGAGCATGAGAAGTCAGATACTGGAAAGTGATAAGAAGACAGGATTCACATGGTCACCAGTTCAGTGGATCAGCACTTGTTATTAATACTAAGGGTCTTTAAATTTAATTGGATACACTTTTTCTTTCTCATATCATAACATAAAGAACATATGAATGTTTAAGACGAAGCACGCCAGCAAACATCTTAATGAAAGAGAGGCCTGAGAATAAAATGGCTATGTCATCATTATCACTTCCTGCTTAAATTCTTTCAGTGGTGATTCACCAGCCCCTGAAAAGATCTCACTTTGCACATTTAAAAGTCCTTTTTTATACCTTTTTAAATAAGCGCAGCCAGGATTTGTGATTAGTGCGTGTCATATTCAACAATAATGGCTTCCTGTAGAGGACCTTCATACAAATATTTGCATTTAGTGTTTAAAAATTGGCATTAAACCTTCCAAACTCCCATCTTCTGTTTTCAGCTCACGATCTGTATGTTGAACTCAATTTAAAAAATGTTCATTATAAAATAACATGTTCAGTCCTCTTTAAAAATGCTCCAGCGATGGATAATTACAGGTTATAGTCATGGACTTCAGTCTGAGGAGGAGCTCATTTCCACCCGTTTACCTGGCACTCTGTTTTTGTGTGAAATGGGTGTAACCTGCAGTGGGCCTGCAGAGCTCAACACACCACGACTTGAGTAAATAGGCAAAACAAGCAAATCAAGAAAACACCATCGTCTGTTTGACAACACAAGTGGAGCTTCTTCTTTTTTTTTTTTAAAGGAAGCTGCAACTGCTGAGCCATCAATCAAAGAGTGGCCTTTGTGTAATCCATATATTTGGCTACTGTCTCTGTTTTTGTTTGTTGTCTGTATGTAAAGAGTATTTCTGTACCTGCGCCTTGCTTCCATATCTTCTGGAGAGATTTCTGTATTTGTGAAAACTAAACTTAAACTGGTATGAAGTGTGTAAATATTTCAAAGGCCTTAACTATCTGCCGCAATAGAGGACAGATGCTACATTTAAACTTTTGCCCTCCAAGGAGCTGCCTTGCTTTGTTGTGTTGTGCATTTATAGTTTGTTTTCGTTTTTTGCACACCGGCAGCTCCTTTTTGCATTTTTTTGTTTTAAAGTTTGTATTTTTGAGCTCATTGTTAAATTCTTGGATTGTTTTATGAAGTTGCAAAAAACTGAGTAACTGCTTAATCTGGTATGATGCGATCTTATGCGCAATAATCAAATGATAATAATTTATTTATAAATCTCCAAACGGTAAAGCCCAACCACCCCTGCAAGTTTAAACTATGGCTGACTTTAATGAAATTTTTAAACTGCCTCTTGTGTTTGGGCTTTTTTTCCTACTCGTTTCTGCTGAGTTTTAGTTTTTGAAAGACATTTTACATTTTGATTCTTCATCTATATTAGCGGCTCATTTTTAGTGTTATATAGTATAGTTATATAGTTTTTAGGACCCTAAACGCAGTTTCTGTCTCTTTGCGTGCTTCTCCCTTGAGTTCCAATATGTTAACCTTTCTCTTAACCCTTTATTAACCCGTTAAGACAGCTCAGGACAGGTCACACGTCCCCTGGTGGATTCCACTCCGTGTTTTCCTGGTTTCCACCATCGGGCTCTTCGCACAGCCTTTAGCTGGTTTTTACTAAACTCCTGATATCACTCCGCTGGCATGGTGGAGAAGCGGACCTGATTATTGTGATGGTGGCAGGCAGTGACTAGAGACTTCCGCCACTGCTTCCCATATCCGCGTTTTGCGCCGTCTGTCCTACTATCTGGTTGCTTCACAATCGGACTACCGAAGGCGCTTGTGCGCTTTCCCTCCAACTCAACAACATCTTACCCGGGATTTCTTTCAAACCAAAACCAGATGAGATGCAAGTTCACTGGGAAACTCTGGAGCCCGTTCGGTTTAGGCAGCAAAACTTTTTCTCAGAGGACTGCACGGTGAACCGGAGAGTGGACTGTTGCTGTGGCCGCCGCTGCTCCTCTGCGGGACGGTTTGTGCGCATATGAGCGCTGGGTGCCCGCTCGCACCGTCGCTGTACCGCTGTGTGTTTTTGCTCTTATCAGCGTGGCAGCGGCTTTATTGTTGAATTCAGTTTGGGGGCTTTGTGTTGTTTGTGTTTAACACTTGGAAAGAGAAGAAGAGACGCTCAGCCGCATGACCGAGAGCCTCGCAGCCCTTTAAACCTTCCACTCCCGGTTGTTGCCCTCTTCTTCAGCGGCCGTACCTTCCGCCCGCTGCCCGGCTGCTCGGGACCTTTCGCCGGCGGAGGACGCGCAGAGAAAGCGGACTCTAGGTGGTGGAGTGGAGGTGGAGGTGGAAGGAGGAGGAGGTGGCGGCGGTGGCGCTGAGCTTAACTGGGAGAAAAGTTCTTCCAAAATAGCCGCCGCTCGGCCCCGTGATGGGGGACTTCGCCTCCCCCGCTGCCGGACCCAACGGCAGTATCTGCATCAACAACAGCATGAACCCGGCCGCCGCGAGCATGGGGCCCGCCGCGAGCGTGGTGGGAATACCTAAGCACAGCACGGTGGTGGAGAGGCTGAGGCAGCGGATAGAGGGCTGCAGGAAACACCACATAACCTGCGAGACCAGGTACCAGCAAGCCCACGCCGAGCAGATGGAGATAGACCGCAGGGACACGGTCAACCTGTACCAGCGGAGTCTGGAGCAAAGGGCCAAAAAGTCCGCCAGCGGCAGCAGCGGCACCAAGCAGCCCCAGAGCAAGCAGCTGGACCCGGACTCTGCGTCCTCCGCGGAGCAGAGGAATAACACGCTCATAGCGGTAAGGACGAGCTGACGGCGACGGCCACCGACAACTCGCACACAAACACAAACACGACACACTTTCGCTCATTTCCCCTCCATCTCTGCTCCCCAGTCTCTCTCTCCCCTCCAACCCCCCGCAAGCTGCACAGCTTCTTCTTGTTCATCACTCAGAAAACTTGTTGAAAACATGCTCGCTAATCGCTGCTTTCTTTCTCGGCGCTCGCTCCACTTTTTTCCTCCAAGTTCTTTTGTTTACAAAGAAGTCCGGGCCCTCGTTGGAGCCAACAGGCTGCAGTTTGGGGCTTGGATTGTGCCCTGTGTGGAAATGAGAAGCCTGACAACTGATATTTGATCTTATTCTGCGAGATCAGTGCGTCTTCTTGCTCAAAGGGGGGCTGAAAGTGGTTTTTGTTTTGTTTTTGTTTTTTCGGGAGGGGGGCACTTTCAGTTGTCAGGTTCTGAAACTAGTAAGTAACTTCTGGAGGATGGCTCGCGCTGTTTTTGCATGAAAATAACTTCTCCTTTCTTGTTCTTGGGTGGAAATTGTTCTGCAACACACAGGAGCATTAGCATTGCAACACTGCTTCCTTGCTCTCGGCAGCAGCAGCAGCAGTTAATGCTCCAGCCTGCACTGTAACCTTTGTCACATACTCTCAAAATCTGCAGTCTGTCCCCAGTGTCACACACACACACACACACACACACACACACACACACACACACACACACACACGATCAAAGCCACCCCCGGACTTAAAGCAACCTGCCAGCTGACTTCAGATGAATGCCACAGTAGTTTGTGAACATTTGTTACACTGTCATTAACTCCTAGCTCTTCAGGTTCGCTCATGAATGCAGCGATCGCATAACATGCTTTGCAATTACCTCAATAGCTGCATGCCCTTGTGAAGATATTGCACTTGTCATTTGTCATTACAGTCAGAGTGGGTTTTATAGGAGTGCTAGGGTGTTTTCCTGTTAGTAGGGGGCAGTGGTAACATATGGAGGGCTGGTGAGTTGCTCGTGGCTGTCCTGGCTGTGAACGATCTTGACTGTTTTTGTTGCTCAGGTGAGAGATCTTCACTCCCGGTGTTTTGCTGTTTGTGTGAGAGAGGTTGTAGGCAGACGCTGGCAAACTGTGGTGTCCCTGCCTGCTCCCCGTCTCCCGTGGACTCTACTTTCCTTTAGAAAAGACCAAAGGATGCATGTGGGGAATGTCAACATTGTTATCCCTTTTGTTGCTGCAATGAGCCCAGTTCCTCCCCTTTTGAAATGCAAAATACGGAGCGTCTTTTAATTTCTGAGGCAGCCTCGCTTGTTATTTAAGAGCAAACCAGAGCAGCTCCAGCATGAGACGAGCGGCAGGGATTTTAATAGTGCAGGAGCTCCCAGCGGCCCTTGTGGACATTAAACCGAACCGCCCATTAGATGGCCGGCAACAAATGCTCCGAGAATGGAAGGATTACTGCTTAAAGACACAGTGGCATCCCTCTCCGTCTCTCTCTCTGCTCCTTTCCCATTCACTGATGGCGACAGCTTGTATGCAAACACAGCATTCAATAGCTGAAACACACAGAGCTGTGTGTTAGCACCCTCTTTATGTTACATTGTAAGTTCTTGGCAGTGTGCAGTCGCGGAGATTAAAAGGAAAGTCTCCCATCCCTCGCCGTTTTACCCCTCAGAAGAAGGGAGCTGCAGCTAGATGGCTGTATGTAGTCACTTCACAAGCAGGCATTCGAGGAAAGCCAAGTATTCCGATGATGTGATTATGCAGATGTGCATGCACAATTTCAACAGAGGCCGTAATGTGTAGCGTGTATGTTGCTGACCGTATGGGGAGGGTGTGCTGTGAACATAGTGTTGGCTGAAAAAGCACAATCATTTCACGATTTAGTTAAAAAGATGAAAAGCTGACATCATGAGACTAAATTCACACACACTTCAGCTGTGAAACGTTTGTGCTCTACTACAGGTTGGCTTTGAGTGCCAGTATAGTAATCACCACTTTGAAGAATGTCAGGAGTGCCTACAGTGTGCAAAAAAACCCAAACCCCAACATCAGTGAGTTTAAAGTACTAAAGCAGCAATACAGTTAAATACCTTCAAATGCAAATAATGTCTTTCTGAACCAAATCAAACTGTGTCAGTGTAATCTTTTATATTTGGTATTGTCATGCTCATCTCAGCACACTGTGCTTTGGTCTAATGGTTCTCAGACACACACCCACGTCAGGGTCGGGGAAAGCCTGTAATCATGGAAAGTGGGTGTTTGTGTCTGTAGACCAACTATTAGTGAGACCGGAGAAGAAGACGACACCATGTGTCTGAGTGAGACCTTTTCTGTCTCGCTCAGACATTATTTAAAGAGCCAACAGCCAACTAAAGCTCGGGGTACAGGGGTCCTGGGATGTGGTAGTTCCTGTATAACCAACTGTTTGCCCGTCTGGAGATTCACTTTCACAAGACGGACACTTCCAAACTTTTAATTGTCGGATAATGAGAGGGTAGCTTGCAGAACGCCAAGCTGCCTTTCTGCTTTCTGTCAACATCCATATATCATGTTACACTAACAGTGGAATAGTTGAACGCTCATTTACATATTAAACACTTCTGAAGGGTTCTTAATTGTGCACCAACTGTTATAATGGGCAGGGAAGACAGTATACTGTATATAAATGTTTCACAGCAGACAGACGATCGCATTTATCTCCTTGAGGTAAAGCTGAACACAATGAAGTTATTTATTAACTCCTCTTTCAGCCTCCAAGAAGAATAAATAAAGTTTTGATTTTGTCATTTACCATGGCTATCAGTACAACATATTCATGCTTAGTTAATATTAAACTGGACCTGTTACACATTTCCTTGTTAATACAGGATACTCGCTTTAAACATGGTCAAGATTTCAAATAAAACCAGAATCTCAGGTTTAATACTGCTCTGAACACTTTTTTCTGCTTTTGGCTTTTGCATGATGTCGCTGAAGGCAGAGATCCCTAATATGGTCATCTTTGGGATCAGATGACCATATGCCCCACCCACCTTCAGTTTAAATCTTTTGTTTACAAGGAGCAGCCAATCAGAAGCAAGCAAGCTATAGGCATTTTTGCTTGTGTTTGATTTTTAGGCTAGGCTATACTAATGCTGAGGAAAAAAGATGGCCCAATAATTTATGATAAAAATAAATGTTTATTAGCAAACAGAAGCTAAATTTACTGAGTGTCTGAGGAGGCGTTTTCACCCCTTCTGTGAGCATGTACGATCAGCGCTTGCAGCCCGCAAGCCATCATAGATAAAATCTGGACTGTCATAGCGTAAACACACATAAAGCTAAATTTGAGCTCTAACCGTGTCAAGTGGGATGCAAGTACAACAGAAATACAGAGGCTAGTAGCAACATTGTTACTGTGGGTTACTAAGTAGGTGAGGCACAGTTCCATAAAATGTGCTGCTCTAGTTGTACGATCAACAAACAAGACCATTTTACAACAGAATGAGACCCGCTGCAAGGTCAGGTGCACACCTGTAAGGCTTTGGGACTGCATCCTGCACATGGCGACAAAATATGTCAAGAGAGACGGACAGATATGCAAATGGTGTTAGGTCAAAGGTCAAAGTTCAGCTCACACTTGCTGCACAATTAAGAATTTTGAATACGTTCTACAATTCTAAAAGTGTTTTTTTGGATTTTTTTGTTTTTTTGACTAACTGCCCTACCTCCTACCCTAAGCCCCCTGCTACCACACACTCTCATGGCACTTCATGACATTGTCATCACCTCTAATCTACTTATTTGGGTTTTTGGAGCCAAATTTTCCAGCATTTTGTGTCACTGGACTCATCTTTATCAGTCTGCCTGGTCTTAAATGTGCAAATAGTCTCCGTATACAGATGTAATATTTTCTACTTTTAAAAAACGACCACATTTGAAGGTAAATCATTTCACTGCTCACTCCAGAGCCTGCGCTTAAAGTTATACTCGTGGCAGATTTTTGTACTTCATGTGTCTGAAGCGCTTATCCAATTCAGGGTCACGGGACCAGGCTGAGCTCAACCCAGCTGACATAGGGTAAGAGACACGGTGCAACCTGGACAGGTCACGATTCCATCACAGGGAGACACGAACCGTTCACCTTCACACCTACAGGTGATTTAGAATCAGCGGCTAACCAAACCTGCATGTCTTTGGACTGCGGGAGGAGAAACTATACAAACTCCAAACAGAGGAACGCCAGGCAGCCGATCGATTTGTGCTGCGTTCCTTCGCCTCAGAAGTTGGATGATGACATCATACTCAGGTTGACCACATCTAGCAGTACTCTATTTAAGAAATCATTTGTTTTTCTCCCTGCCAAATTAGCACCCTCACAAGCAATACCACTTACTGATTTCTGCTGCTTAGGGCGAGTCATCACTGTGCTGTTTTGACAACATATATGCTGCAGACACGAGATGTACTTCCTGTTGAAATACATTAGTTAAAAAAACATGAACATTTTTATCCATGAAACCAAACAAATATGCTTCTGAGATTTAAAATCTTTGCACCTGGTTGGTGATTTTGTTTCCGTATCCCGTTCAGCATGAAATAAAACTTGTGTTTGTGCTATGATTGTTTTAAATGATCTGCCTTTAGGCTGTTGAGCAAGGGGTTGAAAGTTTGTCACCGTGTACGCCCATTTCTTTGTTTTATTTTAATGAGATGGAGGTGTTTTTGATTAAAGTTGGGGCAGCTCTGCTCCTCCTTTAAGATTAAATAGTATCAGAAACGTTAACACCAACTGCTCAGTCACTGGATAACAGATGAAATTTTTGTCAATATTCTTCCACTGCTGAATATTAAAGTCAGTGATGTCAGTATGATCCCCTATATTTATCCATTTGATGCGTTCATCTTCCCAGAATGACATTTGACAGCCCACAGGGAGCAGGTGTGAAGCTGTTCATTACATCTGTTGGTGGGGAGAGAATTAGTGATGGCAGCTCGGGCCTTTGAGACCACAGTCACGAGAGAAATTAGTGTGTAATCTTGCTTTTTTCCCCCTTCTATGACAACTGAATTCGAAAGTCTAAAAGTGAAAATTGCATGTTGATACTGAGGGAGTGGCACACAAATCTGATTCGGGTGTATCTAATGTCTTAACGCGACGAGACGTTACCCACTCTTGCCTCCAACAGAACACGTTCACGAGTGGCTGCCGTGTTTTAGCGTTTTTGCTGACGTCGTGATGGAAGCACGGGGGAGGAGGGGGAATGTTGCCAGGATCCAGCCCGTGACCTTTCAGTCAGAGGCACGTGTCTCCGATCCAATGGGCCGTGATGTTGCTTAAAAGCAGAATCGTGACCCGTACTTTTTTCTGACAAAACATCCAGTCAGATCTGATTACCTCGTCGCTAACAAGTTTGCAGCTGCGAGGCCGAGGTGCACAGCAAGGGGCTCGTTAGTTCCACTAAAACACAGTAGCTCAGGACAGTCTGTCTTCGGCTCTGCTCGCTCCTTGGCATTCACCTCGCAGAGGAATGTCTCTCTCTCTCACACACACACACACACACACACACACACACACACACACACACACACACACACACACACACACACTGTTGTCCTGCTCGACTCTTGGCAGCAGAGGCCCGAGTGTGGGCGGCTGAGTTTTCATGAATCTGAGGCCATCCCTCCCTTCCTCTCCTCTCTCCCTCCCTCCCTCTGTTCAACACTTCTCAGGTTTCAGCGTTAGTAAAGCACTAATGTAGCGTACATGGTCCTGGTAGCTATAGCATTGTTAAAGTCAGCTGGGACCGTTGCCCATTTGCTATATTTAAACCAGCGAGCTGGCGAGGAGCTTACACTCACCAGTACGCGCAGGCACACACGCAGAGCGTGACGTCGGCGAACACCCGTGACATCACAGTCATGCTGTTTTCAACTCATTACACGCTAATTTGACTGACTCCCTCTGCTTTTTTTTCTGACTGTTCCTTTTTAACTCCCTCTCTTCTGCTCTCATGTGCTCCATGTTAACATTTTTGTCACTCTTTTTTTTTTTCTTGCTCCTTCTCACCCTCGGCCCTGAGTCCCTGCACGCACACACACACACACACACACACACACACAGCTCTGGATGTTTTTGATTTGGGGCGGCTGCGACCACATTCCCTTCCTCCCACGCTTGTTCACATGTTCTACAGGAACACACACACAATCTGCAGAGACCCTTGAATATTCAGAGGACTCGGGCTCTTTAGAAAGTTTTAACTAGCTGAAACAAAAAGGATTTCAAAATAAAATTTAAAGCTAATCCGAGGTAATCGGTCTCGATGAGAGTTCTTCCTCTTTGATGCCCGTACAGGGATCCAGAGGGTCGTCACGTTCGCGTTTCAGGCCTCAAACGTTTTCTTACCTGTTTTCACAGGATTTACAACTTTGTGTTGTTTTCGCCTGCTGAAAAAAATCATTTAAATTTCAAATTTATGACTTTTAGAAAACCTTCATCCCTTAATCGTCAATTCCATATCAAAGGCCTTCGCACGTGTTCACAGTCTGCAGCTGCTTTGTAAAGTCACTGTTTTCTACTCTGTGCACAGATTTCTCAGCTTGACTGTACTTGATTTTTTAGGACATTTTTGTTCCAGTTTTGGATGGATGACAGAAAGTGAGGTGACATGTGACAAGAGGCATTAAAACCCACACTGCTGTTTTCTCTTCAGTCGACCCACCTGCTTGTAGGTAGCTGCTGAAGGGAAAAAAGCGAAGAGCTGCAGGATTATCTCCCTGTTTTTACATTTTTTATTTGCTCTTTAACGTGTGTTAATATGCTGTATACACAGCAGAACATGTTTGAGAATCAAATCCAGGTGAATTAAATATTTTTTATTGTCATAATGAAGGCTTGGCGACTGTCTGCTGTAATTTTCAAATGTGGAAGACTTAAAATGGCCAAGCTTTGATTTTATAGCCTATAATTTTCTGCACTTACTGTATGAACCAGAAACGATCAGCTGACATATTATTTAATCACAGACAGGCAGTTAATTTGCAATTTTGATGATCACGTGTTCATTATAGGCACCGGTAGTAAGTTTGTGAAATTTCTTCCCTCCTGGTTATAACAACTGTAAGTGGTGTTATTACAAAGTGGGAGCGTTTAAGGACCACAGCAACTCATCCATGAAGTGGCAGACCACGTAAAGATACAGAGCGAGGTCTGTGCAGAAGTCACCAACTCTCTGCTGACTCAGGAACCGCAGAGCTGCAAACCTCCTCCGGCATTAACATCAGCACAAAATATGTGAGCTGGGAGCTTCATGACATGGGTTTCCATGTTAGGTGTCATGTGTAGGTGATCCAGTACTTTGGTAGGGTTTTACCTTACCTTACAATAAATACATTTTAATTGAATTAAATAGTCTATTCCTATTTTAGTAACTTTCAGAGGGAAATATTGTAATTCTTTAGCTAAAGTCGTCACCTTACATATTATTAATTGGCATGAATGTCAACTGGATAGATGGGTAAATGTTAAAATATTAGTTCCCAATGTTTTTAGCTACCAACCCATTACATAAAAGGAGTGATATTTCTCTGATTTGTTTGCTATATAAGAAATACAGATACAAAGCCTCTGACTTGCAGAAGTTTAGATGAATATGTAACTCTTCCGCTTATGTCTTAAAAGCATAAGATCAGGTAAGATGCACTGTAATCATCCCAAAAGTTAAGAAATTGTTTTGTCACTGGGGCCAGAACATGAAAAATAATCCAGCTCAGTGAGATAAATACGACATCATGGAACAAAATAACTCAGAAAGTGTGGACCCGTCATGCAGTTTAGAATAAAAGTGATGAAACTTTAACAGGTTTTGTGTTGGAGTGTTTGTGTAATCCGGCTAACAGACAGACAAATGTTCCGTGTTGCTGTATTCCCACTTAGTCTATATGACCAATAGCTGATGGTGTCTAAGGTTAGCCAAAGTTCAGTTCTGACCCCGCCGCAGTGTTCTCTGTAACATTAACTATTATCCTCTCACAGTAAAAATGGCACAGTCTCACTAAGTAAACAGCAAACCTCTGGAAAGAGTCGAGTATCTGTTGTCTTATCTCTCTGGCCTGTGTGCTGTCTTTTGTTTGGATTGTGCCAGAATGCTGTTCGCTTTCTCCACTGTATTCACGTCAGTAAGTGTAGTATTAAAGGAGCAATACTCAGCGGCAGTTTAGATTTTGCATTATTGATAGCAGGATGGTGGGAAGCCATCTTTGTTTCTTTCACCCCTGGTGTACTCACACGAACACTGAGTTGGTAAAATATGGATGAGGTGGTTATCGGAGATGCCCGGGTCCCCTCCGATCCTCTGCGAGTAAATGCGCTTTACTTAGAAACGTCAGAATGAAGGAATGGTGACGGCTACAACTCTCTCGGTGAAGACTGAATGAACAATTTGCTGTTTTAACATGTAGCGTCTGACTTGGTAGTTTGATCTGTACACACCAGACACACCAAATTAAAAACAGTCTCAGCCAAGTGTCTGTTAATTTTGGCTGTGGCTTTTTTTCCTCAAATACCAGCACTCTGCGAGGTAAGCATTATCCACACAGAAAACCATTCTACAGCTAAACAGGGTTTCTAAAACAATGGCCTTAGTAAGGGAGTCCTGTCATAAAGACGTAATTCCCTCTGCCTATTAAACTGGGACACAGAACAGGAACATTGCCGCATATGGATTCATACATGTGTGTGCACAGGAGAGGGTGCAGAGATACTGTGAGAGTTTGTTTTTAGGGAAATACTGTAACAACACACTTTGTCTGCAGCAGATGGGACCACATTTGTGTTTGCTGAAGGTTGCAGTCCAGTAGTAAGAAGGGGTAGAGTCGACTTCCTCCGCGTAACCGTAGAAATTGCAACGAGGCCCGGGCAGCAGTTTAAAAATATTTTCTTATTAATAAGAAATAAAAGAACCACTTTATTTGGGAATTTAATACCAAATGTGGCCACAATACAAACTCAACAAAAACTCCTCAGTGTGCCTGGTTGTCAGAATTTCTTCCAACATTTTCCCCTAAATAGGCCCCACTCCTACTAAAACTTTGAAGGGAAACGTACTGTGACAACCTTCTAACAAGATCTTGGTGTAATTGTTTTGTTCTCTTGCAAGGGAAATTGGCAGAGTATTAAAATTACTTGTTATTTTTAAACCGAGTCTTGCCGGTGTTGATCTTTGGGATTGTTACGAACTCGCTTATCTGCCTCGTGCTTTGTGAATTGAAGTATTGTACTATGATTCCAACATTTCTGCTGGAGCTGTTAGCCACCAGATAACGCCACATGACATTTTCATCATATGCAAATGCTGCTGTCTTTATAGCAGCAGTGGAAAAGAAAAAAAACACCCTATTGTATTCAAAATTTGTCTTCATTAAGAGTGCAGAAGAATGTGTTATATTCTTATTAGATTTAAATATCCTGCTACATCTGCACGTATGCACCTTTTTTCTGTTGCTTATGGTGGAGACTTGAAAGTTAGTTTAGTCCACTGGTTCCCAATGAGCGGCGTAACCCTTCTGAAAGGTCACACGATAAATCTGTGGAGTCATGACATGATTAATGGGAGATGACAGAAGAAAACTTCATGCGTAACTCCACTGTTTACACGAGATCCTGATAATTTAACCTCCTTTGGCCCTAGCATGACTTACAGCATGCTGGTATGTTAACAGACCTTAAACTAGAACATTAACTAGACTCTTGCTCCTCCTGTGGGCTCTGTTTTAAGCTTTAGATAATCTAGTCAGTGGCAGAAGACTTTGGCCAATCACACGTGTTTTCAGAGCACATCTGTGATGGAAGACACAGAGGACTGTCACCTGGGAGAGCGGGCATGGAATCTCGTGTGAAACTAGTGTTGACTTCCTTGTAGTTTGTGTCAATGTGACGTTTGTAAGGTGGGAGGAGCTTAGAGCAGAGGAGAAGAGACATCTAAAAACACTGCAGCCAGATCTTCAAGTCTACGTGCTTAAATATAAACATGAAAAGTAACAAGTTCAGGAAAAGGACTTCAACATCTCGCCCTGAAATGTAAATGAAATAAACAACATAAGGTGTCAGAATGTAGAAATAATGTGAAATTATGTAAAGCTGACTTTGAAACACTTTTCTGTTCAAGGCTGAAGCTCTTATTTTTTTGGTATTTTTGAAGCTTATTTGAATGACACGCATTAATTTCATGTTAGCCTGACTTGCTGTGCATTTACAGTGAAACACTTGAGGGTAGCTACAGAGGAAATATCACCTAATCTTTGACAACCAGTTTTCAGTTTCCTGTTGGTGGCGGGCGGCAACCCTCTGACCTTCCTCTTACTGATTTGTCAAACTCAGGGACAGTTTCCATCACTTTTGCACTCTCCTCGCCAAAAAAACAAAACAAAACAGTATTGTGGCACTTTTAAATCATTTGTTTGTCCTCCAGTTTTCCTCCTGTTACTCATTTGTACCCATCGCACAGTGACTACTTCTAATTCCCACGCAATTTGGTCCTTTGTTTATCGTCTCTCTCCTCCTACCTTCTTTTGACCTTTCTTTGTCGTCCTTACACTCTGTCCTCCCTTCTTTCCTTTCAGTCATTCAAATCCACCCTTTTCTTTTTTCCCCTCCACCTTGCCACCCCTCCCTCCATCCATCACTGCGCTCCATGCCTCCGGTGATCTCCGGTTCAGTCTCAGGTAGCAGGCTTAGCGCTCTAAAGCTTTCTCCACGTAGGCCGGTGTCAGGGAGAAATCCTGTGCTAAGAGGGAATTACCCACCACATGTGCTCCTGCAACACACACAGGCACGTAGACACAGGATTTTACTGCACGCTGGACTTAACCCATCGGCTCTTCGTGCTAACAGCGTGCACACGTTGTTCATATGAATATCATCTGCATTTTTCTGTGTTGCTGAATGTTAAAGCTGGTATCGTGTGCCTCTTCCCTCCTTTGTTAGATGACATTTGTTGTTCTTTCCAGTGCCGGCCAGATCCCCCGCACCTTCCTATCGAGCCAGCGTCATGAATTTTTTATGAATGTTTGCGTGTGCAACTGTGTGCAGGGGGCCCTCAGCTGCATCAATAGCCATTAGTGGAGCAGCTGGGGTAATTGTGCCACAGTGGCTGCAGTGCAGGAGGAAAAAAACACACACACACACATTATCTGATAATACTGCAGAGGGCAATAAGGAGGAAGAGGGGGAGCGAGGCGCAGTGGGGAAGAGCGGGATGGTGTGAGCGAGGATATTAACTGTGTGGTGGAACAGTTAGCGGCGTGCTACGACGCTGACTGATAGCTGATTTATACCTGGTGATTGCAGCCTGGAAGTCTTTAGAATGTGCAGCAGCGCGACCGACATGCTGCCTATGACAGTGATTGTCTGGAGACCGTCAGTGCTGCACAGAAGCACACACATCTGGCTGAAAACGAGGGCCCAGGGGCAGATGTTGTCAGTGCTGGCTGGTTTCTTTCGCCTCACGCGGCACTGCAACAAATTTCACTGTTAAATTTCAGCAAATTATCAGCAGCTGGATTTTCCTGCATCTAAAGCCGTGTCTGACCTTTTTTTTCACACGTTACTTGTGCAAATAGTGTAAACTCACCAAATATTGCCCCACAGCAGCCAACATGAGAAGGACGAGCCAATAGCTGGAATCAAGTTTCACAAATATATTTTCAGAACTTTCCAGGAAGTCCTATGATTTTGTTCACTGTTCTTCTTTCCTTTTCTTTTTTTTTTTGGTTCTGTCTCTATATGAGAGAAAGTTCAATCACACTGCTACAGCTGCCCAAAACTAGCAAACAATAATCTTGTCCCCTATTTCTGATACCTCTATTCTCCTGGCACGGATTTTTGCAGATTTAATCAACAGCTTTGAGTTTATTTCACAGTGTAATCTAACCTCACAGCTTCTTACTTTAGAAAACGTTACAGTTTCATGCTGTAGCTGAGAGGTTAGCACGGTGGCCTCACAGACAGAGGGACCTGGGTTTAAACTTGGTGTTTGCCTGTTTCTTGTGCAGGTTTTCTCGTCGTGGAGCTCCATTTCTCACGGTTTAGTTAATTAAAAAGGTTTCCTATTTTAAACAAATAAGCTACACGCTGTTTGTTTACCATAGTACTGTCCTTTTAATATTCCTGCTGTGTTCAGTGCAAGTAAAAGATTATTATGAGCTTTTTTTCTTTTACTACGCTGTAACTTTACTTATTATTCCTTCTCATTTGGGCAGCACGGGAGCGCCATGGTTAGTACTGTCTCCTCATAGAAAGAAGGTTTAAGTCCCAGCTGAGGCCTTGCTGTGTAGAGTTTGCATGTTCTTCATCAGGCTTGTATGAGTACTCCAGCTTCCTCTCACAGCCTAAAGATGTGTGGGTTAGGTTAATTGGTGATTCATAATCGGCTGTACATGTGAATAGTTGTGAACGCCTCTCTGTGTCAGCCTAGCAACCTGTCCAGGGTGTCGGCCTGTGACAGCTGAGACAGGCTTCAGCTCCCCCGCGACGCTGGACAGGATAAGTGTAAGAAGATGGATGGATGGGTATCTCTTCTGAGCAGGATCTCAGCTTGCATGGCTTCACCTGTAAGCCATGAATTTAGTTTCTTGCAGCTGCATTCAACATTATAACACAGTGAAGATGATCATGACCAGATTATGGATCTTCCTGGTGAATCATTTCCTAGTACATTAAATGGTTTGAGACTAATTTGCGAGTCTCAAAGTTCAAAAACACTCAGGAGCACTGATGGTTGAGCAAAATCTGACAGAGCTGCAGTTAAACATTGTCCACAAAAATATTGTGCGTGTGTTTAAGAGCTATTTTAAGCCGTTAATCACATTATTCAATGACTAAATCACATTTTGAACGACTCTGAAATGCTTGACTCTTGCACTCTTGCACATCACGTCACATTAGTGTGCAGTGTGAGGCTAACGTTAGCATTGTTAGCACCAGCAGCCTCCTGTTACTGCAGTTAAGCTGCAACACTGCGTAATGCTTAGCTGCGAAATTTTTAGAAACTAGAGTAAACTGGTACATGTATATGAATAAAATATGAATAATTCGTCTAACCACCAAACATTTCTGGTACTGCCTGCAGGGTCACCAGCGCTTAATTGCCTGGTTTACTAATCAGACATATCCACAGGCCAGATGTGATTAATTTCAACCGCAGTCTCTGTCACGTGGCCTTTGTTAGTGAAACCTTATAACCTCATGCGTGGACTCGTACACACACTGACACACTGTAAAGAGAAAACAATACTTTAGTATGCTATAAAAACGCACAGCAGCTCACTGTTGTGCTTTTTCCCTCGAGGGATCAGCATTTACAGGAATTAACTTCAAAGAATGGTATTTTGGTATATTTTTATAGCAATTTGTTAAATTAATTGACTTGTGGGGATCCGTGAACTGCTATTAGAGACAAAAACGTCTTGTGGTTTGAGCAGCACAGCAGCTCTGAGAGTCATGTAGTCCATATTTGCCCTCAGATGCCGCTGAGAGCTTCGGAAAAGTAGACGTATTTATTTTTTTTGTTTCAATTAAGCTTTAAGAAAGGGTTTCCCAAGGTTATGGCATTTACACAAGCCTTCCTCGCAGATCCTTGTTCGTTTTTAGCCTTTTTTAGCAAAGAAAGCCAGTACAGCATGGAGGTCTTGAGCTGTGTACTTAAAGAGGATTTGGCTATCCCGAATCTGGGTAAAAATCTGTTGCGATCGTGCAAATTGTGGCTCATTTAAGCCGTTTTCTAACTGAACTTGACTCATCCCTTTAATTTCCTCCAACGCTGAGAATGAGCTACCCACCCCTGTGATAGTGAAGGGTAACAGGCATCTGTATCCAGTGGCTGAAACATGCTGTACAGTGATACAAGACTTGTCAAAAGTAATCTTAGAGAAATTGATTTTTACAAAATGTGTTGGAGAGAAAAGGTCAAGTCTGTCAAGATTTAATCCAGCAAGAGATAATGCATCTGAACAGTCATGATGAAACTGGATCAAATGCACCGCGTAGCACACTGGTGCTACAGCGCCTAACGCATTTCCCAGAAGTAAATGAAACAGTAGATATATACACAGAAAGATCCAGATGTGCTGCTCCCTCCTCGTTATTCTGCCCTCTTTTTCTCTGCTACGTTCACTTGTGCTTGTTTTGGTTCGTGATGAGTTGAGCGTTGTTTGGTTGAGCTGAATTACTCCGTCAGCAGCCTGTCTCTAGATCACTTCCTGAATGGTTCCTAAAATAGAAGCAACAACGATCACAACCAAGGAAACATGCCAGCTGCTCTTTTCAAAAGCACTCTCACTTTCTGCCCTCTCTCTCTCACCGTGTGGTATTAACTGTATTCATCAAATACACTTGTTAGAATCACAAACTGTCAGCCAAGACTTTTGACTGCTATTCACTGCGCTTTTTTAGGTTGTGCAAAATTTCAAATTATTTATTTATTAGAAAATAGAAGCACGAATTCAACTGTTTATATTGGTTTTTTTTACTGAAAGTGTTTAGAATGAATAAAACTGTGAGAGTTTGTGCAGACCTGGAGGAGGGTGAACGAGAGTTTATAACCTAGAAATCGTCTGACAAAGAATCAACAGCTACAAAGTAATCTCACACGAAATGCTCAAGCTCCGTTTGGGAAACAAACCACAAGAAGAGTGCAGCACACGTGCAGTCGGCTCATTCACAGGTGCCACTTCTTTCTGCTGTTCCCTCAACAGTAGACTCGGAGAAAAGTCACGAAATTTAATGGCGACGTTGCCAGACGGTAACGGTAACATAAACTCAAGTATGATGATCACAGCTGTGAGTGAGAGAGATGCCTGGTTGTATTTTCCACATTAAATTTAAAAAAAAAAATCTGAATCTCAAAATTGAGAAAACAGATACTTTAAATATAGGTTCAAGTGGACCAAAAGTTACCTTACTTTTTCATTAGTCACACAGTTGATTATTGTTATGATCATCCCTTTGTTTGGATGAGTTTTGCACTTCCCTGTTCGCCTCTCTGTTACAGAGATTTTAATCTGAAGGGACTTTCTGGAAAACTACAGGTGCAGCACAAAGATTCATTAACAAACAGGGGATGATATTTAAAGTATGAGGACCTGAGATTAAGGCAAGTTGCACCACTTGTATCATAAATGCGAAGCCATAAAAAGCGGAAGCTTCCAGTCCTACCCGCTCACTTTATTTTTCCAAGAAAGGGTACAAACTTTTTTCCAGTCAGCTTTAATACCTCTGGTGGCTAAATTTCTTTCTTGTACAGTCAGTGCAAGGATAGCTAAGCTAAGCTAACAAGGAGGCATATAATGACAGAAAAGATGTCATAAATATTCCTACAGAAACCGAAATTTTTAAAATATTAAACCGTTCCTTGAAAATTTAAGTACATGCTAATGCAAAACACTGCGTTCTGTTTTCTGGGACCTTGAAACGCTGTCAGTGCGGTGTCACGACCGCCACGCAGAGAATGTAAACAGGCAGCGGCGACTGGTGTGTCGCTGCATTCCTGCTATAAACGGCGGCCCTGCTGGACGGAGTGCTGGAGATTCCCAAGATACCGTTGTGCAGTTTGATAGTAGTGGATATGACACTTGGCTAGTAGTATTGTTTCTCCAGAAAGTTTTACTGGCTTTTGCAAGAATCCGTATCTACAGTATGTCATTTCGTCTGTCTCTGTGTGCGTCTTAGTGTGTCTGTTGCACGCTCTGTGACCCGACTTCACTTCTTTCTTGTCGACACTCTCGGCAGTGCGTCTTTTTTCAGGTTTTTTTCCCTTCACCTTTCAGGCTCATCGCCCGCTCCCCGTCTCCCGTCTCAGTCTTTCTGCCTGTCAGCCTTTGCGGATCCCACCATCTTCTCATCCTCTGCTATCTGTACCCCCCTTTCCTCCTCTCTGTGCCTTCTAGTCTGCTCTGGCAGAGACTGAGGACTCTACTGAGGAGACGAGATCGGCAGATGTTTACCCGGCTCTCTGCTGTCACAAACTGTTCACTTCAGTGTATCAGCAAAGCACTGGAACTCACAGGATGAGTGCAGAGTAGTAAAAATAGCCAAGAAAAAACTACATTTCCCTGAAGATTTTGAGCAGATTTGGGTCAGACGTGGTTTGATTTTTGTCAAGCAAGCTTTGTGGAGTTAGAGGCTTAAAGCTCAGCTGAAACTCTTTAGTGATAATGCCCTCAAAGTCTGTGAGAAGTTGTAGCAGTTTTAAAATGCGACTGAACGCAGGGGAAAGCAGTGATTATGCTCTTTTTAAAGCTTTGTAATTGACACTTTTCCCGATTCGTGAAAACAGCGAGTCTGGGATTCTTGCTTTATTTTCGGCTTGTTGACAGTTAAGGAGCCATTGGGTTTTTTTTAATGGATACTTAATGACTCCAGCTCGAAACATAACAAAGAAAGCCCCCCTCGAGGATCCTAACTGTCAGCCTGCGGAAGTCCCCGGAGAGAAGGAAAAGTCCTAATCTTTGTTATGCACATACGCTAAATATTTTTGGAACATTAACAGTATATTTTCCACATCATTGCTTTTCCAGTTCATTACACCTGTGTGCAGAAGAAAATGGGTTGGGGAAATAAAAACAATGTGGTATTTTAAAATGCCGACTCCTTTCAGCGCGCAGACAGCAAGAGAGCGAGATTCTTTTACTTTTAATGTCTTAAATCAGACTGGAATCACTCTGGGAGCGGACCTTATCCCTCATAACTTTTAGACATACTAAAGACGTCTAAAGCCCTCTTCATATCTCAGAGCTGTAGAATCACAGAGGTGCGTGTAACCTAGGCCTATTGTGAAATTCTCATACTTGTGTTTAGCAATTTGGCAGACATGCAATCTATATTTTGTGCAGAATAATAAAAAAAATCTCATTATGACAAATAACTCTTCTTTCAGATCTTCGTTTGCTCTTGAAGTTAATATGAGAAAAAAAAGCACTTGTTTCATTCTTTAAGGCCTCATTTCCTCACTGTATGAGAAGAAACCCCATCAAGCTGGAGGTCCACTCTAAATAGCATCATGTGGGTGAACCAGTACTCCACATGCTGCAAGTTCTGGTTAGGCTGAACCTCCAGTTTGCAGCTGATTTCACTAGACGAACGAGACCTACTGTCACTGGAGTCTTAGATTGCAGCTGGTAGCTGCAGTTCTTCTTCTGCTCCTGATAGCTGCTGCAAGCTGGAGGGCCACTCTAAGCAGAACCTGCAGCAGGTGGAGAACTGGTTCATTCGTGTGATGATATGCAGAGCTCAGTAAATCTGGAGTTCATTCGCTGGATGGGAGACAAAGCTGATCATGGCACTCAGTCATTCATTTGTCACAAACTACCTAAATAACAATATAAATCACTAATGTGCACATGCACACACACAGACACACACACACGCCAGGATAGTCAATGTGCGCTGTAATTGCATTGCACCTGAAGTGGCTTTGTTAGATAGCATTACTGAAAAGAAGATGAAGATGGAAGACTGAACATTTATACAATTTTGAACAACAGTGTATGAATGCATCTGCACTGTTGCCCTTTATGTACCCACAGGGACAGCAAAGACTCCCATGGGGTAGGTCCTGCATGGTGACACAGATAATCACTCTCTTAAAACAGGAAGCCAGGCTGTAGTGTGCCTGGTGACAGCACGCACATCTCAAAACGAGTCTCAGTGGCTGCTTTGGATGTGAGTGGTCAGAATCCGAATGATCCAGCTGTGGGGACTGTGACGCAACCCCACAGTCGGCCAGTATTTGCATTTATTTCTCTGAGCGTGACTCTGTGTAACTCTCACACTCACAAAGGCACAAAGAAGGGGAACCGCGCTCGTGGCACATGAAACGCAGCTCTCCCGTTGGTGAGGAGGCGCTTTCTGCCCTGAAGAGGAAGCAGAGTTGAGAAGCTGGTAAAAGAAATGGCATGCAGCCCGAGCTGGTACAGCTACAGTCCACATGAGCGCTCTCTCTCTCTCTCTTTGTCTGTCTGTCTCTCTCCCCCCTCGCTCCTCCCACCAAGTGGCTGTTTTTGTGGATTGTTCTCCTGCCGTTGTCATAGCGACTGTGATGCAGACATCCCGAACAGGCTGCCTGTCTGCTTGGATATGTCAAGTGTGTGTGTATGTGTGTGTGCGTGTGATAAAACGCCAGAGTGCTCTTGGCTTAGAGAGGAAGTGTTTTGAGAATTATGTAATGTCCTCTTTTTTAAAAGGGGGGCAAAAGTCAAGAAGAAGAAAAAACATCCTATCTGTCCGTATCTATGTTGCTGTCTGCTTTATTTCTCACTAACAAAGGAGAGTGTGGTGTATTAGCACCATGGAGGTAGACATTTATATCCTTACCGTCTCTTTTTGTAAGTAAGATGCAGTTTTTTAAAAATGTGCACAGGCTGTCAGGGTGACATGAGGCTCTTTCCTGTGCGTAAAGTTTCCACTGTAACTGTGGGCTCGGTGCCAGTTTCCACCATGGATAGACGGAGGGGTGGAAGGGGGCGGCTGAAAAAGGAGGAGGAGGAGGAGGAGAACATAGGGATGGGATGGGAGGACTGAGCAAAACAGGAGAGAGAGAGAGTGAGAGAGCTCAGTGCCAAGTGGGAGGTGTGTGAATCCTTGTGATGCTGCCATTCTCCTGCAGAGAGCCCTGTTATTGGACATCATAAGGGGGTCTATAAATAGACCCCTAATCTGTGAAAGAGAGAGCTAAAAATAGAGACAGAGCAATGCAAACACGGAAAGAGGGGGACGAGGGAGTTTGCAGGCAGCAGTTTGATGATAACGACTTGGAAAGAGTTGCAAACGGAGCAAGAAAGTTCAGAAAAGTCTGGAAACACAAAGCAGCCGTGGTTGTGGAAAAGTTTGATTAAGAAAAAGGGTTGTAGGTACCTGTAGCTGTAGGCCTGCTGTTACTTTAAGGGACCGAACTTTTGTCAGCTCACTGACATTTTGAAAACAGGTTTTCCTCAAGCAGCCACAATCTGGAGTTGATCCAGCACTTTGCTTTTAGTTCAATCAACTCCTAATGGAGCGTTCACCATCAGAGAAAACGCTTTCTTGGTGGCGCATTCGAGAAAGCTTGGCTGTCCAAAGGCTGCTAAAGATTTCAATTCAAAAATCTATATTTAGAGTTTTAGCACAGAAACATAAGTTATTTTTACAGCTCTGTAAATTGTTCAACCTCAACAAGCCTCTGACCCACTAAATACAACCCTAGCCTAAAAAGAAAAACTAAACATGCCAACACCACACTAAAGGTTCCAGCACCTGTGCTGAACATCTGACAGAAGCACATTTGTATTTCAAACTCATCATGACGCCATGACTTTAATGGCTGTCTAAATTCAAAACACACAAGCTCCTTCTCATGGGTTAGCTACTGTCACATGAGTAAAACGAGGAAAAAGGAATAAATAATATTCATGTAGAAAATGAGTTCTTTGTGTTTGAAACAAGCTTCAGTGTGTGGATCTCTGAATGCTTGCCTGACCTTCTGACGAAAAGAACAGCGCTCACGGCTGAGCTAAATGGTGCGATAGTTAGTTAAGGCCGGGATGGTACTTGTGGACGAGCAGTTGTCAGTGTTGTGCGTTTCTCTTATTGGATATTGGAGTGAAGGGTATTCAGACATTAGCACAGAGCCATTGGACTACACTCTGAAGACTGGTTCAAACCAGCGAACCTCCACATTCCCGTGCAGACGTCATAGCAGTGGGCGGCACTTAAGGCGATTAGTATTATGTGTTTAGCCTGTGATGGATGGACGACCTCTTCACATTCACACACACTGACCCTGACCCTAAAATGGATAAGCAGTTAAGATGGATGAATGGATGTTTTGGAGACATTTTTATATTCTGTTAACTGCTACAACCAGTTTTTCAATGCTACAGGTAGCACACATGCATCTACAGGTAATGTGCTGCACTGTGATTTAGGGCACATTCATGAATGAAATGATCACTCGGATCACCACATGATACATGGATGATACAGGGTCCTCATGCCTAACATGTTTCTGTTATGAACACTGATTTTTTTCTTTCTTTTTACTGAAAAAATGGAGCACAAGTGTGACTGCTGCAAAAAACAAAACAAACAAAAAAGCATATCTTAATTAAAAACCTGAAAAACACATACCGGATATCAAAATAGCCAATTATTCTGGCACAGCTGTAAACATGTCACAGTAGGTTTTTGCAAAACTGTGAAATCTGAAGTCAGTTTACAAACAGAGAGATCAGATTTGTGTGGGTTTTTTGTTCCTCGGTTGAATCCTGGGGTTTGACTAGTCCTACTGCATTTTTTTAAAGGTTGTATTAATAACTGTACTCAAAATGTGGTGTTAGCTGCAACTAGCCTAATAAACTTTAGCCAATCTAGAAGCCAGAGAAATTAAAATGCACGCAAAACACAGTGAATGGAACTTTTTACTACAATCACACACACTTTTCTGTATTCCCATCACCTAATGGATGCATCATGGACATCTCGGGGGTTCGGTATCTTGCCCAAGCATGCTTTGACAAGATGACCCTCCTAAGCCACAGTCGCCAACATCCAACATGAGGGCGTGTTCCTCCTTCCTCAAGTTTAAGAGCATTAAAAATAACCCAAAACTATAGTTTGTGTGTGACAGTATTGTGGCAGTGGAAACCTTTTAATTCACAACATACATTAGTGTCAAAACTTTAGGCTATTTCTTGTTTTCTTCATGAGCTGCCAGCACATTTAAATCTGTTAAAGAGTCTTAATATAGCGATGTCATCATAAAACAGGGCACTTAAGCCTTCTTGCCCTCGGATCGCTTGACATCGCCGGTTGCACCTGAAAGATTAAGGCTGAAATGACCTCATACACTATTAGAAAGCCTTCATCCAAACTGTGCATTCATCTAATAGAACACACAGGTGTAATTACATCAGATCTACCTGGGCTTTAATCACGGGGCAGCGATACAGCGAAGTCTCAGAACACACACAGTCAGCATTTTTACCAGCTTTACAAGCCTTTGTTTTTCCCACTTTTGCACTTACTGAACAGCACTTTTCCTGCAACACACAACTGTGTTGCTTTGAGTCTGTATTATGTATAGTTTTCTCATTGCTTGTAAAATCAGCCGCTCTGCCGCCGCTAAACCTATCCATGTTTGCGATTGTTCACCATCTCTTTCATGCAAACGAGCTGATAGCTAGACTGGAAAACCCTGGGTTGATTTGCCGAGTTGATAACCACCTTTGTGTGGCCACTTAGGCTGACTGACGTTAGGGTAAGTGAAGCCAGATAAGGAAAAGATATATATGATGAACTTGCCCTATAGTACAGTCATCTGGCTTTTTGTATCACTGCCTGAATTAGTGCAGCTTCTTGTTTTTTTCCCCCCTCTTACTTTTTCAAGAACGCACAGAATGAACACTTTTACACTCATGGCAGTAATGATACGAATAACCGAATCGCTTTTGTCTGTCCTTGATAAACAGACGTAGATGTTGTGAAACAGATAATGTCAGGTTAGCGATTGCTTGCATTAAATGGCTGCAAATCGGCTCCTGTCACACAAGAAGGAGTTGCTTGATAAAATGCCTCTGACAACATTAAAGGCAATTAAAGGTTTATGATGATGGATCACCTGTGTCAAGCAGGATTCCTGTGTCTACAAGTCATGTGGAAATCAGTGGCTGCAGAACGGCGTGCGGGTTTATTAAATCATGTCGAACACTAAGGTGCAAAAGCGAGAACTACGGGGACTAAGTGTGAAGTTTCCTCCTGATTTTCAACTCCTAAGATAAACTTTGCAAACTTCGACTCTCCTCCAACCTCTCCCCCTCCTTCTCTCATTCATAGCGAGTCTTTAATTATGTTCGCTTGCTGAGTGAGTGGGGAGGGTGGGGGTGCATGTGTGTACTCTACAGTTGCCCGCATGTTTAAGCCTGTAATTAGTGCTCTTTAAGACGACAAAAATTCTGAGAAAATGTTAAAAAAGAGCAGGCCGAGGCGCGTGCGCGATCGCGCGCGGGGCAGGCGGCGAGAAGTGAACGGAAGAAAAAAGGAGGCTGCGCCACAGTCCTCCTTAAAAATAATCTTTGCCTCTGCTCTCAGAACTTTGAGAAAAAGGTCACTGAAATGTTGCAGTGGAGAAGAAAAGGTAATAATTTGTCATGACTGAGCACATGTCAGTGTATTCATCAGGACTTAAAAGGGAAAGTTACAGAGAAAGTGGTGGACTCGCTGTGAATTTGAGTATAATGAGGCTATATTTAAAGCTGTATGTCTGCGTGTGTGTGCGTGCGCGCGTGTGTGCTCTTCACAAAGTGACTCATCTTTTGTATTTGTGCACACAGAGTAACCCAACCCAACCCAGCGAAGCAGCAGAGCAGCACTCTCGCTGGGCCTGCCGTTTCTTTCCTGTTATTTTCTTCGTTTTTTCTCTTCCTTCTCTGAGACCCGCGTTGCCCTTTCTGCCATTTTTTTCTTCCCTTCTTTCTACGTTAGCTTTTTGCCCTCTCATTCCTCTCACGTTTCTTGCTGACTTTGTGGCTCTGTAGCTTTTTCTTGCAGTCATAAACTCTCACCAGGGTTGTGTCTCTGGTTTGTCACAGGCAGAGTGAAACCACTTCGTCACTTCCCCCCTTGAGCTTCAGGTTGCGTGAGGTCTTCCTGTCCTCCACTGGGGTTCCAACACTGCACTGAGTTTCTATGAGTGTGCAGCTGCAGTCCACGCACAGCTTGGAACTCATTTAACAGACTTTAATGTGAAAACAAGCAACCAGTGCAGCTGACTGATGATATAAATGCTGAAAAAAAACCTTGTGAAATGTATGTAATAGGTCCCTGTTGTCCAACCGGGGGTGATTTCAGTGCATTTCACGATGTAGCACAATCAGCATACGTAGGTGCAGTCACTAGGTCTTTGCCTCAATCCATATTGCTCCTTTGGGTGTGCATGTGTTTGCTGGGTTCATTGTGTCAGCGCTAACTAGGTGACTGGGACCAGAAAAAGTCCCACAATCAGGACTCCTCAAAGAAAAATGTAAGCTGTGAACTGGATCAGAGTTTTTGTAGATCTTCTGAAGTCTTTTTTTTTGCTTTGCAACTTTGGCCCAAGTTACCGTGGGGTGGGGATTCCTGAACAGTTCACAGACGAAGACAACAAAGAAAGTAATATTTGTCTGTCACCTTTTCTCTTTTCTCTCGGTTTATAGCTGTCAGCACCATCTGTAAAGATTTGGTGCCTGCATCACGTGATTGAAGTATGGGAAAGACGAGCAGCACAGCTTCTGTGCGCGACCACCGTGCCTGGTCATGTAGTATCCTCAAAGGTTATTTTTATCCAAGATGAAGTAGCAGACATGGTTGCTGTTGTCGTTTTTTGGTATGTGTGTGTTTGTCCCGTTTGTACCGCAGCATCTCACTGCGCCAGCCACGCTTTATCGGTCTGACGCTCAGTAGTAGCGTGTTACATCCTAGTGGGCGCCAGTGAAAACGAGGGGAACGTATTTCAAAGCAAGAAAGGGATGACAGTCTCTTCATGCCTGAATGAACGACAGGTACGTTGGAGGAATAACTGCACAAACCCAATTAAATATAATTCAGACGTCCTGTCTCGCTTTCTGCTGGAATATTTACTTATACTACATCATTTAGTCCCCCTGGCCTTCATCGGGAATGTGGCTAACATCCTTGCATTCCCATATAGTATTTGCACACGAAGGAAATGCCTTAATCGTTCCATCATTCAATAAAAGAACTACTGGGAGTAATCTGAGTAATGAGTCTGCTCCTTGCCTGTATATGTGCCAGCAGCCAGCCTTAACAGGACCATCAATGGGACCATATTAATCTCAGATTACATCTATATAAGTTCAAAGTGCTTTAGATTCAGAGAAAAACACAGTGGGGTCTAATCCAAACACTGTGGTACGTCAAAACAGAGCGTTATCGACCACCATCCACTCTTACTGTACACAATGAATGGAGTAAAATTGAAAGTATTAAGTATTCATAGGTTTGTCCAATCACAGCCCTATAGAGGTTAGATATTACAGCTCCAACTGAACCACTGACTATTTGGTCCATCTTTTTTTGCAGTCCTCTGATTGGATGTTGAGATGACTGAGACATTTCCTATGTGTTTGTATGCATACACAGTATACAAGAATGTAGGGAGCAGACTCCATGGAAGACCGCTCAGCTGGCTGGGAGATGGAGGTCTGCT
Source organism: Pelmatolapia mariae (assembly GCF_036321145.2). Classification (NCBI taxonomy): domain Eukaryota; kingdom Metazoa; phylum Chordata; class Actinopteri; order Cichliformes; family Cichlidae; genus Pelmatolapia; species Pelmatolapia mariae. Next base: position 39,855,834 of record NC_086232.1, read on the forward strand.
TAGACTTAGACTGGGGGAGTCAAAAATCATGACCATCCCTACTATTAAAGTGGTCTAGAACTAAATATATTAATTATTGGCTCTTGGTGAGAGCATTTATTAAGGCACAAATGTGTGGGCAAAATGTTAACTAAGGTGTTGAAGAAAATCGCACATCTTTATTGGTAGGTAAAGATGTGGTTGTGCCAAGATGTCCAGCCCTTATTTTCTATTTATTCATGCATCTCAAAGAAACGGTCTGTGAGTGTCTCTGCCTCTGGTCAGTTTTCCTGCCCACCCTTCTGCTTCCCTCTCTCCTCTTCCTCTCTCTGCTTTTCGTCTCTGACTGTCATTCCACATTTATGACCGGCCTGTGATGTGTACCCAAGACCAACGGGGCACGGCAAGATGGCCACTGTTGCCCTGGCAACAGAGTGGAGAGCAGGAGGAGAGAGTGAGAGATGTTTTTTCCTCCCTTTTTCTTTCCTTTTTGGTTGGATGTTCAGGTTAGAGGGGAAAGATGGAGACTGTGAGAAAAGGGCAGCAGTGACACAAGAAGAGAAGCTAAAGCCTGTGCTCGTAATCGATATCCTTACACTCTCACTTCTTGGTTTTTGGAGTGAGGATAATTTTACTTTGTTCATCGGTGATTTGACAGAGACCCCTAGTCTGTGGGCGTCTGGGACTGTAAGAGCGAGTGTGTGCTGCTGTGTTTGTGTGTAAGTAAGGGAGCACTGGTTGTGGTCTTTCGCTGTCTTTCTTGATGCGGTGCTGGATTAGAGGGGTTACATAATGCGCTCTGAGCTTCAAGCAGCATACGCTAAGAGGATTACCACAAGTCTACTAAAGACACTGGTCCACAGACATACTTGCACGCGCACACACACACCGCGTGCAGCCATGCTCTAAAATGCAGTGTCCGCCAGCGTGTACAAATATACTCACATGTACAACGCAGTGCACATCTTGTGTCATTTGTTTTGGCTACTCGCAGGCTAACTATACAGATACTAATGGACACACACACTCAGGATATCTCTGACTGGGGATATGCTAAAGTGAGCTTCTAATCTCACTCGTCTGTCACCAGCCACAAACACAAAATAGAATTTTCTAATCTACATCTGACATCTAACAGAAAGTTCTAAAAAGTAATAAAATGATGGTTGTGTACCCAAAAAGAATTCCAACCACGCTCCGGCCACGCTTAAAGCTGAGTTCCCTCTGTGGTTTTCCAGCCTGCTTCAGTTTTATTCATATAGAGCTACTTCACAACAGCAATCATCACAAGGTGCTATATATTGTGAGGAAAAGTTCCTGCAACCCCAGTGGTCTGGCACTCCCCTATGAGCAAACACTTGTAGACGGTGGCGTGGAAGAGATCTCCAGAGAAAACACCAAATGAGGGGGTAGTCGTCAGCGAGCGGGGTTGAATGGAAAGAAATCTATAGGCGAGACCGTAGACAAAAGTTAACGACCTGAAACGGTGGTATATAAACAGCCGGAGAGTGAAAATTTCATCATTATAAATCATTATATGCACACTTTTGTTTACAACAGATAAAGTTAAAAAAAACTAAACTAAGCAAATCATTGAGAGAGAAGAAGAAGAGCGAAACAAAGAATACAAACTTAGAAAAATGAAAAGCAGTAGATTGAATATGAGCACCTTCTCTGTAACTGCTCAGATTCAGGTGTAATTATCAAGTTAAAGCACTAATTAACTACTATATTAAACCAATATGGTGTAGGAATGGCTTTAAATTGTAGAATTTGCTTCACTAAGTTATTTGAAGCAGCGAATTCCAAAGTTTGGAGGCAGTGTTTGTTTGATTGATATGTGACAGCGGGGATCGTTGGGAGATTTGCATGTAAAACACTGACGTAGCCACCGGGTTGGAAAAGTGAGGCCAGCGGGGAAGTGTCTTAACATGCAGAGACCTGCTGAGGGTCGCTACACGCTGGTTCCAAAACAAATCTGCATCCAGCAGGCTCCCATTCAAAATCATCACTCGGAATATAATAACTTCATATATTTTTCCATGAGTCATCGTGGTTTGGAGGGTAAGATGAGATCAGATGGGTAGGGATGTTTTTATTGATCCCTTTAGGGAAACCCATTCAGCCATCCTGAGCAGTAGGGGCGTTGAGCAGCCACCATGCAGAGCCTGTGAAGCAGCTCTAGATATGTAAACCTGTGCCTTGATTAAAGGTAAAATGCAGGAGAATTTATCTGTAGCATGTAACCTTCCTCCTGTGAGGCAACAGTGAACCATGTGCTGCTGAACGTCACAAGCTAAATTCACTCTTTCTGATCTCGTGGTCCTCTTTCAGTCTAAATGAGTAGATGTGATGCCTTAAAGAAAAGTCCAAAGAGAAGTTTCAAGCGTGACCTGTCACCATCCTCTCAACCAAATATGGTTACTTCTCACTCCAGAAAACAAGGCCAGAATGCTAAGGACTTCCCAATAATAGTTGACGACCGACATCACGGTGGCTACTTCCGCTTGTGTGGTTACGATCTATTGCGTCGTACGGTTTGAATTCCATTCAGAAAATTTCCATTATAAATGAATTTTAAAGTCAACACTCCTTTGTGCTGTAAAAAGGAAGAGGTCTATCTCGTGTTTGCTGTCACTTTAAAGGGAAGTGGTCAAGGCCAAATCCCTGTGTCACCCTGTGATTCAAATCAGAGTGTGTCGCATGAATCAGTGCAGCAGACCGTTAAATGTCTTCATACTTTAGCATAAATCTTTACTATGATGTATGTTCTGCATGAAAAAAATCGGCAAAAAAAACTTAATCAGAGGCTTCAAAATTTTTAGCTTTTTAGTTGCGAGGGAAGCTAACGGGAGATCAGCCAGCTCTGAGCATGCTGTAAGTATGCAAAACACAGAAGCTCGGGGAAGCAGCTGCAAACATGGCGGAAAACCTTGGATATTATTTGGCAAAAGTGATTAAATTTAATCAGGCACCGTCTTTGACTACAGCTTTGAGTTCTTCTCTGTCATCGGTGAAATACATCTGCTGTTTACAGGCGACACAAACATGTCTCCTCCTGGACTCCATGTGGGTCCTGTTTTTGGAGTTAACTGATGCAGGATGTCTGTTGTTATTGATCGATACCCACATTTATACGTGCACATAGGTGCATGCAGACAGGTGTAAGTACTTGGCGTGGTTGTTGTCACTGCGACTGCTAGACCTCTGACCTCACCTAATTGGAGTCATCCTGCCCTCCTCTGGCCTTGGCCTTCAGGGAACAGGTTGCCTTGAAAGGAGGCAGAGGATGTGCTGTGTGTGTGTGTTTGTGTGTGTCTGCAGGCTGAAGTGCATTTGCCAACAAGATCAGTGTCTAATCTTGTTGTGAGAGGACGTGAGTGTGTGTGCTGGCTGCCACCCACTTGCCCTCGCTAAGGCACGATTGCCAGGTATCTACTCAACGTGAGCTCGTCTGGTTCAGGTTTTCAGGTTTTAATTTTAGCTTTTTTTTCTGGACATTTCTTCAGTGTTTGTACTGTTGTGAGTCAAGAACTGATGCTAAAGCTAAGGTGATAGTGAATGCATGTTAAAGGCAGGGGGTTTGATTATTGGTGTAAATCTGTAAGTCTGCATCTGCAGTTAATGGACACATTCAAACAACAGGCCAGGTGAGAGGTCAGCAGGAGTGCACCAACCACAGTTTTAGAAGCTCGCACATAAATAGCAGCCATACGTGTGTTTATCTGCCTAACTCAGACGGGGAAAGAAAGAAGCTTGCTTTGGGGAGGGCTAGTGAAGTGGGGGAGGGGGCTTGGAGCAGTTGGAGATTTTATAGGTACGTAAAAAAACAATAGGAACCCTGGAGGAAGGAAGTAATGACAGACCAAACCCTGCCCCCACATCTATACTCGTGCACATACCTGCTCTTCATTTCCTGCAGTAATTGACCCATCTCTCCTCTCTCCTTTATCCCTACAATTAAACCATCTTTACCTACTCACACACACACATAACAATCGATGACCAGTCTCTGACCTGTCACCACATGCAAACTGAAGACATGCAGAGTGAGTGCAAGAGGAGAAGGTGAGGGTGCAGGGCAATGGGTAGAGATAAGAGACTTGCTTTTCTTATTATGTGAAGAATCTGAGGCAGGCATGGAGCATCACATTATTGATCAGGTGACACACGTGCATGCATTAAGTCTGACGGACTTAGAGAATTGGAAAATTCTGCAACTGAAAAGACGGTGGTAAAAGTGCAACTTTTTAAACAATTTAAGCTTATTTTTCAGCACGTTTTACTTGACACGATTCTACACAGCAGTTTTTAGTTAAGATGGTTCTGAATTGAAGTTAAATAAAATTATTCTTCAAAAAAACTGCCCAGATGCATTTTTTGGGTGTACAGCTGTTGTGATAAGAAGCAGAATCTGTGCCTTTGCTTTAACAAATGCACCACATTGCTGCACTTTTCTCCACACCGCCTGGCAGAACTGTGTGTTTCCCAGACATTAAGCAGTTTTCACCCTGCCGGCTCCTTCGTGATGTCCGAGGACTATGTCCGGGGAAGTTATAGGCGCGAGTGGTCCTCCTGTGGTTGGCAGCTCCCTCGCCTAAACCGAGTGCACACGAGCATGCATCTAAAGGACACCGTCTCGTGCCATGTGTTATATGCGAGGAAGGGCAACTGCAGATAATATCCCGACTGAATAAAAACACTGTTTACGTCTGAACATTTTTCATTACCAGCTGTGACAGCGTGGCCTTGTGGGTCTGCCTCTCTGTGTTGTTATGCAGTGTTTTGTTGGATCTGGTCATGTGCACGGATTGTTAAAAGCCCTCCAACCCATGCGGATATACACCTGAAGGAAAGAAGGCTGCGGGTGCTGGCACTGCAGATGCTAGCCACACCATGCATCACGCAAAGGGCTCAAACATTTCAGCAGCAGATTATAAAGGATTGTGACTAACAGTCTCAAATGACCCTCAAAAATGATATTTTTCGTGGATGATTTTGTTTTCTGGGAATTTTCTTGATTTTAGACTCTTCAGCTAGTCAGATATTAACCGGTAACTACCAAAGAGAAGGTCTGCAAGTTTTTAATGACAGCTTCAAAGCCATGAAATATACAGTGAAAAACAAAAGTTCAGTTCAGCAGTTAGTCTCATTCTTCAGATGTTTTAGAAACAAGTAATATTTCTGGTTGCAAAACTCTTGGTTGGTCTGATTCCATCTTCAAATTTTTACTGTTTTACTGTGTTAACAAACACAGTAAAACACCATAAAGCTGCATTACTGGCACTATTTCTGGTTTAGTGATCCACCAGAGTAACAGGATATAATGATAGATCAGGGTTTTTCCCGGCTCGAGGTGAGTCTTTGGAGGGTAACCAAGCAAAAACACGCAAGTTCAGTCTATGTATCGTAAAGGTAACGAGCCTCTCCTGATATTTCTTACCACCTGATGAACACCTGTTGTCTTATTTGCATGTAAATTAGTCTCTAGTTTTATGTTTTGGGTCTGACTAAAACTTTAGGAGGAACCAAATTTTGATTTATGCAGAAAAAAAGCCTCCAGATGACTTTACAGCCCCGCAGTATCTGCAACAGGTGTCGTCACTGACGCTGACACGAGGACTGAGCAATCAGATTCAGATGTGGGTTTGTTTTGCCATCAGGCTGGGAGGGTGCACACAGGTATTATTCAGATGAAGCCTCACTTGTTGTGTTTTTAATTAAGCTGCATGCAGATTAGCCTGCGAGTTCCGACAAAGTCTCGGCAGCTTGTGTTGCTGCAAAACTATGAGGCAAAAAAAAGTGAGTCACAGACACAAATGTATACTTGTAATTGATGGGTTACCCACACTCACTTAACAGTGACCTGTTCCATTTATGGTTGAGTGGAAATACTGTTATTGCTGCCTTAGAAACATTTCTTTTTAAACAGAACAATAACTACGACCTTCTGTGAAGAGATAGAAGGTCGTGGTTATTTACACAAAGCTGTTATTTACTTTGTCACCTGCATTTTTGAGCAATTACGCAGCTATGAAGAGAAAACATTAGCTTTCTTTTGAGGCGGGGAAATATTTGCATACCACTATTTTAAACTAATCTCGCTGCAGTGACAGCATTAAATGCTATATGTTTGAAAAAGCTAACAGATTCCTGACCTGTTAACCCTGAGACTGCAAATTGTGCAGTCACCCATCAACAAAGACAATCATGCGTGAAAGGTTTGTTGCATAAGGACTGTACGTGGCTGTAGATTTGCTTCATCTTCCCCACACGAGCAGCACAAAGTGTATTTAAAGTAGTTCTCTGAGACGGCTGCATCTCTCTTTGGTCACTGACACCCCGGGCTGCCTGATCGAAGCTTCCAGTGACCTCACCTGACATCTTCTGCTCGAAGCACACAAACGCTACTCAGCAGTGAACGATTATTACTAATATTGCAGGCGTGCCTTTCAGTTAACTTCTTCAATGCATGTCTGACACTTATCCTTTTGCCATTTCGGCCTAAATCTTGGCCAGAAGTATCAATAACAGCCAAGTGTGAAATGAAAGTTTTACATGGAAATCTTTGACTGTTTCTGGAGTCGGATGCTTAGATGTAATTACACATAATACACTTCCTCTGCAGATGATATAGCAGTGTATAGCATGATCACGTGATCTCGGTGTGGACGAAATCCTTCACATCCACAGAGAAAACTGAGAAACATGATTAAAGGAATTACTGCAGGCTTGAGTTGGTTCCTGTTCCTAGTTTGCTCATTTCCATCCCAATATTTTTATTCTTGGGTTTTAATAGCGTATAGCTTCAGAGCTGGGAAGTAAGGGCGTATAAATACTTACAGTACTTAAGTAGAATTTTCAGGTATCTGTACTTTACTTGAGTAGTTACTTTTATTTACACTTTTTAATTTTACTCCCTACATTTCTAAACAAATATCTGTGCTTTTTACTCCTTACACTCTTCTTTCTTTCGAAAGTCTTTTTATTAGACAAAGGTTTCAATGCAATGTATAATACAAAGTGCTTCAAAATTTTCACATTCTTGTTCCCACCCTGACCATTAAGCAACAAATAACTGGCAGCCTGCTGCCCAACTAAAGCAAACACACACAAAAAAAACAAAACAATACAAAACCAACAAAAAACAAAAACAAAAAAACATCAGTCAACTGAACAAACAGACTCATTAAAAAGAAAGGGAAAAGAAAAAGGGGGGGGGGGGGGGTCCTTGGACTACTCAGAAACAATAGTTGTGGGCCTTTCAAAGAAGACCAGAAAGGGGGACCACAGTTTATAAAATTTGTTTTTTGACCCATGAACTGTATATCTAATTTTTTCTAAGTCCATACAGGACATCATATTATTTAGCCATTATGTGTGTGTGAGGGGGGAGAAGAGTCTTTCCACTTAAGCAAAATAGCTCGCCTGGCCAGCAGTAATGAAAAGTCTCCTTACACTCTTAAAACGCACTTGTTACTTTTGGTTTGAAGCATTTGAGGGGGAGTCATTATTTCCCGTCACTGCAGGCCTTCAAAGTTCAAACCGATTTAAACCTAAACAGTAACACGCGAAAGGCGATGCTGTTCATGTATTAATCACCTGGGTGCATAAAAGAGATGAAAGATGCAAAACCGTGTGTCAAAGTCAGGGGTTAATGTGTGCCGGTGTTTTTATTCATCTGTTTTTTTGCACACCAGAACGACTGCGGGTGTCCATAAGTTGCGGTCGCAGTACTTCAGTATCTAGCTAGCCCTACAGAAGAAGGGAGTGACGTTTTGTCAATGTGGCAGGTAATTTCAAATGCAACGTTTCTATCAGCTCACCAAACATCAGCAAACACACAAACTGTTTGCGTGCAGTTTGTCACAAAGTGTGTTGCTAGCTAAAGGTCCAGCTGCTGTATTTCACAGAAAGAGCTAACTTCACTCAGAGATGGAGAAAGATAAGAAAGACAGGACAGGAGAGGAAGAGGAGAGGTTAGATTTAAAGGTAAGGACTGCTCAGTGGGGTTTGATAAACTGGGTCTGTACATGTGAATGTTGTGTTATCATATTGTGAAATATGCAGCTGTGTACTGTCAGTGTAGAGGACGGAAATCAGCCAGGACAGCTCATGAAACATCTGCTGACATGTTGTTTAATTCAGGTGTATAAATCCACAAAGAGCAGGAGGTCAGCTGATCAAACTTTAGCTCATAAAACAATTATTGTGTTGAATCCCACTTCAACCTCTCCCCTACTCATTTTCCTGTTTAACTTTTAAAAAATAACTAAAAATTGATCCTCTAAAAATTATCCTCTAATGGGCCTCCGTTCCGCCTTTGAATTCACCCTCCTCTTCCTCTAAACCCACTTTCTGATTGGCTGCCCTGCTCAAAACGATGTCTTGACCAGCAAGCAGGTGGTTTCCACCCCTGCCAGTAGGTGAGGGTTTGTTTGGGTTCGAGTTACAGAAATTTCATCCTCCAGAGATTCGATATAGACAGCCAAGAAAGGTCTTTGGTCTTTTTTGTGACCCTGTGAACTCGACACCTTCACTCCAGCGTAAGAACTATTAATGTGTCCTACAAGTGGACCTGAAAAAGAAAATGAATGACTGTTTGTGCATCAAGTCAGCAAACAAGTAACTTTCCAGGTGACCTAGAAAGTGGACCTGTATTTGTGGACTTTATTAGACTAGCTTTGCATGATTCACGGTTCAGAATAAGCTTTTTTTTATCTGAGGCCGCAGTCACCCTGGTCCAGAGACCACTCATCCATCTGCTATTAACCAGTGGTTGCTACGGAAACATGAATATTCTCCAACTTTTTGATGAGTTGTGATAAAGCACAAGATTTACTTGTTTCCGATTTGCGGAAGTTTTGCTCTTAGTAGTTGGAGAGTGTTTGTGACAAGACAACGTGTTCCATGCAAATCTGCTGGTGACCAAAGCAATCACGGGGGGGATTGGTATACCAACCTCGGTTTGACCAATTTCACCCGACAACAGCCAGAAACCTTCAGCAACCACTTACCAATAGATAAGGAAATACACCTTTTTCCTAAAAGACAGGTGGTTGCCAGGGGGCAGGTCCATAGGCATGTGTGACAGAGCTCATATTCTGGCAGTTCATCCATTGTCTGAAACAAGCTGTTTCCTATACCTTTAAGGTCATTCCTTTTTCAAGTCACCTTTCTTCTTATTGGCTGCCATTTGTAATTACAAGGTTTAAAAATAAAAATAAAATGGTAATACATACAGATAAAAACCCAACAATCATATGACCCCCTATGAGCAAGCACTTTGGCGACAGTGGGAAGGAAAAATTCCCTTTTAACAGGAAGAAACCTCCAGCAGAACCAGGCTCAGGGAGGGGCGGCCATCTGCTGTGTCGGTTGGAGTGAAAGGAGGAAGACAGGACAAAAGACATGCTGTGGAAGAGAGACAGAGATTAATAACAAGTATGATTCAGTGCAGAGAGGTCTATTAACACACATTGACACACTGACTTCATTATTTAAAGCTTAGGTCATGTTCAACTATTATTAAATATGTTTTATTGTTAGTGTTTAATATGAATCCACGTCTTTAACATCATATATATGCTAGAAAAGGAGAAAGAGTAGTTCTATTGTCATGGCTAACTCTTCTGATAGAAATGATGGGATGCTGTTTCTGTGGTGGAGACACTTTCCATAGTTAGAAACATGGTAGAAAATGCGCTTCAGTTTCTCCTCCTTGCTGTTCTGCTTCTGTCTTGTTCTCGCCACCACTTTAACTTGTCTTTCTCTTTCATCTTCTCCCTGCCTAACTGAAGTGCTCGGGTTTCCTCGGGTAGAAAGACACAAAAAAGGGAAAGCGGGTGGGTGGTTTGGAGGGTTGAACTTCAGCAGCAGGTAACGTTTGGCACTTAGGAAACTTTTTGCTGTGGCTTGAATATATTTCCTCTCTCTTGGTTTCTCTCTGCGTGTCGCTTTCTTCTCTTTTAATTTCCTCTGGTTGATCTCCATCTTACTTTTGCTTTTCTAGCAAATTACCTACAAGCTTCTCCCTGCGCCTGTCTCTCGGTTTCTCAATCTCTCTGCTGGTCTCACCCTCTCTCTCTCTCTCTCTCTCTCTCTCTCCCTTGCTCACTATCTCCCTCTGTCTCTCACTCGATCTGCACACAGCCAGCCACAGGAATGTATCTCGAGGAACGCCTGGCGAGACGAACTGGATCAAACGAGTTCAGAGCAGTGCTGGAGCCCGGCTGTCTCTCTCAGCTTCCATCTCTTCGCCCTCTCCCTCCTCATCCTCTTCCTCAGCACTCCCCCTCCTGTTCCTAAGTCTCCTGTTCCACGTTTTCTCTGTCTCCCCCTCCTCCTCCTTCTTCAGGTCTCCCTCTTTTCCTCCTTGCTTTCCTGCAAAATCCTTTTGCTGCTCTTTTTCTCCTCTTTGCCCTCCCTCCTGCCTTCCCCTCTCACTCTCTCTCTCTCCTCTATTTCTCTGGCACGATAGAGAGACAAAGAGATCTTTTGAATGCCTTTGCGTGTAGGAGGTTTACCTCAAGGGAGGGGATCGTGTGGATGTTTGCCCTGTGTGTGTTAGACTGTGTTTATGTGCACATATTAGAGCCCTTTAGCCCAAAGCTTTAGCTTTAAGAGTGAGGAATTCAATTTGATACAAAGGCGCACACACACACACACCTTCTCCACATCAGACAGCCAGCCGTGTCGTGCTCTCCACCCTGTCTGTCAGTCACTCAGGCGGCACTCATAATTGGCTTATAATGTCCTTGTTACCATACAGGGACCCCTTTGCCCCACCCCCCACTTCTGTCTGCTAGCCAGTTTGTAACTCTTCAAAACAGGCCGTCAAGCATGGGGGTGGGTTAATGTCTCTGTGTGTTTGTGTTTGTGTGTGTGTGTGCATTCATGTGGAGGTTAAGGGGTGGGTGCAGAATCAGGTCTCCCCCTGGGGCACTTGCACAGGGATGCACTCCCATCTTTGTCTGGGGGACAATGGAGATCTGTGGGTGTGTGGGTGAGAGTGCGTGTTCGTAGACATCCATGCGTTCATCGCTTTGATCGGGCTTGTTTTCATGCTTCGGCTTGTGTGTCAGCGTGTGTGTGTGTGTGTGTGTGTGTGTGTGTGCACAGATAATTAGTCCCATTTGTGTATGAGACTGGTGACTCCTAACAGATTCCAAGGTCAAAGATGTTCCTGTCTTGACTTGAGTCCTGCTAGCTGGAGCTAAATGCTAGCAGACTTTATGTAATTCTGTTGGATAAACAGGTTTTTGCATTAGTACTGTTTAATGGGGTTACTGGAAATATTGTTTTTTACACCAGAACGGGGGTTGGTATCTTTACTGTCGAAGGAGACAGTCAATCACATCATATTATGGGATGGCCTTGCAGAAGGCCTTGCGGTTACAACTTACCTGTGAAGTAAATTTAACTGAGAAGTATAAATCCGCTGTTGGGGGTGAAAGCAGGGCCACAGGGATCCCCTGGAGATGGACGAAAGCGCTGCGTGTGACACAGGTTTGAGACCCCTGCACGAGAGGAACACGCTGGAACATGTTAATAATCTAAATTTAGTCTTTTTACATCTGAAATCAACATTAGTCTGAGGTTTGTGGAGTACCAAAACTGTTTATATTATCATTTATATTTTCTGTTTTATTTATTTGTTGTTAAATGTATTTATTTATGTATGTATTTGACTGAAGTTATTAATTTCTGCATATTTTAATAGTTACATTATAGCTTTTTGCCTTATAATGCAGTTAATGGGGTGTCATTCAGAGTCATGGGGATTTTAGACGCCAGGCTTGCAAAAAGCTGGCTCCAACTGGGGTGTTTAGCTCATCGAGCTGAAAATTAAAATAGTAAAAACTAAAAATCTAAAGTAAACAAAACAGTTTGAGTCCTCCAAATCAATCTGTGTGCACCGTGCTCTAACACTAAGCTGAGGAGAACGCATTCAGGTGTTAATTCTCCCTGTAAAGGACCCCTTCGTTCATATTTTACATTAAGCTGTGAATCGGAGCTGGAAGTAAGTGTGGTAGGTCCCCTTTAAATAAAGACATTGTGGCAACTGGTTGCACGTTATAGGAGAGTGTAGTTTTCTTAGTCATATGCAGGGTCGCACAACTATCAAATTATAGTAACTGTTACTTTATAGAGAAATTATTTGCATAAGCTGAAAATGTCTCTTCTATCTGTTTCTCTGCTTCTCTGTCTTGCTCTGTGTGGATGTGTGTGTCTGTGTGTAATTGTCCAATGCCTCTTTAAACCACATGTCTTTTGAAATAAGGAAGTGGCTTCTGATTGGCTGCTTTGTTGGGCTGTGGGCGTGTTAGAGCCGCTGCAACTGAGCAGGGGATAAAAGCCGAAGCGGCTTCTGAGCCGAGGCAGACTGCGAGTTTCTAGATGATCTCCCAATGGCGCACACACGCACACACACACACGCAAAAGAAAATCAGTGTGACAGAGATGAGTGATCTGTGTGGGTGAACAGGAAGAAAGACAACACAGATGAAGTAAAAGTGGAATAGAAAAGGAGGGAGGGGCGGGATTGAATGAGGAGCTTGAGGGCAGCTTATGAGGGACAAAATCAGAAGCAAAAATGATGAAAGATGAAAAGGAGTCAGGAGAGAGGGAAATTGGAGATGTGAAGGAGCGCAGCAGAGATGGGAAATTAGAACAAAAGGGCTAACACGGTGAACAAAACGCTAGGAAAACAAGGGTGGTAGGAGGAGAGAGGTGCATGTTACAGCTGGGATGCATAAGAGCGGGGATAGAGGAGTAGAAGAGGAGGAGAGGAAAAGGTACATGTGACTGGGAGCGAAGGATAGACGAGGGGGGAGGTGAGGTGGGAGGAGAGGAGAAGAGTGGCGTATGTCAGCTGGAGAACAATAAGAGGCGTTCATGACACGTCTCCAGGGGTATCGACTCAACGTGTTCCTCCTAATAGGAGCTAAAATAATTAATAACTTCCTCCGCGGTTTCGGTTTCTCCGTCTCCCTCTGTTGCTCACACACAGAGCCGTTCAGATGCTGCACATATGTAGGCGCGCACACACTGGCGAGTAAACCACAACTTGCCCTTCCTCCGAAAAACACACACATTGTAGTGAGACGGGAGAGAGGGAGACTCCTGTTCTAATGTTCTCTCACATGAATAAGTGATGGTGTTAGGAAGTGACAGTACGGGCGGGAGGGTGGTCATGTACGTGAGCGTGTGTGTGTGTGTGTGTGTGTGTGTGTGTGTGTGTGTGTGCGTGTGTGTGTGTGTGTGTGCGTGTATGCAAACACACTTTTTTTCCTTTTCTTTTTTGCATGGCTGGTTCCTCGGGACCCCAGAACCATTGCTCTGGAACAAAGCCTACCACTGGTGTTCATCAGTTTTGTTGGTGTGTGTCTCTGTGTGTGTGTGTTCATTGTGTTTCATGGCCATGTGTGTGACATGCTGATGTTTATGGCCTGAGGGCACGAGGGGAGAGCGTGAGTAGGAGGAGGAGGAGAAAAAGGCAGAACTACAGATAGAGAGGGAGGGGAGGACCGGCGAGGAGAACAGGGTGAGAGAGAGACGAGTGTGTGTAGTCATTGAGATGTTGAAAGCGAGCCGCAGGCAGTCTGTGTGCTCTCTCTCTCTTTAATTCTCCCCACCCCGCTCTCTCTTTCTCTCTCGTCTTTGTGAGCTTGGAGAGCAGATAAAAGCCGTCCTAGTCTTGAGGACAATAACGGCCATCACAGCTTTGCAGCAGTCGCCGTCGCCTACCTGCCTCCTCTTGTCTTTGTAGCATGAGAAAGTGTCTCCGGTGCCGGTTTAATGTGTATATGCTGCAGACAGCGACACAGACAAACACTGACTGTCTGTATAGATGTAGAGTGCTTCAGCCTGAGCTCCGTCTGGTGTCACATTAAGCCCTTCCACCCCCTTGTTTTCAGCCTGTGAGCTCCTCGCTCATGCAGCTGCAAAGTTATAGGCTGCTTTATCTGCTCTAGCTCCACTATAGAGGATGAATTTCTTAGTAGGGATGCAACTTTTCATCTTTTTCACATCTGACACTCACGACGATACCTTGACTTGTGGTAGCCGTCAATCCACAGTAGAATTATTTTACACATAAAGTGGAGTTTGTGGTTGCTTGTGTAGTTACTTGATAATAACTACGCATCCTGTGCAGATGAGCTTGTGTTCAGTCAGGCATGACCGAGAAGAGGCTACGCACAGGTAGAATGCTGATTGGTTGAGAAGTTTGCTTGAACAGGAAGGGAAGTGACAGCAGAGCTCACCACAAGGGGGAGAAGTGCGAAAAATCATCAGATGTCAACGAAGCAGCATGAGAAGCACAGATGTTGGCTGTAGAGGACAGTTTGACTGTTGTTAACAATCGTGTTTACATGTTATTTTAATTAACATGCACAAAGCTGTTCGTCTTTAACACTGCCACCTAGTGACAGGAAACAGCTGCAACATGTAGACGATGATCTCCAAAGTGCAGGGTAGGACAAGCGCACAACCATGCATGTCCCTGAAGGCAACATCAGGCTTAACTTTAATCAAATGCAACAAATAAATACATCTATAAATACATCTGCAAGAAAAGCCCCTAACGTGGGTTTACTCTGATGTAAGATAACCGTTGAGAAGCTGAGTGAGCCCTTAGAGGAGGACTAAACTACAGCACCTCGAATAAACAAGGAAAACTCTGAGAAAGGAGAAATGAAATGCATCCAACCTGCTGACCCTATGCTCTTAGCTTTCTTCCCCATGCCTCCAGCACCCGGCATGCTGTTTGTAGAGTGTGCCATTGCAAAGACAGCACAACATAGAATTAAACACAGAATGAAATTATAGCCTGCTGTCGCAAATACTCAGTATAGCTTTTTGGGTCAGGATATGTGATCCAAATTTTAAAGCAGTGCATCCCTAATTGATAGTATTAGTCTGGATAAATAACTCATCAGGATAAATATTTTCTGGTTACCTAAAGCCAAAGTCACACAGGTGTAGAGACTCTCAGATTTCATCCAGCGACAGCAAACAACCTCCAGCAACCACTCACCAACTGGTTGGGGAATATACACCCTAGTGACCAGATGTTGCCAGGGGGTCTCCAGCTGGTCTCTAGGCTTGTGTTACTGGAGCCTAAAATGCCCCTGCTGTACACCTTTGACAACACAAACAACCCAAAATTACAAAAACAAAGACCGCTGCTGTAGCTTAAAGACGACATTTCAGTGAAAGTGATTATTAGTAGATATATCTGAGCCACTCTGAGCCGCTTCAATCTTTACACTCAAAGTCTTGACTGTGTATCGGAGCAGAACTCTTAAAGAGTCTGTATACTTTCACTCAACCTTGACCTCATAAATAAACGTCTCTCCACATCAGCAAGCATCCAGTAAGCAACAGTCACCTGTCAGTGTTTGTGCTGCATTTGCTGCACCGCGTTGGCAGCCATTTTTTCCCCCATACATCAGGGTCGGATTAAACCCCATCAGAACCAGCAGCGCGAGTCTATTTTTAAAGGCTGTGTGTGAGGTTAACGCAGACTTTTTGGATTGCGTGTGTGTGTTTGTTTGTGTGTGATGCGCTGAAATTATGTGTAACCAATATCACATTTGCTGCTGTGTGTGTGTGTGTGGCTACATTAGCAGATGTGTTTGGCTGGAAGTCATTTATATGGTAATGATGTCATTTACCTCTGAAATGCATCTTCCTCAACACTGCCAAATAGGGCTTATCCATATTGGCAAAGCTGCTGTGTGTGTGTGTGTGTGTGTGTGTGTGTGTGTGTGTGTGTGTGTGTGTGTGTGTGTGTGTGTGTGTGTATTTGCTTTCTGGAAGGATAGCATGGGGTTGCAACATCTGCATCCTGTAATATATCAAGATAAATTGTATTTGCAAGTGTTTGTTTGTGTGTGCGTGCACAGTGGTTTGTTTACCTTATGTTGATAGGAATGTGAAATTTCCAAGGTTTTGCGGGGAAATGCAGAAGTCATTTGACCAGAGTGAGTCAAAGCCTGCAGCTACACAGCCTCACTTCCCTTTTGCTGATGGGCAACAGCACATGTGCACACACACACACAACACACAAACATACCACTTACGTTTGATCAGGCGACATGCAATCTAAGAGCGCTCCAGGGCGCAGATGACGTCACCTTTCCTCAGCCACCGCGCACACATACATACCGCAGTCCCAGAAATAACGAAGACGTTGGCGAGGAAGTGATCCTGCCTGAAGATTTGACCCAACGAGCCCCAGAGCACCCTCATTAGAACACCAGCCCGCCCCCGTCCCAACCTCGCGTGTGCATGTTTGTATTTGTGTGCTCGGTCTGCCAGCCTCTCACTGGTATCCACAGGCCTTAAATAACCACGCAGAGCCTGTTGCTTTTGCGATAACTATCATTAACATGCTGATTACAGGTCTGGGCATCTTAAAATAACACATACACACTGGGGCCGTGGATCAATACTTGCATGCTGGGGTAATGATGGGTCTGCCTGGCCTGCACAGATGAGAGAGATGATGCATTACGCGGGATGGGCTCGATGGAGGGAGATGTAGTGAGAGGAGAGCAGAGGAGGAGGGGCTAGCAGCTGAAAACGAGTGAGGCAGAGAGGTGAAGACGGATGAATGAAGAGTGATGACGACGGCGATTTACAGGCAGGCTAAAAGTCTGTTTAGTACGGTATAAAAGTGCAGTTTACACGCGGCCAGCAAGAGTGACCACACACACACACACATGTATGAACAAAGCAAACACATGGAAACAAAAAGCCACAGCACAAAGTTGTTGTTGCATTAAATGAAAATCAGTCTGCCATAAGATGGGATCAATGGGATGAAAGAGGATGAGAGAGGGAGAGGCAGGGAAAGAGGAGAGATGTATTGTAGAGGTCTTGATAGATTAGTATATCTGTCTTTTGTCATCCCTCATGATTTCTGCCCAGAGGCAGCGCGATGAACAAACACACTTGCACACACGCCAGCCGTAGACAAAGATGTCCATTTACACTGACAGAACAATTGGTCGGGTCCTTTAGTAAGTCAAATAACATCGGAAAAATAACGCGTGTTAATATTAGCACTCAGCAGCGACAATAACAAGGGCCTGTTAGCTACAGAGTTTGTGAGTTGCTAAAGATGTTAAGCTTAAGTTTAGCTCTCATTTATTACCATATTTTGAGCTTATTTTAACTGATGCGTTTTTTGTATTTTGGAAAATAACTACCACAGACCCGTGCAGGTCTACTACTTCTCAAGTCGAGCGAAAGACTGTATGTAAAAGATGGATCTGATAGGTAATGTGCCACAAACATGCATTGTTCCTATCTGCCTGCAGGGGGCAGCCTCTGTGACTGTAAAAAGAAAGCCAGTTGTGTCCTTGAGTTTCGACTCTTTCTTAATAAAACATTAAAATTTAGTCAGTTTTGTTCCCATCTGGGGTAAACAGGATGACAGGGCAGGATATTCTTTAGAGGAGGCCCACTTTATGATTGATAAATCGCCAGAGTGCAGCATCCTCGGTTTCTCGGGTCGGTCCATCAGATGGTGATGGCTGAAAAACATCAACTTTAAAAGCTTTAAAACAAGAATTCACAAACCAGTGTCACAGTGTCGATGTCTCCTTCCATTTTTTTTTTTTTACAGCTAACATGAATGTGGCCTTAACCTGTAAGAAACCTTGTTTTTTTGTACTGTGATGACAGGCTAGGCTGCACTGTCAGTACTTTTTTTTTTTTTTACTCAGGTACAGCTGTAAACAAAAACAAGAGCAGAAAACACTGTTTTGAGGTATACTAATTCCTCCACTCAGTAACCTATGATAAAGTAAGTAAATGATCTCTTTGCTCACTCGTATAGACTGAAGTGCGAGCGCGTGTTTGTGTTTTCTCACACACGCTTGGATCTTGCATTTGTTTCCTACGTGCTGCACGCAGCACACCGGATTGGACTTTGTTCTTTCCAGGTCTGGTGGAGATGTGTGTTTAAGCAGTGTAAACACACGCGTGTACGCTCAGACGCAGTCAAAGAATCATAGCAGCGAGACAACAGCCGTCTACTATTGCATGACCTACTTATGCACACGGGAAAATTAGACAGGGGATGGAAACGGCAGTCTTTCATCCAGGCACCATCCTGCTCGTGTCTCAACAGGTGATATTATAAAGGCCAGCTGATCAATTGTTTGATGAGTCCACAGGGAAGCTGGTGCATATTGCCTCCTCTAAATAAATTGTAGAGAATGATCTGATCTGGTTTCTTGACCTTTATTTAGCCTAAAGGACACGATAATATTGGTATATTTGTATTTATAAAGACATAAGAGCTGCTATTTGTACCCAAGACCTTTTATAGACGTCAGTCAGGCAGCTTTCTCCTGTTTTATCACCTGGCCGTGGCTCTAACCTTCAAATCTCGCTAAAGCTTAATGATTTGACTTGTGTTTGGGAGAGTTCAAAGACTGTAAAACACTGTATTTGATATTCCTAATGCACACTTTCCATCATGTGCCTTGGTTGTTTGGCCTTACTTTTGTAGCCATTGTCTGTTTTTGTTATGCTCGAGTTTATGATTGTCACAAAAACAATTCACTTTGTTGGTTTGGTAAAATAAAGTTTAAATAAATGAAAAGGTCGAGTGTAAGTAGAAGAGCAAGTGGAGCTTGGATGTAAGAGACTCCAGGAGGAAGGAATAAGGAGACGGGTGTTGTGACTCAAGTTAGTGGGATGTGCTCTCTTGTGGACATCGATCTGCACGACTAAGGACATCTGGAGCACAGAGCTCGCGTGCACACACAAATACGCACACACACACACACACCATTCAGCATGTCCTCTGGTCAACACATACTCCTTTAAACCGATGCAGCCAGTGAGATTCTGGTGTCACTGCCAAGTAGCCATCAGGGCCCCTCCACTCGCTGCCACAGTGATCTGTTACCATAGCAGCCTCTCTCTCTCGCTGTAGTCCATGCTCGCTCTACCCCTCTCGCTCTCGCTCTCTGTCTTCCCCCCTCAGCTCAGAGGCACCACTGTAGAGAGCAAAAACTGGTGAAAAAGAGAGGGGAGAAAGCTGTCGTTCCTGCTACGACAGCATCCATAAATCTGTGCGCGCGTGCATGTGCACCAGTCTGCCCTCACGACAGGCTCTGGCGGAGGCAGAAGCCGACTGGGTTTTGACACAGCCAATCGTACTCTCGCCTTCTGTGGCACATCGCCCGGCCGAGCCAATCAGAGAAGATCGCATGAAGCGCACGCAGATACACACATAGCTCGGGTACAGACAAACACTGACACTACATACTTTGTTTTTTGGGCTGCAGATGTCATCCTCAACACGAAACATAGGTGGAAACTTGCCACCTGTGTCTTTGATCTCTCTCAATCTGTTCTTACATGTCAGTGTCTTTCTTTTCTCCTCACTTGCTCTCCTTCTTCCACTGCATCCCTGTCTTTCGTCTCTCGCCTCCTTTCTGCTTCTCACTCGGCCTGTTTGATGTTGCCCATGTTGCCTCGCTCGCTCTTTTGTTGTCAGGTCCACAGAGGACAGGTGTTGGACACAATCTGTCCCTGTCTTACGCTCTTTCTCCTGCACATATACACACTGAATCCTGGACACACACACGCACACAGCTGTCAGGCCCCTCCTGGTGACCATCTGGCCACGAAGCCAAGAGTCCCCCCCTTCACTCCTTCTTTCACTTCTCTTTTTTGCTCTTGTACTAATCTTTTTCATATAGCTGCAGGCTGGACTCCTATTGGATTTGCTCCCCCATGTAGCATGATAATAACAATATAATAGACAATGACAGTCCACCTTACAAGGTGACCAACGGATCAGAGAAATTAGCAGCCGCAGGCAGAAATGTAACAACAGAAATGTCCGTCTCAAACTGAGTCACTGTCAATATGGACTTCCAGTGTGATATTTCTGCTTCCCTACATTAAGACAGCTGCACGGTGCACAGAGTAGTGAACCCCGGTCAGATTGTATATTTGTGTATTTCTTCATTACAGATGGAGACAGACGTATTGGTCCAAGTCTCCTGTCTTGAGAAACTTTGTGCAGGCTTTTATCAACATCAACACCGACAGCTGACAGTTTTTAGGCTCCTGGACTGACTAATAAGCCAGTTTGGTGACCAGGAGGATGAGAGTACAAGCAGGTTTTACTGCCAATAAAGATCACAAAAGTAATTTGGACAAACTCTGTGTTACAGTTACACTTTATCAACACACCTGAACCAAATGATTAGCTCATTACCAGGCCTCTGAAGAACTTCAAGACATGTTGAGGAGGTCATTTGGCATTTTAAATCAGCTGTGTTGGATCAAGGACACATCTAAAACCTGCAGGACACCGACCCTCGAGGCCTGGAGTTCGACACCCCTGGTCTAGATCAGAACTGGCTTCTTAATCTTAAATTACAGCCCAGACATTCAATAATCATTTTATGACCTTTTTCACCTAGCTAATGTTCCAGTTATATCTATGTATTAGCTTTTTTTAGTAATACATGATAAAAACATTCATTAGAACATTTATATTTAATAAAAACCCACTTTTTCCTTTTAATTTTTACACTGTGAAATAATGCAAACCACAGTTTCTCTATAGCTTTATGCATGAATCTACAGAAAGTTTCAAACCAAAGCAGGTTTTTTGTTTTT
This sequence comes from Pelmatolapia mariae, assembly GCF_036321145.2. Classification (NCBI taxonomy): domain Eukaryota; kingdom Metazoa; phylum Chordata; class Actinopteri; order Cichliformes; family Cichlidae; genus Pelmatolapia; species Pelmatolapia mariae. The sequence goes on from NC_086232.1 coordinate 39,876,474, forward strand.
CTTTGTTTTGTTGAAAGTTGAGGTAGAGGAGTTAATTTTCACTCGACCTGTATCCGGGTTGGAGTCAGAAAAGACTCAAAAATAATTTTATGTGAAACTATGCTGTTTATACTAGACCTTCAAAATATCATTAAAACTGTGTGTCATTGCCCTCACACTCTCCTTGTGTTTTATGTCTAATCCCTGCGATGTCCTGGGCCAAACATGCCCCAAAAGTCATGAACTGGTCGTCATGGGTTACAGCCAGATGCGTCCCAAGTGTCACCACACACCTAATATCTGGTCTTGGTAAAGTCAGCCTGTTGTTTCTTTGTTAAATCTACGCCGTAGGTACGTAGTAGCAAACCCTTCTGAAACCCACCATCACCTGACGTGCACCTCTGTAGAAATGTAGCTACGTCATGCCAACCGAGACCCCAACTTCTGTGATTGGATTGTTCTGCTTTCATCTTATGAATTTCCAGCAACTTCTTTTTGAATCCACTGGAAGAGAATGGATCACCTGCAAGAGAGAAGCTGTGCCGTAGCTAGTGTTTAGCTGTGACGTCTGTCGTCTACATCACAGGCTTGACATGAGCTCAGTGCAGAAGTATAAATAAAGCTTGAGTCAGTGCTGTCATCAACATTCATCTATCTAGGAATTTACTACCTTTAAATTTAGCTAATTTGCCAAAGTCTGGTAGTTTTTTTATGGCCAAAATCTGGTGCTATAGTATATCCGCAGTCTTATTCTTTCAGTCTCTACCCAGAGCTCGTGAGCACAGGTCAGGGTTGGAACGTAGATCAACCTGTAATGTACGTTCAGCTCTCTCCTCGCCACAGCAGACAAGTACCATCCTTCTCAGTCTCCCGCTCGACTAAGAACAAGACCCCGACATAAAAGCTGCTTGACTTGGGGCAGCAGCTCATCCCTGACCTGCAGTGGTCACTCTGCACTTCTCTGGATGATCACAGACTTTACGGTCCTCGATCTTCTGCTTCACACGCAGTTGACAACCAATCTAGTGCAAGCTGGAGGTCAATGTCTGATAAAGGGAAGAGAATTACATCATCTGCAAAATGCTGAGATGATATCCTGAAACCTGCGCTGGCAGAGACCACCCTCACCGTGAACGACTCTGACGTTGTGCTGTCAGTGTGAACCCGACTCCTGCTACGGCAGTAGCAGAACTAAAAACCATCTAAAGTTAAATACACACCGCAGGCAGTTAGAGCAAATTTGCCTCATGCTATCCTCAGGGCATGCTGTCGTGTGACAGGAGGAGCAAACAGTTTCTAGCTTCCTGTCTGTGTTTCAGGAGCAAACGCCTTTTTCAAGTCGATTTTCCAGCGTAGCGGAGCGCGGTTACATCAGCAGGTGGGGGGGGGGGTCATTCTCAGGAGGGTCGTCGCTTGTCGGATTAGGGCTCGCAGTGTAGCAGGACCAGCTCTACTTTTCATGTGCTTCATGACCAGAGCACACAGCCATCTCAGATAGACCTGGTGACGTCTCCAACATCCAGATAACGAGGCTGGAAAGTATAATAGTTTTTTTTTAATTAAAACTGCATATGCAGAATTTGGTGCTCTTGACATGAGTTTTTAAAAAGCAATAATCCAAACAGAAATGGAAAACGATGATGTAACGTCATTAGGAAAAGTAAGAAAACCCACCTGTGAGATACGGTAAAAACTGTACCTCTGGGGTCTGCGTGGACCCCGGCCGGTAGGATGAGAATTAAAGATGATATTTATAAAGGTAATTGTTCAACAGTTGGTGCTTATAAACTATAAACTGTAATTTCATGTGAGCAATCATCTCAACAGTTTTGTTTTTTGGGTTTTTTTTAATCGTCAGTGTCCCACTGAGCTGCACAACAATAATTTCATCATCACATGCAAAAATATCTCCCTAATTATGCCATTATGCTCTGTGTATTTTGTCTGTTTCTTTCTCCTGTTCCTCCTCTGTTGTTCGTCGCTGCTGGTTGGACCCATGTTGTTGAGTAAGAGAGGAGAGGGGAGGAAGAAGGGAGGGGGACAGAGAGGGGGGGGGGTGGATCTGTTGATTTACTAAAGACTCAAACACGACCAGTCTCCCCTCCCACACACCCACACTTCCTCCCTCTCCTCACCTCTCCTGTTCCCTCTCTCTCTCTCTCTGGGTCTCTCTCTCACCCCCCACCCCCTCCTGGCGCGATGGTACAGCTCCAGAAACAGGAAGGAGCCGCAGCTCTATAAATAGAGAGCAGCAGCTCAGCCAGGAACCACACACACACACACACACACACACACACACACACACACACACACAGTTTCCCCTCTCTTGTCCCCTCATTTTCTCTCTCTCTCTCTCTCTCTCTCTCTCTCAGTGTTGCTTCTCTGCTCTCACTCTTTGCCCTCTTTTTTACTTACTTTATCTTGAAAATGTAAACACACACACACACACACACGCACACACACACTTGTAGCGATGCACACAGTCCTTGACTCAGAAGATAATTAGTTGTGGGTTCAATGCTAACGGTTCGTAAAAGTGTTTGTTAGCACACGTGACTCCTTAGCCTTCCTCATTTGTATTTTATCCCCCCTCCCCCTTCCTGTCACTCCTCTCTCACACTCACACATATCAGGGTCTCTGTTATTGAGTCAGTGGGGTTGGAGGTGGAGGAGGGAAGATGGGGAAGGAAAAAGTGATGGGTTTCTCTGGCCTCTGGGTTTTTATGTCAGGTCAGCAGGTTTGAAAGTGCTGATGACACATGTGCACGCACACACACTCTCTTGTTTCTTTCTGCACACGAACACAACATGCAACATGCTGAGTATATGACAAACACCTGCTATAAGCTACACCACAATTGTGTTTTTGGCGAGTGCACTTACTGTTGTGATCCTTATTTAAGATCTCAGAGTTTGTCCTGAAACGTGACACGTTTCAGTTGGATACATTTGAGCGGATGTAGCTTCCTCGTCTGTAGGGTGAAGACAACGCGAAAGAGCCTTAAATTTAAATTCTTTTTAATGGCCACAAGGGGGCGATAGCTGTGGTTTGCAAAAAGACTTGCGCTCCTATAGAAGTCTATGGGAAAAAGGCCCTCTGCCCTGAAGTCTGTAAAGGCTCAGTCACACATTTCAGGTCACACTGAATAAAATGTTAAGTCCATTTTGTAAATTCTGAGGGTTCCTGAGGGAACTGTTAGTCATTCTTCCACAGGTTCATCTCTGGAAACCTTGTGAGTTTTACTTCCTCAGACTCTTGTTGTTTAAAGGTTCCTTTTTAGTGATCTTGCTGAATAACACACGAGTTAGTTTTATGTAGTTAGCAGAAGCCAAAATCATAGTTAGCCCAGCCCTAGGTAGTGCTCCTGTAGCCATCCCTGAGCGCTTTGTACTGTGGTAGAGAACACCATCATAATGATAGAGACCACTGCTGTCGGGGAGCACATTTGCCAGGCATGCTTGTCCAGCAACAGGATGTAAGTGGTTTTAAAGTTTTGGTTGATCCTTTTTAAATGTACAACTTCCAAAGGCAAGTTTCTCTTCAGTTCAAAGACTTTTGAGTTTCAGCACGAAACAGCAAAGGCTAGACTCACGTCGTTGCACATAATCTTTTTATTTTTTTCTAGCTGAAAAAGAGGAATTACATCTGCGAATGTGTGCAGAATATTGAATCTAGGGGTGGAAAAAGTGGATTGATTTAAAAAAAATACTAAAAAGAAAAAAAAGAGGTGTTTAGAGGATTAGAAGTGTGTGTGTGTCTGTGTGTGAGTGTGTGTGTGTGAGTGTATTGAAATCAGGGGTGTAGAGGTCCCCCGTGTACAGGAGGCAGACTGGCAGGCGCTTTCTCACACATACACCCTTTTCTGGGACGGCAGCCAAATGTTCCTTTTGTTTGTACCTTCCTCTTGTCACTTGGAGTTTTCTGTCCTTCACTCACACAGACGCTTTGTTTTTGTCCATTTAATGCTCCGATTTTTGGGATCTGGTCAGTAAAAAGCCAAGGACCGTGTGTCTAAAAAGATTCACATATAAAATGGGTGTAAAGGATTAGAAGGTGAGAACTGTACAGGCCAGTGTTTCACACACAAAACTTGACTTTTTCCCTGAATGTGAGAAGAAATCAAAGTCGGCGATTTGTTCGTTCCATACATTTCCGCTCCATGTACACGTTTTGCATGTCAGCGTGAGAGTGGTCTCAGTTTGAAACCAAACCCTTAAACTGCTCATTTAAGGACCAAAGTTTCCTTCTGGTCCAGAACCAAGCTCAAGTCTCTTATTATCGACAGGTGCTTCCAGCCAAGCAAAGTCCCTGTATGTCAGGAACATTCACGTTAAAGCTGTCCTGAAGGCTTTCGGTGTCTTGCTCAAGGACACTCCAGCAGGATGGATGCTTGCTGACGTGTGCTTGAACCAGTGTCATTGACTGGAAGGACATACTGTCACGTACTCCTGCCTGTTTTCACACGTTCCCGTTGTTTTCACTGAAATGCAGCAGGAAGACTGCGCATCATAAAAGTTAACTCCACGTCTAAAATCCTTCCACATACAGATGGGGGGATTTTAGAAACCGGTGTCAACCGCTCAGTCTTGCTGCGAGCCAAAATCAGACCATCTTTTCACTTTGCCTCTGGTCACATATAGAAAATGCATAGAGGGGATTGTGAGATATCACAGCAAACACTAACTTCTCCACGGCAGCTGCTCCCGGTTTCTTTTAAAAAGAGCCAGCCAGGAAACCACTGAAGTCGTCTTTCACTTTTCTGTAGAGGATATGAGGATCAATAGAAGTGTAGCCGTGCTGCAGCTTGTGTGAAAAACTTAACATACATCTCACAAACAACTGCGGTAACAAATGTTTTTTCTTTCTGTACCTCTTTGTGTCTCCTTGACAATGTTCGTGGTGAAGTAATAACAACAAATACATTTAAATACGTTTTTTCACATAATATTTACATGCAGTAAATATTATGTGAAGAGAACATAGAGAACAGTCTATGTTGCTATGGTCCAGGTGTGTTAACGTGTGTTAACATGCATTAATGATAATGTATGGTAAATACATTATCATTGCAATATAGAACCGCACAAAAACACGTGAATAAAATCCACTATTTCAACAGAATAAGCATAAAACTGGGATATAGATAGTGACTTTGCCCACTGGTTAGGACAGTTGGGCTATAAAGTCTACAATGATTTTTTTTTTAACTGGATGTGAAGAGTGGGGGTTGGATGAACCGCATGCTCATTGGCTAATGACATGTGAGTGAACTAAGTAGCTCCTTAGATTGCCATGACCTGGATGACTGAGAACCTCCACAGATAACTTGTGAGTGAAAAGTTATTAGCCAGTGCTCATTCCTGGATAATCCTCCTTTCATTTATAGAATAATTATTTTATTTACTGTCTTAAAACTAACAATTGAGCCAATAAAGTTTTAAACTGCTCACAGTGGAGCACAGGGTTTTTTGGGACTTTTATGTTTTCGACCTTATTTTTTTGTAACTCGAGCAGTCGCCCCCTGCTGGTTATGAAAATAAGTGCAGATTTCACTCATTCTGGTTTTGGTTTTACATTTTAGACAAAGAATCTACATTCATCTTTCATAGCGTCTATGTTTAGCCGTAGATGCTATGGAAACATCCACAATAGGAGAACCACAGGAGTCGCCCCCTGCTGGCCGTTAAATAGAATGCAGGTTCAAGGCACTTTTGCATTGGCTTTGCGGTTCAGATCTAGAAGCTCCATCTTTTATTTTGTCTATGGCAGGCACCCATTTAGCATTTACAGAGTCAAATTTATACAACAAAACTGAGATTTTGCTGGTGACTTATTAGCTTGGCAATTAAATGAGAGAAAGAAATATCACACTATTCAGCTCGTCTAAAAGCCAGAAACACTAAAACTTGAAACTGCAATCAAAGCTCAAAAACAACTGGGAAGCTGTCAACAGTTTATCAGGAGAAGCTGACAAACATGTTGCCAAATCTGAATAAGAGTACCTTGGAACTTCAAAAGAGCACTGAATCTCTAAAATGGTCATTTCAAATTAAAACCCTATTCAGTGTTCAGTTGGAACTGTTCAGCTATTCTTTGGCGGTCACCACTCACCCCATACAGGTTTCATGTGCTAGCTTTACATGGCAGAGTTTACAGTGAACCTCATTATAGTTTATTTTTTAAAGGACTCCCATATGGACCATTTATATGGCTGTAGGCGTTTTTGTTTTTTGTGTGTTTTTTCTATTCGTAAAGTTGCATTTAATCTGACAGCAACTAGCAGTTTTTGTTGTTTAATGGTGATAGAAAATAGCTTTGAGGTGCAGTAGTGCCACCTCTTGGTTATAGTAGAAGTAAAGTAAAAACCAGTAAAAACAGGGGAAAATACGTGTATTTCAAAACAATACTTCTTTAGTTGCGAGTATTCTGTTTATTGACTTTTCACGTATTAGGAAATCATGACCGTCCTTAATCTGATCCAGAAGCCAGTTTGTTGAACTGTGCTTAAAAAGTCTGATAGGTAGATGAAAGCAAGGCTGACGGTAAAGTAAGTTTTACATGAGGTGGCGTCATCGGAGAATATTATTAAAAGAGGAATTAAGGACACATGTAATAAAGACTCTTCCAAGCAGGAGTGAATGCAGATCTACTTTGAAATTTTTGGACTGACCTTTGATCTTTGTCGGCCGCAGTGTTTGAAAACCGCCGTACAACAGCCTGTTAGACAGGTGATGGTTTGAAATTTGGTGGTTACAAGCCTTTAACCATCATTACCACACACACACACACACACACACACACACACACACACACACACACACACACACACACACACACACACACACACACACACACAAACACATTTCCTTATTAAAGACCTGTTTGATTTAATTGACTCATTTCACAGTCTAGTGGGCCAGACCAGGAACAACCACACTCTCACAAACACACTCAAAGCGTGGCACACACTGGCCCGCACCAGGGAAAACAAGTGAAATTTAAATTATGGCTGATACTCGTGCGTCTGTTTGTTTAAATGGGTGCAGAAATGTAACTACTTGAACACACTCGATTCGCAGGGTGTAATTCCTCTCTGCAGCCTCACTTTACAGAGCCTGTTCATAGACAGGTGTGCAGGTGTACTCGCTTTTTGTATGTTAAATTGAAATCACTGATAATGATAACAATCAAAGAATGATGGAGTCATGTGGGCGGATGGGCTCGCTAAATCTTCACCGCTGTGGTTTTAGCGTCAGTTTAAAAAAAAAGAAAAGTAAAACTCTGCTGGTTCCTTTGTGCTGTGGACTCGGCTGCTGAGTTCATGGATCAGAAATACTGACAAGAAAATCATTAGGTGTGCTAAAGGTAGCTTTGAGTTGCTCAAATACTGTAATTTTTACTATAAAATAATCTAAGTGCTAGCAAAAATAAAGGTTATTCTTTTACTTTCTGTCTAACCAGCCAAGTGTTAAATCGGCATACAGCTCGGTGTGTTTGTGTCTCTGGGAGTTGGACTGTAAAGCGCCTCAGAAGCCTAAAAAATCTCTTAAATGTGGCGTGCCATGTCATTTGCAACCAGAGTTGAATCAAAGTCCTTCCTCTTGCCTGACCTTCAATACCACAACCAGCATCCTGGGGGGGAAAGTGAGAACCAGATTTTCGGTAGTTAGCGCTGGTCTCTTACAGCCCAAAATGTTCTGGCTGGGCATAAATAAATAAAGTGCTGGATAAATACATGACAAGTACAAATACATGAGTCTGTTTCTATACACCTCATTGAGACCCATTCAGCCTACCAGAGCGGAATCTCAACTAGCATGTGGTTACATGTTATTCCTGCGAAGGACTGAGGCACGTTACAATGCATTAAACCTGCATTCTTTCTAATGGCCAGCAGAGGGCAACCCGTGTGGTTGCCAAAAGAAGTCAGATTGTATAGAAGTCTATGAGAAAATGACGCTGCTGCACACTTGATTTATGACCTCATTAAACATTTTCCTGATGGGTTTTTGGTCTCAGTTGCTTTTTCAACTCTTATTAAATACCGCAGGGTCTTCATTTTCTTATCTGTGGCCAGATTTATAGTGAAATATCCAGCAAGTCTTTGCTATTTCTGAGCCAGATTCAGATAAGTAGTGCCAGTGTGGACTGGGTTTTGGCATTAAAAAAACACTACTGTCACTATTTACAAAGTTACTGATCTACTAACGTTTGCAACATGCCATTTACTGCTATTTAATGATGTTTAACCCTGAAAATGTCTTAATTCATTTTGACATTGAAATGAACTGACTGTGCCTGTTTAGAAATCAGTGCAGCTTTTGTAAGTCACCTGTAAAACCGACCACGCCTATGAGCACTATTTGCAGATTGTTCTCACACGCTTAGTTTCCAGAACTAAGATGGCCAAAATGGTCAAGTTGAAGTTTACAAACCAGTGGGTGATGTCACGGGGAGTACGTCCATCTCTCGTGTGCAGGGACAGGTAAGAAAAGCAGGAGTGGAGGAAGAACTGACTTGCAAAGGAAGGTGTGATGAACAGCTTCATGGCATTGATGAAATGTGTTGCAGTTATTTTTCACAGAAGATGCCACTGTTATATGTCTTTTGGTTAGGTGTATCTTCAGTGATGTCGTCGTAGTAGCAATAAGGTGTTCTCGTGCGGTGAGAGTCTCATTTTAGAGACAAATGATTTCATATTTTCCCCCTTAGATTAAGAAATATGAAGCTAGCTACCTCCACATATAGTTTGTAATTTGAAATAAATACCCCGAACCGTCTCGACGCGGACTCGTTCCTTTAATGCTGGGACTCGAATTTGATGCAACGCTTAAGTTTCCAAGAGAGCGAGCCAAAGAAAGGAAGGAGGGAAGAGAGAGAGGAGGAGAGGGAGGGAGAGAAGGCAGGGTGTCGGAGAGTGAGTAAGTGAGCGAGAGGAGGAGAAGGAAAAAGGAGGAAGACGAAGAAGACGGAGGACGCAGCGCACAAAGCACCAGAGCAGCAGGTTGCTATAACAACAGCACCTTAGTGGCTCCATCTCTGTCTCTCTTCTCTGCCTCCCTCTCCCTCTCTGATCACCCTCTCATCGTTTGCTCCCTGCTGTCATTTGGCACGCTATGCCTTTCCATCAAGCCACCTATCTAGCCCCCCCCCCTCCACACCTCTTTCACTGCTTCACCCTTTCTCCTCCTCCTCTTTCTCCTCTTCTTCATCTTCATGTTCTGGTAGCTCTTCCGCTCAAAGGAGAAAGACCATCTGCCTGACAAATAAATCCCTTCTTCCTCCTCGCGAGCGTGCGCGTCTCTCTCTTTCACCTTTGTCTCTCCTCGCTTTTGTCGTTCTCCCTCTGTCTGTTGTGGGAGCAGGCAGAGGAGCAGTCAGCAGGTGTTTATGTCAAAGAATACACGGAGAGACGCAGGAGGCAAAACAAGCAGCGCTCTCCTCCTTTTTTTCCCTCTCCTGTCTTTGCTCTTTTATATTTTTTTTTAATTTTTTGAACTCCAATGCTCTTTTCTTCCCTCTAGCTCTCGCTAACCACTCCAGCTTGATTAAACTACTTCAAAAATCTTTGTCTATGAGTCTCGATGTCATCTCTCTTCTCGCGGCCTGGATTCTTTCTCTTACACATGCAAACGCTCCTCCATTTCTCTCGATTCCGTCGGCTTCAAAGGTATTTCATTGCTGTGATTGTCAGAAAGAAACGCTGCCAGGTTCGGTGTGATTCAGAGGTTTAATTAGGTTGTTAATTGTGCTAAAATAAAAGAAATTTGCTACAGTTAATACATAAAGTATTTTGCACCAGCACCGGATACTTTCACGTTCCCTCGGGCAGCAGCATGCTGACTCCCCGAGCAGGCAGGACCACAGTCCTTTGGTCTGGTCTCCTTTTTTTTGTTTTCTTTGTTTCTTTCTCCAGATTCACGATCCTATTAAGAAGGTTAAATGTTTTTTTTGTTGTTTTTTTAAGTGGGTGTGTATTTAAAACCTGTGCGTGTGTGCGTGTGCCTGTGTGGGAGGGTGCTACAGTTCACACCACCTGGATAATTATGGGAGTTTTTATAGGTGGGCTTTGAAAGACGAGTCTGTTATTATCAACATGAGTCACTGGCATTTAGGGAAAGCCTGTAACACACACACACTCAGACACACAAACACACACAGACAGAAGAGGCCTGAATTATTTAAACCCATTGATTGCAGGACCACACACACAAACACACACACACACTGAAATCGTGTCGTGACAGTGGAAACGTGTGTTTTCCTTTTTTTTGTTCCTTAGTTGTTGCTTTAATGGCTAAGAGATCAAGACACACACACACACACACACACACACACAGATGCATGCACTGTAGTTTATTTTTTGGTTGCCAATACTAATACTGTTTATCATGTCATGAAGATAATTATGCTGACTGTCAGTCAATGTGGAGAGCAGAAGAGGAACCTCCAGCACGCACACACACACACAAACACTGCAACATGAAGCACACATCACCCTTTTTTTTTTGACTTTCTTGGTTTACTGGAGTGTGAATGTGTGAAAGTTTGTGTGTGTGTGTGTGTGTGTATGTGTGTGTGTGTGTGTGTGTGTGTGTGTGTGTGTGTGTGTGTGTGTGTGTGTGTGTGTGTGTGTGTTTTCCTGCCAGCTTGAATGGGTCCACCTCCAGGTCAGAATACAATCTGAATATATTTTGTCTGTTGTTCCATCTGAATAACAAAGAGCTAAGTGCGCATTTGCACACATACACGTATCGGTGGTGCTTCCATTGTGTGCGTGTGTGTGTCTGCGTGTGTGTTTGACTCTTTCACATGCGACAGTGGAGAGTGTGGATTTTACAAAATATTTTGCGGCTTCTGAGCTGAGGAGGCTGTTTGAAATGTAGATGTGCAGGCGACACATACTGTATAAAAGACTTGTAAAAGGCTCCTATCCACACCTGTTGGTGAGTCTTTGCATCTTTGTTCAAGCAGCTTTTCTACACATTGATAACAACCACTATATAAAACCATTAATGCAATATAAGATTACAGCTGTTTTCTATACAAACCATGGGTGGGGTCACCGTCCTGAACTCTAATCCTATGCCATCAGAATTTGTATTTATTAGTAATTGTGCTCTCAAATCAGGTGACAAATAATAATCAAGACAGGAAGTGATTAGGTGTGATTTGGCAACCAGAGAATGCAGAAAGTCAATGATATTTAGCAACTTGAAGCAACAACGGGTGAAATAAGCGCTGATGAAGTGAAGTGAGGCGGGTTTGTCTCGATTTGAACTCTTCTCAAGTTCAAAGCTGATTCCAAATTCAAGAGAAGCAGACATCTCCAAAACAGTCTCGAACAGAGGTCAGAGGAAGAACAGGTACATTCGATTTGAGGGTGACCTGTCCCTTTACGATTGTAAAGATGGAAGTATTTATAGCATCCGGTCTTTGGACATGAAATTAAAAGTGAAGCCATGACTAAAAACGCTAATCTTTTTGATTGAATCCTGCACTATTTCTAAGGTTCGTGTGGGAGCATCAAATTTGTACCCTGGGAACCTTTCATAAATGAGGTCCCTGCTTCCCATTCGTCATTTTAATAGCATCAGCTATTTTTCTGCCAACTTCATTAGGGTTTGAAATTAACAGGAGTTGGGGGTAAAATTGAGATTGAGAGTTTATTAAATTGCACAGAAATTGCACAGGAACCTAACTTGTTATTCTCTTTGCCTTTTTTTTTCATGGCAATTTGATTCTTGCACATTTCTTAGCGTTTACTTGCGTCTGCGTTGTGCCCACTTCTTTGTTTAATCTCGCACGGGCAGTGAATGCATTCAGCTTTGATTTAAACATGTGGCCATCACCTTTGACATTTCTTAACAACTCAATCTCGGGTGTTGTAGAGAGGCAAATTAAAAATACATTCCTACTAAAATAAATCCACGTTCAGAGTTTTTTAAGAGTACATATCAAATCTTCGGGAAAGCAATGATAAAAGTATCACTGCTGCACTGAGCTGAAAGCCCTCTATCATCAGTCACACTCAGTTGTTAGCTAACTGTAAAACTCCCCCCTGCTGACAATTATACAGCAGAGTCTTCCCCGTCACCACTGCTCCGTAAGACTGTCGATTTTTAACTGTATCCACTTGAAAAGCTCATTTTTGCTTTTATAAAAAAAAAGGCCAAACTGGTGGGATTTTTTTAGATTTTCTGCCTCTTTCTTTGTCTCGGGTGTCTCCTGCCATTACTCAGGTTATGTCACATGCCTCCATACATCCTCTCCTCTCCCACACAGGTCTATGACAGTGATTACCTTAACTGCCAGCCAGCGTTTGTTAGCACCCCGTCGTTATCTTCTGCTGTGAGACACGGAGCGGCGGTGGCTTCCTCCAGTAAGATGTGGGGCCGATGTTAATAATGGGCCAAATACTCCAGATGTTCCTTTGATGTTTCTTTACCTCCTCAGAAAAACAAATGCTGGTATTGTTCATCAGGAGGGCTGCTAGCCTTCTCTTGTCTTTCCTCCTGTTTTAGTTTAAACCTTTGTTTGGGATTAAAACTTTATTCAGGTTAGCTGTCATGAATGTGTTTTTCCTGGAAGAGGGCTCTGATGTGTCTGAGATAGATCAGCAGGTTTATCGAACTACTAAAACTAGCTGTGCAAAAACAAAATAAAAATGCGACTTTTATAAAAAAAGAATTAACTGATATTGTGTTCTTACAAGACTGAAAAGATAAAAATATCCAGGAAATGTCTTTATGTCTTTTCAGTTTGTTCCACTATGTCATCACATCCTGCCCGATGCTGGTTTTCCTTCCCGCTGTCGCCAGGTTCTTGCTCATACTGGGTCATTTGACTATCAGGGTTTTCTCTATTATTCTAAGGGAATTTTGGTTTTTGTGTGCTGATAAAAGCTGGTCACTTCTTTCCTCATGGACACCAGCCATGATTTCTTAAAAGAAATGCAGATTTTATTGTTCACTTTTGTGCTTCACCTCAGTTCACCATCTTTGGCCCAGTGAAGCTTTTCTGAATCATGTTCATATGATCATTTTCTTTATACGATAGAATTTTAACTTTTGTGGATGCAGTGTGAAATGATGCTCACTGACACTGGTTTTAAGAAGTGTTCATGAGCCCATGCAGTTACTTCCACTACAAAATCCTGTCTCTTTTTATCGCAGTTTGGCCCGGGACAGCTCAGTATTGTTTTCCAGCCTAGTAACTTACATGCAGAGATTTCTCTGAATCTTTTAATGATATTATGTATTCTTTTCTGTTTTGCGTTCTTCTTAAATCGTGAACTATTTGCCCACAGTCTTTCGCAGAGCGTTGAACCCATCTCCACCTTTACTTCTGGAAAAGTTTGCTGTGGCTTCCCCAACTTCTGTGAAACCCATTGTTGCAACGCAAAATTGGCATTTATATTTTTTTAACAGCAAGTAATTTGACAGTTTTGCCACTTGATATGGTGTTTTTGTGCTTTTTTTTAAAAAAAACTGCTTTAACTGCTTTCCAAATTGCTCACTTTTAGTAGCCTCTGAACATTTTTGGAAAAACAGTTGTTGTGAAATCAATTTCTAAGCATAATATCTTCGCCCTGTCTTCCACTTGACCAAAGAGCAGTTGCAGAGAGCAAACACCGCATTAATTTTCGCTTACAGCCCCGATCACCGCCACTGTTTATATAGCACTGTCATCATGACAAATTGTGTGAGTAAATGCGGGAACACTGTGATAATTTACTTAACTTTAATTTCTTCATGTAAATTGAATGTTCATTATCTTGTTCCATTTCAGAACGAGCACTTTAATGCAATTTTGGACACCACTTTGCACTCTCCTGTTTTTTTCATTTTTTCATTTTTTTTGTCATTTTAAGTGCTCTGAACTGTTGTCTCACTTACATGATTTTTTTTGCAGAAAGATTACTCTAATTCTCGGGTGGGTTTCTACCATTAATCGTCACGATAAAGATTAAAATATATCCACAGTGTAAAGTTGATATTTAAAAGAATTTCTCCCGAGGCGAGTGTTGGGAAACATGCCCTGAAACCCTCCTACAGGATTTACATCTTTTTCTGTGTTTTTTCTTTCTTTCTTTTTTTTTATTGCATCCGTGAAGAAATAGGGAACACGGACTGACAAAAATCCCTGGCCTGCACGCCTAATTTCAGAGAATGAATCCGAGCTTAACATGTAATTGATTTGTCTTGGTGATATTTTGATCTTCAGTACACTTACTTCCTTCCCTCCTTCTCATGACAGCTCTCTGTGTGTGGAGAGGAAGAAGCCTGTTGTTATATTGATTTGTATCTCATGTTGTGTTCATGATTAGCCCCCTGAAGACCACAGAAAAGTTCCTGTTACTAACACGTTCCATCTCTGGTGGCCTCCAGCTTTAAAGGAGACTCGTTGGGTTTTTTTTTTTTTCTTCTTGTGCTCTGCTTTGAGTGGCTTTGCATAAATCATAGTTTCTTAAACTAGGCCGTGGTACAGCTATCCATTCTCTGAAATGAGCTACCTTAGCTCTGTTGCATTGCTAGCATGCTGTAGCGATAATCACAATCATAAGGTGATTATGGGGTTGCTTTCTGAACATGGGCTGATCCAAATGAGACCATCCTTCCGAACAGAAGATAAGACACACAAGATAACTTCTTAAAGTGGTCGTGTTGTGCTTATTTCCAGGGTCACATTAGCATCCTTTGCAGGATTCACAGTTCAACATAATCCTTATTTATCTTATTCTGTCCTATAGTCCCTCAGTAGATCCAGTGACTGAAATAAGCCACTGTAGCTCTTCCCATTTAAAGCCAACTTTCTTCTAATTGGCTAGCTAGGTTTGAAAAGCACTAGGTACGAGGGTCTGTGCTTGAGATGGCTCTGTTACGGAGACCTCTTTCTGATATCATACAGTTCCAAGAGTAGAAAAACTTTTGGCTCACAGGGATTACTTGCACATACAGTTTGTGAGTATATCAAAACAACTGTAAATAACAAAAGTGTAATTCAGCCTCTTTACCATCTTTTATTTCTGTTTCAGCTCCAGGAGACTGTAAAGAGAAAACTGGACAGCGCACGATCGCCCCTCAACGGAGACCAGAATGGGATCTGTGATGGAGGCAATTACTCGCCGACCACCAAACGGGTACGGAAGGAAGGCTCCAGCGGCATGGACTCACTAACAGGACTCCCTAACAACAATAATAATAACAATGTGCCGCCCATCTCTCCACTGCATCACCAAATGGACATTAAGCCCTTACACTGTGGGCCTAACACTTCTGCCGGTAACAACACTACAAACAGCAATGGGAACCATGTAGGCCGGACATCGGATGAGCTGGGGAAGAACGGTGGCAGCCACCTTCCAGACATGAAGCTAAATGGTTCACTGGACTTGGAGGACAGCTTCGGCCTCCTCAAGGACTTGAAACAGGAGCCCCTGGATGACGGGGGTGGAATGGAGTCGTCTGATCCCCAGTCTCTGTCCAATCAGAACAAGCTGTTCTCTGACATTAACCTCAACGACCAGGAGTGGCAGGAGCTGATCGATGAGCTGGCCAATACTGTGCCAGAGGACGATATGCACGACCTCTTCAACGAGGACTTTGACGAAAAGAAAGAGGCTGAGTTTGGCAGGCCGGCAAACAATCAGACGCCGGGCCCACAGGAAGCAGCCGGGAATACGACAACAGCGGGAGGGGGGGCAGCGCCAGCAGCACTGCCTCCTCCTCCACCTCAGCCTCCACAGGGAGGCCCACAGGTTCCCATGGGTTCACCACAGGTCAGTATTAAGAAAGTCAACATGATGTCCACTGGAAGGGGTATTTAAACCAAACTCATAATCTAAGTCATGACCACCTCAGGCGAATCAGACTTCTGTATTTATTTATATGATATATGTCTCTCACTGTTATTTCTGAAGATGTAATTATAGCTCTTAGAGCGCAGTCGCTGCTACCAATTTAAATGCCTGTGCTCTTTTAAGATTTCTTCACTGATTCAACTTTTTGATCCAGTTGATTTAAGTCCAAACTGGTTTTAAAAGATTAATACGTGAATGAAGCCGTTAATTATGTGATCAACAAGAAACAAACCTGAAGTGGTTTCTTAATGTATGAGAGTATTGATGTGTTTCATAAGCTACCTGTGAAGCATTTTGGTCTTTCACAAGCAGCTTTTAGCAAAACACAAAAATTAAATAAAGGGAAAAAATCTCTAAAGTAAGTTAAAACTTCTACTTAGGAATTTGCTGCATTTCTGCAGTTTGCTAATCCTCGATTGTATTCTCCGCATCCATCCAAGTGATGTAAATTGTGTCATCAGCTTGAGACCTGATTCCTGAGGGTCATTCCTGTTATGCTTCTTTGAGGTTAGATTGATGCACACTTCAGTACAGAAATGATGTATACTGCCCAACGGAATATAATCAAGACATTAAACTCTGTTAGCTCTCAATGCAGGCCAACACAGAAAATGTCCAACTTTCTTGACATTTCTCAGCTGTTCTAACTGCATTAAAGTGAAGTTGGTAACACATTTGCCTAACATGTGAAAGACCCCCAGTTTGAAACTTGGGAGGAAACATAGGTCCCTGGGAGTGTTGTGTTAGTACGGGCATCTGGCATAAAAATCTGTGCCATATGAAAATATGAAAATTCATCCTCTGTGACGACCTGTCGTGAATAAGGCTGCAGCTGAAAGAAGCTTCTAAGTAAAATGAAAACTGCCTAGCCAGCTAAAGTTATTGGGCCTAGATGCTCTGTAGGCTCTGTGGTGGTCGCACAAGATAGATTAACTCACTGTGGCGTTATTATGAAATACAGCAAGCAGTTTATCCTAGCCATTGTTGTTTTTGCACGGGGGTTGCCAGTCTTCATTGTTATAAGCATCTCTGTGAAGCTTAAATTCAGAAGCACAGAGATTTCCAAATAGCACAGAGGGAGAAACAGCTGCGTTAATTCCCGTTTAGACTTGTTCATTTCCTATTTCATCACAGAAGTTTTTCTAGCAAGACCTAGCACCTCAAAGACTCCAGAAAATCAAGCTTTGTTGACCTGTTGATGCCATTTCATGCAAGCAATGAGCAATGCAGTAACCACAGCTGTGGCTTTCTGGTCTTGCTGTAATTGGGGCAAAGTTACAGTTACAAAGTAAACATTACAAATGGAACAAATGCACTATCATAAGAGTTAACTTCATCGGAAGGTAAAGGCGACTGCCTTTTCAAGCCAAATAACATTCAGCAGTAAACTGCTTGTTAGTTTAGCTTAGTTATTATGGCTATACACAAATTGTTTGGTATTTAAAATGTTTGGTACTCAAAATGGTACCAAACCCCATCCATATAAAATTTATGGTGGCAATGGCCCATAAAGTCTCGAATGATCATTTTCAGTTTGCTTTCGTATTCTGATTAAACTACATGTTATGTAGAAAACTTGAAAGGTGCTAGCCGGAGCTAATGTCCTTGTGGTTTCTCCTCAGGTGCGACCATCTTCATCAGGCCCTCAGTTTGCCACCACTGCCAATGGGACGCCTCCTCAGCAACCTTTGCAGCAGTCTCCAGCCGTTGCTATGGCATCAGGTTCGCCATTGCACAACTGCGTGGCTCGCTCCCCTCAGACTCCAACCCAAGCTCAGACACAAGCAGTCTCTAGGCCTGGGAATGGATACATGATGAATCCGGGGCCAGGAGTCAGTCAGGCGGGCACTGGACCTGGAGCAGCCGGGATACCGCCTGGAAATCAGTCTGTAGGACCAGTAACGCCTGAGCTTTCCCATGCAGAGCAGCTGAAAGCATTTGCTCAGCAGCGTAATAAAATGATGCAGAAGCAGCAGCAGCAGCAAGCAGCTAACTGGTCACCTGCAGCCGCTCCAACCAGTCCCTATAACTCTGCTCACTTTAACCACGACAAACCCAACAGCCCCATGATGTATCCACCGCAAGCCTTTAATACACCACAGGGCCCTCTAGTGGGTGGCATGGCCCCCAACAATGGTCCCAAAGCCCCCATGAACAACTACCTCCCTCACAACCACATGGGCATGATGGGCCAGCAGCAGCCAAACAGCATAAACCAGAACGCCCTGTCCAAACAGCAGCAACAGCAGCAGCAAACAGCAGGCATGTTGTCCTACAGCAACACCAAACCGCTGAGTCACTTCAGTGGCAGTGGGGTGGATCACATAGGTCAGAGAATGACCCCGCCCATGCCAGGGAACAGTCAGGTCAAGAACCCCATGATGCCACCTTATATGGGCGGTGCGGGAGGTGGTGGCCAGGGTCCGGGGCCAGGGCAGACGCAAGGGCCAATCCCAGGACAGACAGCTCACCTGAGTGAAGAGCAGAAGAGGATGTTACTGATGAAGCAGAAAGTGTTGAACCAGAACATGCCCTACAACACCATGCAGCCTCATGGACAGGTAAGGGGACAGTTGTTGGCCTTAAGAACGTGGAGGTTGAATTATTTGCAAAGCAGTTCATGTGCAGTCAGTACTGTTGCTTAAACTTTAGTCCAGAGAGTTTCCATCATCTGCAGGTTGTGTGGTTTGGATAGTGGATGTGAATACTGGACTGTCAGTGAATATCTGAGTCCAGTGTTTCTGGTTCTGCTTTCTGCCTTTATAATAATTCAGCTCTGTAAATAATGAACTTTATACACTTTATACACTGCAGTTGAGAGTCTTACCATATATGACTAGCAAATGTACCACCAAGGAGACCTGGCATTGACTGGTTGATATTAAGTACTGTATATAAGTCACTGAGAAGTTTCTGACCCAATGCAAGATCCCGGAGTCCAGGCTAGGTAAGCTAGTTGAAGAGCTATTGGACTGGGAGTGGCTAGTTGGACACAGTTCAACATATTGCCCAAGTTTTCAGTAGCTTGAGTGTAAAATATGGACATACCTTCTGAACACCACGAGGCGATACCTTTGGCTGCAATGTCTGTGGGCAAACGCCCCTTAGCGTGACCCCTGTAAACACTTCCCTGATGACTTTATGAATCACTTATTCATTTCAGCTCATGCTGAATTTAACAACAAGTCAGTTTTGTAAATTTTGGTCATTTCAAGAATCGAAGAGGAGGATTTACCAGGATGCAATCATTGCTCATCATTACATCAAGTTTCAAGATACAGAGATAGCGACAGCAAAAGCACTCAGCTGAAGGACTTAATTACCTAATGGCTGACGTCATGTTGGCTACCTCAGTCTGTTAAAGTGTTTGTGGCTTTGATTATGAAAGCAGTTTTTGTGAAGATGAATAACATGTTAGGGAGAGAGGGAGGTTACAATAGACTGCATAAGAAAGATGTACATAGTCACCCATCGCTTTGGAAAGTCATGTTTTTGAGTACTGAGGCATTTCATGAATGCGGGCAGTTCTGACTGTGACACTCCAGCTCATTTGATAGCGACTGACATATCAGTTATCATATCATGTGCTCACCGGGAAAGCGTTTACTCAAGTGAGTTGTGGAATTTTATTTAATACAGCACAATTTTTTTGGAACCAGACAAATCGCCCCCTGCTGGTCATTAGAAACGTGCTTCTGCATTGGCTACCATACCTGGAAGCTACAGCCATCTTTTGCATACAGTCTGTGTGTCTGGGAAAATTCAACCTATGACCTTCTGCTCATCCTTTGAATAAGAGCTAAATAAACTCCCCGTGCACTGGAGGTTTCCTATAAAATTCATTTGGACTGCATTTTTAAGCAGAATGCCCAAAAAATGCCCCCCAAAAATAGAGGAGCTAAGAGTGTTTGACCAGCTTGGGACGTACTGCAGAACATGGATTGCTGTTTTAAAAAAAGCCTTCCAGAGGTGCAGCCAGGGAAGGTAAAATGGCGGTAGTTGCCCCAGCAACAAGCCAGGGCTGGGAATAGGCATAGGAAAATGGCCTGTCGAGAGTGTATTGATGCCTCTGCAACACTAGCAGCACTGATAGCCTCCCCCAACCTCCTCCCCTCAGACACACAAGCGCGCACACACCACAGCAAGCACCAAAGCTAAACGGCTCCTTAGCTCATATCCCCAATCTGTCACAGCTGACTGATGGCTGAGATTGGACCACTAAGCCAAGCTAGCTGCTGTCATTACCAAAAGCCCACCTCGGGCAGTTTGTTTCCTGAGCCCGGCGATCAGCACAGCCCACTCTGAATGCTCCAGCGGTTCAGCCAGGTGTCAGGTGTCCTTAATAATCCACCGGACGGAGGACGTTTGAGTGTGGGTGGACTCTATCTTAACAAATGTTCACATACTCGAGTGAAACCTCACACTTGTGTGGCTCTGCCGCTCCTCATTATCTCAGGGCTGATGTGCGGTTATCAATAGAAATTGCGTGTGCGAGTGCTTGTTGATGGAGCACTTTACGTCTCTGTCTGTCTCCTTCTGCTCGCCTTGTCCTGATGATATGGCTACAGTCAGTCAGTCACCTCCTCCTCCCCTCTGGTGATCTCTGCGTCTCCTGTCCTGCGCCTCCTCCTTCCTCCCCCTCTCCTCCCTCTTTCTCTGCCAGAGACACTCAGCACCAATAAAGGAGCAGATTTATTAATATGAGGCCTTTGTGGCTGCTGCCTGGAGCGCTGTGTGTTTGTGTGCGTGAGCGGGTCCGTGCACATGTATGTTTGAGTGTGTTGCATAGATTTTTTTGAGGGGGACGGGTGTAAGGGGAGGGTGGAGAGATTTATTTGAGTGAGCAGAGCAGAGTTGGAGACCAGGAAGAGAGAGGGAGAGAAAGAGGAGAAAGGCAAATGCAGAAAGCAAAAGATTTATTATGGAGGGAGGATGGAGCATATTACAAAGAAAGTCAAGGGCCTGGAAAGAGAGAAATAAGTGAGCAATGCCGAGTGGAGTGTCTGAAATGCAAAATATTCACTTATCTGCACGCGTGCAGCCCGACTGCGTTGACTGTAATTAGCAAGTTTTATTTTTAGTGACACGTCTCAAATAAAATCAGCAAAATCAACTATAAAATGTTAAAACATGGGAAAAATATGTCATTTATTCTTTTTTTCACTAGGTGTAGCACTTGAAGGGAAATTTCACAGATTTCAGACACCAAGATCACTTCTTAGGTCATTTATAACGCTGCTCAGCCTGTGAAAGCAACATATAATTGGTCTCTCATGATTTCTCCAAACCTATCAAAGTGCAAAACAAAATCTCAAGAATAGCTTAACTGTAATCAGTGTTACTGAGGTGGGTCGTATTAGATTTAATGCCAATTGGCAATATTGTTGTGCCAGTTAAAAAAAATGTCTAGGAATCTCAGTTTCTTAGTTTTGGACTTTCCAACCATCTGTGCCCAAACTGTAGGCCCAGTGGATAAAAAGCTGCAAAATTCCTTCAGCATGTCATGGTGAGAACTCTTGAAAATAATTACAGCATATGCCAAAAACAACAAATTAATAGTCCTGGAAAAAAGATCGCAGCTTATCCCCCCTACTATGAATCTGAACGGGGTATTAAATGCACATGCTCTTTATGGGAAAGACAGATAATAAGCGGTGTTTATTATAATTATTGCTTTCAGGTGTATTCGGTAGTTTTCCCACTGCAAAGCCAGCATATTGCTGAGTAACCAGTTGCAGTATTAGTAGCAGCTTCATCGCTGCTTATCCTTTATTTGTCCCGCGCAGCTAATGCAGAGATCACGTGATGATTAGCTACTTGTTTCTTTGCACCAATATTAGTATTTACTCTGTGTTAAATGTATATCATCCTGTTCTTGGAGCTCTTTAAAGATGATTGTGTCTGACGTATTCAGATAAACCACAGTGTGTTAAATCTGCTGATGACTGTCAAAGCTTGATAAGGAAGAGGTTAAGGAGAGCTGAAGTGAAACCAAAACATCTGGGTTCTGCTCCAGAAGAAAAGCTCTTTTAAAATCCCACTGACACTCACAGCAAGGCTACAGAGCAGGACCGAAAGGACCGAATACACAGAAGACTTCTGAGTTTAGATCCAGAAAGATGGAAAAAACAAAACAAGTAACCAACACTGAAGTGTCCATGAGTCTCTTAGCATTGATGGCTGAGTCGTAGCTCAGTTTTTAACTGTAATCTGTAACGTTTTTCAAATTATGACGTGAAGTAAAGAGGACGTTTGGCTTAGAATTTGAGGAGAAATCTATAATAAAAGACCATTGAAAGAAATGCTAAATAGGATCTTATGACTTCATCTATCGGCAAACTTATGACCCGAAACGCTTGGGGTAAATCGGGCAGCGTGTGTATCAGCTTGGATGAAGTATGAAGCTTCTTGTGGTCGACTACTCGGTGCTGGAGAAATCGGCTGGTGAAAGCACGGATGGATGATCGGTTAAGAGAAGCTCAAAAAACTGCAAGGCTTGTGGAGTAGGGCCACGGTCCCGTGTTTGTGTCTGTGTAGCTCTATGGCCACGTAGAGAGAGCGTTTTTAACCCGTTCAGAAAATCCCGTGAGTTCTCCAAAAAGGCAACAACACATTTTGCGGCCTGGTGGCCATGACAATAAGCGTAAGTTGAATGCTGATTGGTTGAAAGTTCACTTGCACAGGAAAGGTAGCCACAGCGGAGTTCACCGCAAAGAGGAAGAAGCACCAAAATACACCAAAGATCAAAAAAGCTCAGACAGTGACTCTGCTTCTCATCAATGGACCGTTTTCAGTTTTCTTAGTTTTAGTTCTTTACTAAGACGTTCTTAGCCTCACTGAGAGAGTGTAAACTGAAGGACCAACAGCAGCACAAACAAGAGCAGTCCATGTTACCGGATGATCCACCGTTTTTTTTAAATGCTTCCCCCATGTGAGAGTACCTAGGTACAACAGCATGCAAGGCCTGGGTAGCAACTTTTGTTTGCCTTTTACCATGATGGGACCTTTAGTGAAACTCACCATGAATCAACAGCACAGTGTGAGGAATGGAAATAGTGCATAGGGCAGCTGTGGCTACAATGTAGCTTGCCATTGCCAGTGCGTGAATGTGTGTGTGAATGGGTGAATGACTAAATGTAGTGTAAAGCGCTTTGGGGTCCTTAGGGACTGAGTAAAGCGCTATACAAATGCAGGCCATTTACCATTTACCATAGTAATACCACTATGCACCATTTCCTTTTACATAGTGCTTAAACATTGGAGAATTTTCTTTATGTCATTGCGGTTGTCTGATCATTCCCCCGATGAGCCAATCATCTGCTTTATAAGAGCAACATGGGACACAGACCAGCAGACGTTCAGTTTTTGACACGTGTACTCATCATAGTAAAGAAATGAACATGTGATTTTTTTTAGCATAGCATTAGCTCTGTTCTGTGCGCTAATGGGACGAGTCGAAACCTTGCTTGTTAGCATTCTTGATCGAGTTGTTACCAAAGACCTTATTTTAAGGCTAAGCCACCAATTTTTTTTTTTTTTTTTTAGCTTTTTGTTTAAATGCTCTGACTGGATGCACGTTGTTGGTTATAGTGTTCCCCTGCTTTGCAAATATTGCTTAAGCTTCATTTTCAGATCCTCTCTCAGTTGCTGAATTAGAGGTGCTGGTGGTTGTTGACTTAAATTAGGCCC
Source organism: Pelmatolapia mariae (assembly GCF_036321145.2). NCBI lineage: Eukaryota > Metazoa > Chordata > Actinopteri > Cichliformes > Cichlidae > Pelmatolapia > Pelmatolapia mariae. The sequence continues at coordinate 39,900,005 of NC_086232.1, forward strand.
AGTTAATGAAGTTCTGTTACTTTACAAGAAGAAGTGTGCTCGAGTGTTCAAATACTTTAATTATGTTTAATTAGTAGAAATACTCCTTCTTAATGTCTGTTTGCTGCAGGGGTTGTATTTACTTCTTCTTACTTGAAAAATGGGTAAAATGTGCGTTTGTATTTGTGATGGGAGTCTCTTTTTTTTCGTTTCTAGCCGTTATTCTCTTTGTCTGCGTTGGTGCGGATGCTAGCCTTTAGCTTGGTGTGTGTTTGTGTGTCTGTGTTGGCTCACAGGTGGTGCTTAAGCATCACCGTCTCCCTGCTCCGTCCTCTCTCCCTCTCTCTGTTTCTGTGTGTAGGCTAATCCAGTTAGCAGCTGCTCGGGGAAACTTCAGCCTCGCTCCTCAAAAGCTCGTTAGTCAAGCTTTAATTGTTGCTCCCTCGCTTTGCATATCGCCATGACACTAATTTATGCCCGTTGTCGCGGTTACCGTCGCCACGGTGGCGGATCTCTCAGTGGAAGCAGCAAGTGGGGGGAAGCAAAGGCGTGTGCGTGATGCTTGTGTGGATGTCTGCATGTGGTGGATGACGCGGCTGCCTCAGTGTGTGTGTGTGTGTGTGTGAGAGAGAGAGAGAGAGAGGCGGATGTGGCTTGTTGCACAGAAGTGTGTGCAGCTGTGTGAAGCCAGCAGCTCGTGGGCGGATCTCTGGGGTTATCTGAGTAATGATTGGATGAGAGTGGATTGACAGGCGTTAGCCTCAGAGGAGAGCTTCTACTGATGAATTTGAGCGGGAGGTTTGACCGTGTGTATGTGTGAATGAGTGTAGGAGATCACGGCGTCACACACCAACCGAGGTGCACGAAGGAGCCTGCTGATGGCCCCGTGAGTCACGACAGCAACCCACTCTCAGATGCACACACATGTATGCACGCACTCAGCAGCGTAGACAGGGTTTGAAAAACACCCACAGGCATGCACACTCTGATAAATCCTTTCCTGCTTCTTACTTTCTCCACCCCTCTATTTCCAGAGGTAAAGCCTCTCTGTCTTCTTTTTTCATCCCTTTCTTCATCCTCCTACGGAGGACATCCACAAAGCTGCAAACTTAAAACACAAACACACTTTTTAAGTACACCCAACAAGAGCCCAGAATTTCAGGGACTGGGTCCTAAGTGTAGATTCCAAGGACAATGCACGAAATGCATCTCCACCCTTATTTACAGCTCATGGTTTTGTCCCTTCATGGTTTTGATAATAAGTGATAAGCAGGGAGTTCACTTAAATGAAAGAGAATTTATTCACTGTAACCTAACCAAGAGACAAATATCACCAGTACGTTGATGCAACGTGGAGTGAAATAGAGAGACTGAGCAGTTCACCTGGGATAGCTTTTATAGCCTAGAAGATTCAGGTGAGCTGCGTTATGTGAGGATCCTTCCATGCCAGTCAATTATCAGTCACAGCAGGACAGCACTTTCTTGACACACCCTCATCTGTCTCATCTAGGAAACCTAGAAAACCTGCAGCATTAGTGGAAATGACATTTATATAAAAGTTTTCTAGTCTTATTGACCATTCATTCATACAGTGCTTTCATCTACACACATTCAGCACTTGATCTAACTCACATCCGTGGCTAATTCACAACCACTCGTGGATATCGTTGGACTGGGGAAGAAGCTAGAGTCTTGGTTTTGAACATTAGCATGGAATTGCTTAAACTTTAAATCTTCCTGAAAATTATCAGCAGTTAAAGGTAAGGAGCAGATAAATTAAAATGGACTGATTTATCATTGACTTCATCGGGTGATACGCACATTTAAGCAGGAGAAATTATCCCAGAATCGTCTGAATCCAAACAAACACAATATAGGACAGAAATCGTGCCTGTATGTGTGCTGACTTATGTGTATGGGTAATATTAAATGAGAAAACCTGAAAGTAATTATTTGAAATAATAAGCCTCGGTGGATTATATTCCACCCTATTTTCAACTGTTTTCTGGTACCTAAAAGTGAAATGACATTTTCACTATGCGCCGAAGCAGGAGAGGCAGAAAGCGCTGCAAAAACATTTACCATAATTAAATATCTGAAGCTCCCCAAAACCTCCCACTCAATGTGTCTACACACCCTCCACTGCTCAGTCAAGGCTCAAGCCCATGGACTGTAAATATTATCAGCTGATTTTATGACAGTCAGCTTCTATGTTCAGTCACTCTGAGAGCATTTTTCCTCAAACATGTGTCACAGAAACAAGAACAGCTGTGTCTTTGAAATTAAAATCTGAGCATGAAAAAAAATGTTCTGAATTCAGAAATCAGAGTACTGATGTGCAGTAGGCTGCGCCTCCAGCAGGGGATGTTTGCAGAATCACTTGTGTATTTCAGTGGGTGCCAAAGTGGGTAATGCACCATGATGGGATGCCTCAAGGATGCCCAAAGATTTGTTCCTGTGCATGAAATTTAACGTGAACAAAACAAATAAAAATCCACACGATCATTTTGCAAACATGGTTTTTAATTCTTTGACTATTATAGGTTTTAATAATTAATAATAACAGTATAAAACGATGAATTATACTTTTTATCCTTTTACAACAGTAGGGTTTGTTTCCAGAGAGGAGTTTCTCTGTGTGCTCACACCTGTTGCATAGTGCATAGAGAGTGCTAAAAATAAAAGCACATATATGTCAAAAGGTTATTACCCCCCCCCCCCCCCCCCCCACACACACACACACAAATACATTCATGTCCCAGCTACACTTAAGAAGAAAATTCAAAATGACAATTAAAATGGCAAATAAAAATATCAAAGAAACAAGCACAGAAGTCGTGTATGATCTCCAAAAAATTGAAAATAAAGCGAATATTTTCTGTCAATTTTAATCAAGTAAAATCAGTAAAAACAAGTCATTTTAACTGCCTTTACCTGCAAAAGCTCAGTTTAAGTCATTAATTTTCAGCAATATTTATTTCTCTATATAGGCTCAGTGAGAGTGGATACCTGTGGATACATTTTGCACACATGCCCATTTTCTGTTCTAACCCCCCATTTGAAGTGGACAGCCAATCAGAAGTAATTTAGCTTGAAGTATCAGAAAGGGAGCTAAAACAGCTTTTTTCAGACAGAAAACAAACTGAGCATCAAGTCACGCAATGCCACTCGAGTGGGGTCCATAAACAAATACGGAGCTGGAAATGAGCAAAATTCAGAATGTATCGTATTTTAGTATATATTGTAACTGTTTTTTAAATAATTGTCAGCAAAGCTCAAAAACTAAGAAATGCATTAGGGGATATATCTGTGTTAAAGTTTTTTATTGTCAATCCATATCAAATATCACATATCCATTGGGCTCTGCTGCAAACCTCATGTTGAAACATGGAGGAAAGGACAGCACAACCCCGGACCAAGTAATTTCTCTCCATCTATTCCCAGGAGCAGCAGATATTACCTTCCCTCCGCCCCTCCCTCCTTCTCTCACATACACACATTTTATCTCCTGTTCGCTCTGTAACCCCCCACCCCACCCCCCACCTCCACACACACACACACACACACACACACACACACACACACACACACACACGTTGTCTGAGTCGCCACACACATGCACACCCCTCCATCTCCCTCTCTGTCTCTCAGGCACACGTGTCAGGGCTTGAGTTGAGCTGCTCTCAGATCCTGTAGAGAGAAGATGGGTGGAGGGGTGGAGGTTGTGAAGAGGTGTTTGGGTGAAGCAGAGGGGTGGGTGGGTGGAGACTGTTCTGGTGTGTATTTGCTCTCTCTGTCTCCTCTGAGATGCTTCCTGTTAAGACAAACACCAGACAAACAGCTCTCTCTGTGTTGCCGCTGTCCATTTTCCCCCCTCCTATTTTCTGTCTTTGCTTCCTCTCTCCTGCTGTCACCTCTCCTCTTCCTCCTCCTCCCTCCCTTCGCCTCTCCTTGCTCGCCTCCTTAACCACTCCACCTCTCCTGTGCTTAGAGAGGGCTGTTAGCGCCGAGCTCCACTTCACTACTCCCGATCAATATTGTGTGTGCGTTTGTGTGTCACTGCTTGTGTATATTCCTGATGTATACTGTATGTATGTGGCTTGCTGTGTTTGCGACTTTAATTTAAAATTGTGTGTGTGTGATACAGAGTAAATATGCATGAAAGCGAGTTTATTATGCAAATTCCCGGAGATAAGAGAGGCCACGTGTGTGTGTGTGTGTGTGTGTGTGTGTGTGTGTGTGTGTGTGTGAGGGAGCAGCATCTGTAGCAGCAGGAGAGAAAACGATTCCCAGGGACCTCCCCCCTCCCCAAACACACACCACCACTGCCAAAAGTGTTTGGTTCAGTTTGTCAGCGCCAGAGAAAACACAGTGAGACAGACCATCTCCACCCATTCGACACGCCCTGGGGGTGTGAATACAGGGTTGGAGAGGAAATATCAATACTCACCTCCACCAACAGGCTTTTTAAGGGGATGTCACTCCATGGAGTTCGTATGTGTGTGTGTCTGTAATCAAGCACTCTCTAATATTAACCTCATCTGCAATATTGACCTGCAGGCCTCACCTTGGAGCAAACAGGTCATGACACAATGAGTCCGTGTGCTGTCTGAGTGTGTGTGTGTGTGTGTGTGTGCGTGCGCGCATATGTGGAAGAGCAGTCGCAGCCGAGCATGTGCACATGTGTTCATGGGACGGCGGAGAGTGAGTAGTAGTGATGGTGGGGGTCATTCTTATGCTGTGTCTGTGGGCCAAAGAGAGGGAGATGCAGTCAGAAGGCTGCATACTAAACAGACTGCTGTCACCCTGCCAGGACCTCACACACACACACACACACACACAGAAGTCAATGCATGCTTGGGTGCCCTACCTCTTATGTGCACACGCTCATAAACAGCACACGCACACACACACACTCTCCTCATGCCAGCTCAAACTTTGGCTGTCTTGCTCGGCTGCCGGTTGCCACGGCAACCGTTGCCCACAGCACTTTGCAGCCCAAATCAATGGCAGCTCCGAGACGAGGGTAGGCTCGCTCGCGTGGTGCGTCTGTGCGTTCGCACATGCGACAGTCTGTCTCCGTCCAAATGTTTCTGGCTATAAGCAGGTTGTACTTGTTGTATAGTTTGTGATAAATACGGCATAAGGCTCAGCTGCAGATTGCATTAACAGCGCGCTATCAGTGTTGCACAAACTGGATTTGAGCCCAGAATAAACAGAATGCCTTTTTTTTTTTCCCCAGACATGTTGAGAGAGGTTGGTGGGAAAACTGCTGGCTCTTAGGGGGAGAGAGAGCGGGTCAGCGGTTTAGTTTAGAGCAATAATAATAATGTGTTTGTCCCAACTTGCTAATCACCTTGTTTGTGTGTTGATGGCTCCAAATGTGGCCGCCATGCCAAGTGACACATACAAACCAAGACAAATGTGAGGGGACGACACAGATGTGACCCCGCCCTTGTCCCTAAAATGCACTCCATCCGCCCCATCTGCTCAGTCAGATGCTAACACACACACTCATACACACAAGCACACACACAAACGTTGCCACTTACCATCAACAGCACTGTTTGATGACATGCTCGAGCAGGTATACGCTCTCACGCACACACAACAAAAGCAGACAGTCTTGTAAAGTCATACGGTTCGCCCACGTGTGTCTGTCCCCTCCTTCACGCGCACACATACACACACACACACACACCAGCCCACCCCTCCGCCTCCTCCCACAGGTATCTCGCTCCTCGGTGTGGGCTGACAGAATCGAGAAGGGAAAAGTGAAACAGAAAGGGGAAAGCAGACAGAGGGGGGGTGCAGGACAGGGGGAGGTGCAGTAAGGCTCTTTGAGGATTAGGTTGAGAATTTTGACTCTGTTTTACAGAGGAGGGAGGAGGAGGAGGTAGCGATGGTGGTGGAAGCGGCGGATGGGGGTAGATCGACTCCTCGGAGCAATTTACCTCAAACGGCTCCGACACAGCTAATCCGCTCTTAAAGGAGCCTAATCCAACAGACTTGTACCTGATACTGAGAAGAGAGAGAAAGGAGAGTGGCAGAAGGAAGACAGGAAAACTGAGAGAAAAAGGCGGGAGGCTGTGGGAGAAGCATAAGTACAGAGAGAGAGCTGTGTGTACTGCTTGTATACTCCAGACAAAATCACATTTACTGTCTTCAGATGGACAAAATGGCTAATTTGTAATTAAAAAATAAAACAATGTTGAACTCAATTACTCCTAGAGGGGGTAGTATCTTTCACCTCAGGGGTCTTAAGCCTCTTGATTTAGTTTTACTTCAGTTTTTTGAGGAACTTCCAAGTGTGCCTGCTAATAGAAGTATAACCTGGATTATACTCTGTTGTGTTTCTGTTATTCCTGTTACTTTGAAGTCTACCACTTGGGGCACATGTGTAGTTGGTACATTTATAATGCAAATGCTTCGCGGTTGAGTCCACTCTTCACAAACACAGATACGCAGGCATCCACTCAAACTCTCGCGCTCACCGTCTGATGACGAAAGTACAATCCAGGGTTTACTCTTTCAAACATTAGCATCATTAAAGGTGAGCTAACCAGCAGGTGTGACTCTTGAGATTAAGACTGCCCTTGTTCAGATAGGCAGGATTATTTTTTCAGATGGTCGAGGAAACCAAGCAAAAAACATGAAAATCCAGGAATAAGGATGCACCCATCTGATATTGGTATCGGATATCAGTCTCCAAAATCTGGATCGGCTATCACTCACAATGTGCCAGTCTATGGGGCGATCCGTTCTGTGTGCTAGCAGCAGAGCTGTAGTAGCGTGGATCAAGCTAACAGCATAGCTTCAGCAGTTTTAGAGTTTATTTTAGAGAGTCTGACCAATTCTACCCAATATTATTGGCCAGAATCAGATATTTGCCAATCTATTGGTGTCTGCACTTATAACGGCAGGTTAATACCAAGTTAAAAAGTAAAGAAGAGCTGCAAGGAACATCTGCTAACCATGGTATGATTGTTGATGTTGCACAGTGTGTCCACCAGAGTGAAGTTTGCAGCAAAGGCAAAAACCAGCCGATCTGCGCTGTCGGCCATTGTTGTAAGCTTAGCAATACAGATGCTAGATTTAAGACTGTTTATTCATGTATAGCAATTTTTTTGTCTCAATAGAAGCCCACCTAAGGCTGTTGGTTAACCGGGACGCAGTTCTGTCTGTTTGTCGCTATCAGAAGAAACTGAAATCAAACTACATCAAAATGCAGCACATCTGTCTATTTATGGACAGATGTGATCCAGAACTCGATGTTTTTCTCGCTTTCTTACTCACTCTGTGCTCCTCTGTGAGCTGCAGCACTCTGACTCAGCCTCAGACAAGGTTGGAGACACCTGCTGCTTCTAATTTTCTCTCTTACTGATAATTTTATTCAAAAATGTGGTCGAAACCAAGCTGAAACATCTGGGCTTTGAAATGAAGCCAAAAGTACAAAAACCTGCAGTTCCTCTGATGGCCTCTTGAGGCTGGCTTGAGTCAGTCACCCCAGACTGAACTTTAAGCTTTAAAAAGCACACAATTAAAGTCAGTTTTGGTCTTTCTCTTTTGAATTTCTCCCTGCATAACGACTGCACAGGTTTGAGATCACTCCTGCAAACTTAATAAAGTTCACAGGAGCGATTTCAGAGTTAGAGGTGTTGCAGTTTTGACCGACAAGTAGACAGGGAGCTGTAGCTGAAGGCTGTCAGCTAATTTGAGTCACCTCTCAGCATTGGGAGCATTTTCAGTCCAAATTTCTGACAAATAATTTAGCTTGCTGTGAGGTTAATTGTGATAACAGACCCGTGCTGCAGCTTTGGTAGTAAAATTAAACATTTTATTGCTATGTTATTTAGCACTGATTAGCAGGTGTGTGTGTGTGTGTGTGTGAGTGTGATGAACAGTTTGTGGATGAGTCTTGCTAACCAAGCTTGCAAGCATACACTGGTAACTTCACCACTTTATCCAAATATTCTTTATGGTGGCCATATTGCTAAAACCGAGCTATCAAACAGAGCTAATTAGCTGTAATTGTTTGCACTATTTTGGGCTTTTCAGCTCTCTGTCGAGCTGCAGACAGTGCCATAGTGTCGCTGAAAGGGAGAAAAACGCAGAGTTCTGGATGATAAACAGGTAAAAAAAAAAAAAAGAGTTTAATAGCAAGGAGGAATAGTGAGTCACGTAGTCATAGGACAGTATGACACAGAGAAATGGGCTGCACTGGAAAAAGTAAACTGGATGGGAACTTGGGAAGATAGACTCATGGATTATATGCTTTCACAGGTCAGAGAAGGAATATGGCAGAGTACTGGAAGCTGATTATAGCATGAGATGCTCATACAAGAGAGTGGGGGGAAAAGAGGCGGACACAGTGAGAGTAACCTACATACAGATGTCCAAATTGTTATGAAGTGCGACGGAAGCACAGGCGGAGAGCAGCAGGGACGGAGTAGTGATTGAGGGGGATGGAGACGGAGGAAGCCCTGGTCTCTCATTAGAGCTCTGAGACGGGCTGCGGGCTCAGAAGCACACACACACACAGACTAAACACACATTGATATGTACACTTTTTCTTTCTTTCGAGAGGTTTGTTCCTCGTGTGAGGAGGGAGTATCTGCTTCCAGGGTCAGTTTACGTTTCCTGTACTGGTTTGGTCAATACAATAGTAGTGCGCCCTGGTGCGCGCTGCATGCTGATGCTTACATTACTGCCTGTGCACAGTTACTCCACATATTCATCGTCTTATAGATGCATTTTTACCTCATGTCTTCCCCTCTCTTCTGCTTCTCCTCATCCTCTCCCTCCCAGGTACCGCCTCCCTCCCTGTGCTGTTTTCTCCTATGTCTTCCTCCTTTCCTCTCCATCCCCCAGCTCCTCTCCCTCTGCTGTGTATATCAAAGAAAAATGAAGCCAAATAAACTTGAACCCCAAGAAGGTGATTGATGGTTGCACAAAGCTCCCTCTCTCCATCTCTTTCCTTTCCACCCTGTCTTTATTCCCACACTCCCTGCCGCCTCCTACTCCTCGCTCCCACTGGTGCTGCGGCTCCTTCTCATTCACACACAGTTTGTATAGTTTGATTAATTATTTGGGTCTGCAGGGTACAGCTACGCTCATGTAAGTCATTTTTATATACTGGAGTGTTTACTGCAAGATGCACGATGATTTCAGATGCTACTGATAATAAAAAAATCTTGCTTACTTGGTTAAAGCAGTCATCGGCAATGTTTGCACATAAATAAATGCTCATTTTGAGGCTCTCTGTCACCCACTTACTCAGTCATTAAGGTGGAAATACCCAACATGGATTAACTGAACAGTCAAGAGCGCCACCTACAGCTGTTGCCTGCATAACAAATATGAATTTATTTGAGCTGTACTTGAAATATTCTTTCCGACTCTCTTTATGAAACATTCAGCTTCCACAGGTCTACGGGCTGATTTGTTAAAGTGCAGGATTTTTTTTCTACAGTAACCTGCAGAAAAAAAGTTCTGTTAGCGCGTCACAAGCTTTAAGATCAGAGATACCTGCAGCACCTCAGGGTTTTTTTTGTGAGGAATAAAAAGAGAACTGTAGTGATTGTAGTTCATGTTTTTTTTTTAAAGCTGCGTTATTAATTTGTGACTTGGACTGGAAATATGTGTATTTAAAAAAAAACAAAAAAACATTGATATCAGCCCCAAATTAATTATCAATGTTGTGATAGCTACAGTGGATAGTAACACATCCATGGCGCACCTACAGAGGCTGTGATGCTGCACATTGATTTGTGACGTCCTGCTGTGAAGCCTCAAGCTGTCGGCATCTCGGTGTTTTGATGTGACGAGCGAGGGGTGGATCTGACGGAGAAACCGAGGGATGCTGCACGCAGACTTGTCAGTCACAGAGCGGGCCCACCCTAATCTGTACCGTAATTTACCAAAAGAATAACATGCTGTATTCAGTGAGACTTTAAGCTAATAATTTAGAGCATAAACTCATCACCAAAATGTTCTCTGAGGTCAGAGAGCGAGGGAGCCGGGGGATGCTCTCTTCATCGTCTTCTATACAATCAGACTTCATATTGAAAGAATGAAGGTTTAAGTGCATTGATAGTAGCTTCATTTGTCAGACCCAGAATCTGCATCATTCTTCTTTTATAAACACAGTTTGAGCACCAACACCGGCACACATGTGCAGAACGTAGACCTTAAACTGATATCCATGATCATTATCATAGGTACTGTGGATGGTCCTGGGCACTAATTTACTAGCAAGCAAGAGAATAAAAATTTGACCAGCTGACTGGTCTAAAAGTCAGAAAACACTCTGAGCATACTCTAATGGTGAGATAGAAATTGCATGTAAATTTGGTGTTGTGTTTAAAGTGTAAAACTTTGTGTTGTGTATAATAAACAGTCATGCACATACACAGTGTCAGATTAGTCTTGTGGATCTGGCTAATGTTAGGAGTACCCTTCCTTTCTTTCTTGCAGGCTAGCATCCACACGCCTGTGCAGGATGTGGTTACACATCTTTGTAGTTGTGTGGTTATATGCCAGTTTGCTCTGACACATAAAACTGCCCATTTTCTACATCAAAGTACTGCAGGACTGTGCACACCTTAGCACACCTGTCACCTGCCTCGCTTCGACCTCCTACTTTACACCTTCGCGTCACAGAGAGACAGAGAGAAAGAAGGTTGTTGGACCCCGCTTAGTGGCGGGTGGCATCATAACATCAAACAGGTAACTGCTGTTTGTACATTAATAAAATAAAAAGAATTTATTTAGCCGGCTAGTCTTTCTGGTTCCGACTACCAAGAGCACCAACTTTAAAAGATCTAGTCGCACACATCGCCAACAGGGACCAGATTTAATTTGCAAGTATACAAAAAAATAAAAATTAGTGCTCCTCAGGCACTATTGGATCAGTTAGGGGCTGTATGCTGTGATTGGCTGCTGTCAAATAACTGGCATCTGTCTGGGCATTTGAAACTTAAATGGGCCGGTCATGGGTTTGGACAAGTTTGCTCTTTAATGGTTTTTCTAAATTAGTTTCAAAAACCTCAGAATTGTGACTTTGCACTGATGACTGAGAGCATAAACGGGTTTCAGCAGGTCTCTGTACCAACCCTAAATTGTTAGTAAAAACTAAGAACATGGTCTCACAGGTCGAAGTGACACCATCACAGTGTTCCCTTTGTCCAAGCAACACCTCAGACTTCTACGATATCACGATTACTGCAAAGCAAACGGCAAATTCACACATTTGAAAAGCTGAGAGCTTTTTAAATTAGAGTTTCATCTCTACTTTACTCTACGTTTTGTGCCTGACTCTGAGCTCTGAAGGGATTTGTCTTAAAACGCCAGTGTAATCGCAATGAGTGAGTCACACTGAGTGAAAGAGTCCAAATTGTCTGTATTTAAATGTATAAAATGTGCGATGTGAGGGGAGTATGTATGTTTTTGACCTGTCTTTGTCCACTCAACCGGAGATGGTCAGGAAACAACCAATCACAGCACAGCGTCCCTCGCACCGATCCAATCAAAACCACTGTTTATTTAACCTTTTTTTCCATTTATAAATGTCTTTGACGAGAGATATGTTACAGGTAGACACAACACTTTTCATCTCACTTACTACAAATGAATAAAATTATCATCTTAACTGCTCGGCTTATATTATAAAAGGAAAAAAATATAACAAATGATTGCAAATAATCAATATTTAATTCCAGGCTAATGCGTCAGCATGTTGAAAGTTGCTGTGGTCATCAAGCAGGTCCTCTGTATGTGTGTGCGAGTGTAATGCATCAGTCCACAGGTTTGTGCGTGTGTGTGTGTGACTGTACTGGCCGAGCCCATCTATCAGTCAGCGTGACAGCTGTGGTGGAGGGAGGCAGCGTTATCAGGCATGGCACAGGACACCTATCAGGGGTCCTATTGTCTCATCCGCCATGATAAGTCACACCGAGAGAAAGATGGAAGAGGTCTGTTGTGGGAAACGGACTACTGTTCTGTTTGCGTAACACAAATGTCTAACACACAGACACACACTAATGGTGAAAACAGGAAGGGACACATGTGACACATGAACTATTTTAGGAAAACACCTGATTTAAAGCTTTTTCTTTGAATGGGGTGAAGAAAAAAACAACATTTTTGTGTCAAATAAGTGTTTGCCTGCTCACTGCCTGTTCACGCCGTCCTTGTGAAAGCAGTACTCAAACAAGTGGTGTGCGCACGCGCGAGTTTCATGAGTATGTGTGTATTTGGTGTGCCCCCCCCCCTGTTATTTCTCAATGTTATAACGCTATTTCCCAAGCTTCCTTGCCAGCTTCGTTTCCATCTGCACAAATAAACACACACACACCCTTACCCAGAAAGATGTGCTGTCACAGTCATTCCAGGATACACACCCACATATTATAACTTTAGGGGGTGACACAGAGACGCCGAGAGAGGCAGCCCCAGCGAGCCAGAGATAATTCACTTTAGACAGAGAGTTGTAATTTTGACAGCGTCAGTCTCAAACTCTTCACGTTACTCTCTGCTGTGAAAATCCATTTGCCTGTTGTGGGAGGGCTAAAGGTTTAGGATTTCTGCTCTCCTTTCTACATGTTTAGATTGTTTGTGATTGTTGGATGTATGCGCTCCATTTCAACACGGGCTCGTCCCAGGGCGTCAAATTCTGACGCCCTGTCAGACGACGCAGCACAGGTCCGTTGATGTGGTTGGCAGAACAGACCAGCTGCAGCCATGTTTACCTGGGATGGGTAACAGTCCTCACGTGGTTAGGAATAGTGCACTTTTTTCTGCATTTTGTTTCGCTGCTTGTTTCGGTTGAAGTCAAGTCGCAATCGTGGAAACGCTGAAGTTGGGAAAAGCGCAGTTCCTCTAGATGCCGCTTGAGGCTGGTTAAGAAGCATATCTGTGGATAGTTTCCTCCATTATAAGAATTTTACTGTAAGTGATTTTTTAAAGCTACAAACCCCCAGAAACTGGAGTCCATCAGTATCTGTTAGACTTCAGCTCCACAACTTTGTTTGTGCGTGAATATTTTACCAATTTCTAGATTAATTTTTGACATTTGTGCCTAACTTGTTTCTTTTTGTCTGGTATTTAGCACTAATTAGTAATTTTGTATGTCTGTGTGTTGCACCCATACCAATTGTGAATGCAGATTTCTAACCAATCTTACCAGCATTAGATGAAAACGTCACACTCTAGTCTTTCATACATTAAAAGTAACCTCTGGCCCCAAAAATCCAACATGGCGGTGACCAAAAGGCAAAAGTCCAAAACCCGTTGGTGATGCCATGGTGGCAAAATCCTTCTTTTATACACAGTCTATAATTACGGTCTGGGGAAAAGGGTGGGTTTGTGTTAAAATACTCTCAACTTTAGCGTGCAAATGTCACACCAGCGAGTCCTTTACGGGCATCCGTACGTGCTGAGTTGGGAGTAAAAGCGCTGTTGCCGGCAGCGTCAAACACTGACACCAAATTACACTGTGAGATTCCAGTGGCTTTGACAAAAACAAACACAAAAAAGGCTGTCCTGGAAATGAGAACACAGTGTGTGTTTCTATAGATAGTTTCACCCTTATCAGTAGTTCCCGTTAAGTTTCTCTGGTTTCCTGGTCTCTTGCACACACACCATCCAACTACCACTTACACATGATCAGCCAGCCACTGACGAGCGGACGTGTGAGCAACAATTTAACAAAATTTGGTTTGCGTAGTCTGTGAAACCAGACAAGGAGATGTGTCCAGAATAGTACTAACCTTTCAGTTTATCCAGCACTCATACTTCCAAAAAGTCCCGTGGATGGGGACTGCATCGACGAGCACACAGTTAGTCGCCGATGTAATGAGAACTTTTACAGATTATGCGGCAGGTAACTTTCATTTTATTTTGAAATTTTGGATTTCGGTTAATGTCTTATTTATCAGTCAGCAACACAGATCCAGATATCAGGTCGATATACAGCATCCCTGCTTTAAAGGCCTGGCGTTTATTACTGGGGACTCCATATACAGATACCGTATGCCAATAAGCTGAGTGGTGTTAGTCATTACCTTCTTTGCGCCTTTTCTCAGCTCGTGGCAGAGCAGAAACTGCGTTCAGATGCTTTGTCTTGGTGCAGGCATGCGGTCACATTATTTAGCTCTACCTGCGAGCGTGCCCTGTGCTGTTGCCACGCTAGAGACATTGAGACAGGCAAAGCAAAGAGTCCTCCCCTTTCTCTGTGCATTTTCTGACCTTCCTCCCTCATCTACCGTCATTTTGTTGAAGGTAAGCACTAAAACACATTGTCATTCTCCTGAGCCCTCCCTCCCCTGCCTCTCCTCCCCCCCTCTTCCCTCCATCCTCCCTCCCTCCTCCCTCCATCCTACTATCCTTTATTGTAGTTTTTGCGCAAGAAAGCAGAAAATCTGCTTACCCCACACACGGGGATGTTTGCCAGTCTCACACAAAGTTCAAACTGCTTGGGAAAGCACAGCATTACCTGCACCATCAACAGCAAACGTGTGTGTGTGTACAGTAAACAATACCTGTTCATATTTTTGGTGAGGTTGTGTCTCTGCCTCTGTGTAAATAGGGACAGATTTTTCTTCCTTGAGGGCACGCACCTTCAAATGGGAACAAGGTGATGTTCTATTAGCACTTTTTACTGAAGAGCTGATTTGTTAATTGACAGTTTAGTGCGGTTCATTTCCTTCGGAAACCCTGCGCAGAGCTCGGTGTTACATAAAGTGCTGCTGAGTCATCTTACCTGCTTCTTTATATTCTATAAAGTTGAGACAAGGAACAAGTTGAACAGGCTCTGAGAACCAGCATGAAACACAGAGTCTGTACAGAGTGTATTTTATGAGGCATTATTGATGTGAAGGAAAAAAAGAATCAAACTTTCAAAACTCCTTGGGGTGTATTTTTGTTTATTACACATTCTGCACCACCTATCAGCAGTGAAAAGGCCAAGAGGGATGGAAAGTACAAGAGAGCGGTACCCTGAAAAGAAAAGCCACAATAGGCGAACAGCAGCAGAATTTAACGCCAAGCTTCCTAAAATAATCTCAGTGTGTAGAACAGCAAATTCCTCAGCGGTAGAGATTGTATTCTGTCATTGTTAGCAGTGGGAATCCTGCCTGTCAGCACATCGGCGATGGCGAGAGCACCGGACTGCTCCCGTTTCCCCCCGTGGTCCCAGAATCAGCACCTCGGACAGCAGCGGCGACGCACACGGGCGCGCGCACACACACAATATTATAAACGAGCTGCACAGAAAACCGTGTTGGCGTGGTGCTGCTCGCAAAGAAAAAAAAAACATATTCTCTTATTTAAAAAAAAAAAGGCCGACATGTTTCTGTAATGGCTTAAAATTGGAAAATTAGCTCATTAGTGGCGTTTTGTTTCCATCCATCTCCGTCGAACAACTTTTACCTTACTGAAGTGGCGATAATTAAGTCTGAAACCGCTTCCTGGTCGACTGTATAGTTCTGGTGTGAAAGCAGCTGGCGTGTTAATGCGGCATAATCACGTAGTGGATTCATGCTCAGGTAGCAAAACAGCAATTATGATCACAGTGTACACTGTCCTGTAGGGGATACAAAGTGTTAGAGTGTGTGCGTCTGTGTGAGTGTGTGCGCTGCTAAAGCCATGCTGCAGGGGAAGGGCCGAATGGAAATGCAATAACATACCATGGTGCATGATTGGAAGCGTTAATATCCTGCGGTCTGCCTCACAAACAAGTCAGACGTCATTTATAATTTTTTTTCCAAGATATCGAGTCATGTTTGGCGAGGGCACCGTGTTCCTTTTTAAAAGTAGAGAGTCAGAGCAAAACCAGTGAAAGTTATCATTCCTGTGTCTCCACAATGTGGAAAAATGTTAAAATCACAGGAGAAAAGCTGGAAATGTGTCAAAAGGTGTTTTTCATGGTGATTATTGAAACAGAAGTCCTAAAGCAAAGATGTCCCCAAAATTTGGGCCCTGAACATACCAGCTACCATGGGATGAGTCTGACGTAGGGCTAACACAGAGAGACGGATAACCATCCGCATTCATAGTAGGATCAGCAATTACACCAACTCCAGTACCTTGCATATTTGGACTGTGGGAAGAAGCTGGAGAACCCACGCAGACACTGGGAGAACATGCGAACAGAAAGACTCAGCTCCCCAGTAGATTCAAACCTGCTTCTTGCTGTGTGATGACACTGTGAGATGGCCGGGTGCCATTTAGGAGAAAATCATATGTCATTTTCAGTTTTGTAATTTAAATGATCATTTTATTTACATTTTTGACAACAAACCAATGAAACAAAGCCCCTGGATTTTTATTTGTGATGTAACAAAGTCAAACTTTTGCCACCATTTGTGCTCCCCCATGACTGACGGCACAAAACCAGGGTCAGCTTCAAATCCAGAAAATCTAAATACCTGCATTACATCCTTTAATACTTGTGTGGTTATGTAGGCTAATCCTCAGCAGCACAGTTCACTGTTACAGAGCCTAATTCTGCTCCGCAGTAGCCAACATGCTGTTTGGACCATAATAGACTACGGATCATGCTGACAGTACCAGTCAGAAGACTATTTCTGGGCATTAGAGGTTGTATGTTTCTGTTTAGAGAGCAAGCTGACGCGCGCACACACACACAGAGGCATGCAGAGCCACCATCAGTCTTCAGTAACCATTTGACACCTGGGCTCTCGGCTGACTGCTATATTTTGCGTCACAGAGGGCATTTGGGTCTCTTTTGGCCCGTTTTGGACAGTGTCGCATGACAGAAATATATACATCACACACATACGCACACACACACCTCAGTGCGTGGATCACAATGTCATCCTTGAAGACCTGAAATAGAAATTTTGCAGCAGCACCTGCTGACCAGGTGTCACACGGCTGATAAGCACACACGGTGAAGTCAGCAAAAATATACCAAATGTGATCTCGCTTCATTCGGCTTCACATCTCCGCCATTATTCATGGACCAGAAACCACAATATGATAGAAAATGTGGATGCGGTTCCTTTGTTTCCCAATCTGGGAATCCAGCAGATATCATCTGATGTTCTAGCCTCTGGAGACAGAAGCCATTTTTTCATGGCTTCTAGTGGGAATCCAGGCCAAGAATTCCTGTTCCATCCATCAGTCAGTGGTTAGAAATGCAGATAATTGTTTTCCCCTCTTTTGCTCCTGCTACGCCGGGCATTCATGCCAAAAAGAAAAAAAACCTGCCACTTTAACAAGTATTTATTTCTGCTTTTAGGAATAAATATGAGATTTGGTCAGTAAAATGTTGAAAGCATAGACAGTATGAAAGATGGGCGTAGCTTCCAGATATGAAAAGTAAAGCCAATGCAGAATGGCCAGCAGGGGGCGACTCCTCTGGAGGTTCTAGGTGCATAGAAGTCTATAGAAAAACAGCCCATGGCTCCCTTTACTCGGTGACCTCTAGTTAACACTTTCCAGTTAAATAGCACAGTAAATCAGTTTTGTAAATTTGGGTCATTCTCACAGTGAGAAAGGACGATTATACAAGGTGTGGCCATTGGCTGATGACTTGTCATTAGCCAGGTGAGTTTCTTAGTGAGATCAGCACCTCGCTCAACGCATGCAAAACACCCAAGATGGCGAAATGATGGAAATTCTCAGTTTCAAGCTTCACTAACCAACGCGTGACATCGCTACATTCGTCCTTTATTCTGTCTGTGGTGGAAAGTCCAAAGCAAAACTAAAGCTTATCACATACAAAGGAAAAAACTGTGTTTGTGAGGTGGACTGGGGACTAAAATAGCCATACAGTGCAGAAATGGCCAATGGCGACACAGTAAAGACACAGCAAGAGCGCTTAAGGCAAAAAGTCTCCACGCCGAACCAAAAGCTGCTCAAACATGAATCATAAAGACTGTAAATGGAAACCAGGAAGTTTTCTGTAGCAAAAATCAAAGCTACAGTCTTTTAACCCAAGTATATTCTATCTCATCTCCACGCTGGGAGTGGGCGAGGTAACCACCTGCTTGCTACACAATCCTTACATTTAAAAAAAACGGCTTTAATGGTCGCAGCTCAGACATGTGGAGCTGGTATGATTCAAAAGAAGCCCGACACTGAAATGGTGGGGGAGAGTTCAAACTGGTAACCAAATGAAAAAGTGATGCCATGCGACATCTTTGGCTCGTGTGCAATCTGCAGACCTGCACATCTCCACGTCGTTATTGTGCCGCTGATTGCCGAAGGTAGATGGAAAAAAATAAATCCTCCTGTGTCCGACAGTTATTCCAGAGTCACTGCTCGCCGGACCAGTGGTTCGCTACGAGCACATCTATTTGTTTTCCTACTCCATTTCACCTTGACGTAGACGGCGGGCTCGGGTTTATGACATTGTGCGTGCGTGTATGTGTGTGTGTTTGTCTTTCAAAAGGCGGGCTGGTGTATGTTTCCCTCTTGTGGAAAGCAATCTCCCAGGTTGAGCTCATAAATCAAGGTGGGGGATGGGAGCAAACGCGAACGAGAGCCTTTTCACCGAGCTCATACCTGTCCTTAGTGGGAGTGTGCGCATCTCCTCGGATGCTCTATTTTCTTTGCTCGTCCGTGACACGATCGAACTCTCTCATGGCTTCCTGTTTCGTGCTTGTGGTGGGATTAGACCACAGGGCGCCCCATTGAAAATGAAGAGCGATTTAGGAAACTAATGAGCTGTAATGGACAATGTGCCCTCAGAGCAACCGTAATGCAGTCGCTCATAAGGCTCGCTCCTCCCCGTCCCCTTCCAAAGTGTGAGATGAGAGAAACCTGTGGTGTGTGTACGTGTGAGGGAAAGAGTGAGAGACAAGCTCAGTGAGGTGACCTGCCCGTTTCGTCTCGCATCTCTGTCTTTGTGTGTTACTCTCTGTGTCTCCCAGCTCTCCTCTTGTCCCGTTGACTTTCTGCAACATGCGGTTTGACAATCTGAGGTGAACAGATGCTCTGATGTAAAGCTCAATGGACTAAATTAATAATTTTGTCCTAAAAACTCAAAGGTTTCCTTACAGAGCATCTAAAACAGCAGTATGGGAGTCGACGACATCATTCAGACTGTGTATTTGAGTGGTCGGCATGATGAGACCCCTCGTTGTTCGACTGTTCGCATCCAAATGGACACCGTTTTCTGCTTAACGTCCCTCCAAGCAGAACGTACTAACTTGGCTCAGGGTTTTAACCTTAAGTACCAGTTGAGCTATAAGGGCACCCCATCACTGAGCCCATTATGCTCATTTCCAACTCCATATTTGTATTCCTGGACTCGACCGCGTGGTTCAGAATTCAAAATGATCCTTATTTATCCCGTTTTAGCCGGTTTTAGATCCTCTCCCTTTAAGACAGTTGTCTTCTAACTGGGTGCCCTTTGCAAACTGAAGGTTTGCGGTGCAGACCATGGGATTCAACCTGCAGCAGCAGACCTGTGCAAAAGATTTCTGGAGGGAATAAAATGCACCGTGCCAATATCTGGTTTATTAAATAACGACTTGCAACTGTGAAGCAGTGAAAGACTTTATATCATTAAAGTCCTTCACTAAATTCCTGATAAGAAAATTTTATGTAATCGTTTGGAGACACTAAGATGGCATTGAGTCTTTCTGATACGTGCCATTTAAAAGTTAGGAATATGAACCTTTGTTTCACAGGGTCTTTGCTTCAGTGGTAGGGAGGCAGCACACCTCCTCCAGTACTCCAGAGTACCCACAGAAGTACAAGTACCCCTTATCTTAGAGTGACTGTTGTAGATAATGATCGTTGCCTGTCTAATAATGCATGGCATGCTCGTCATCTTAAGTTACATAAAGCCTTACGTGAGTGCAAATACCATAACATCAGATGGCATGCTTGGCCCATGCTACATTTTAAGCCTGTTTTGTGCATGGTGTGTGTTCTGGAAACACACACACAAATAAAAGGAGTAAAAAGAGTGTGCATACCATACAATTTTAGACATTTTGGATTACATGCTGATATTTTTTTCCAACGCTGCAATGAACAAACAGAGAAAATGTGAATATACACTCAGTATTCATCTTCTACTAAATGCTTCAATAGAGGTTTTCCATTTTCATACTTTTACCTCAGATATTTTTTTTGTCTTTCTCCTTAAACAACAGCTTTGCAGTCATTTATGCCCCACCCGTCTTTATCTGGATGGTTTCTTTCCTTTCTCTCGGTGCCTTTTTTTCTGTCTCCTCTGTCGCATCAGCATCGTATATTTTACAAATCCAGTATTTCACCTTTATAAGTTCAAGCTGCAGATATATTCTAAGCCAATTAGGCTGAAACTCCTTGGACTGCTGCTTCACCATAGTAACATTGATGTTACCTATAAGAGCATCCGGAGGATTCACATTGTTAACATTGACTTCACTCGGGCTACTGTTTGGGATGGTATTTTTGGTTTTAGGTGGTGGATTTTTCTGAGTGAGTTTCCCATCAGTTCATGGGGAGTCATGCATCATTGTTAGCTCGTGGTCCACATTTTGATGCCTTCAGGTTTACATCTGCCCAGGTCAGTCCACCTCTGCAGCTCTTCTGGAAAGTTGCTCTGCACCTGTGCAAAGTTTGAATTGCTCAAATTGTGTAATTATTAAATATGCTAGAGTTAGAGGAATCCTGCATGGATTCTGCTCAAGAACAGCGATGCCATAAGGAACTAGAGCGATGTTCAGTACGCACCACACCAACCCTATGACTTAAAATTCAGGCGAATATAAAACATGAACTTGAGCGGGACTTCAGTGCAACACACACCAGCCACACTGTGAACCAGTGCATCATCTAGCGCACATCAACTAATGGGTGTATCACACATTCACCGTGGCTTAGCTGGGATGTGTCAAACCAAGAGCACGTGTGATAAAGTACTTTTTCCAAAGAGTTGACATGTGTTAACACCCGGAAATAGGGAAGTTGCATCCTGCGGAGCTGATGTACAGATCTGAGAAAACGTTTTAGGGATACCATCAAGGAGGCGTTTGATAGGTCCTCTATTCTTTCTCCGGCATTACAGCAACCTTGAGCATACAGTCATAAGAATAAAGCGTCCTGCAGCAGATGTTACGGCCCCCATGGGTCTCAGCATCCTGTAGTGAATTGGGATCACATAAAGATAAAGAAAAACAATGAGACAAACATGTTCTGCAACCCTGAACTCTTCTAGGCATCACCCAGCAGAGGTGAAGTGAAAACACAAATATCCGATTCACTCGGTTCTGAAAGTAAACAGACTCCCAGCAGAAGGTCCGTGTGATGTCAGATTGAGACGGTGTCTGAATAGATCAGGGAATCGTCAATAGAAGTAACAGCAAGGGGATGGAAGTCATGTGACCTGCCTTCGCCTAAATGGCTTATTTCAGATAATGAGAATGCGTCAGACTTGGAGAAGCGCTGGTTGTGTGTTGCTGTGAAAAAGGAACGTGTCTGGACCTGATCCTTCTGAAATCGTTTGGAAATCCTGCATGAAAACACCCACAGATTACCTGACACTAAATATGAAGTCTTTTTTTCTGTTTGCATCCCATTTAATTGATTTCAATCCTAAATTAAAGTTGTTCATGACATTATTTTAGGAAAAAAATACAAAAATATGAAAACGTTTTGCTCTGTTCTGTAAATGAGATACATGTGGGTGTTTTCATACATACCAGATGTTGGGATTGTGTAATTCTACTAGCTTCACTTTGATTTAAAACTTACCAGTGAAGTAAACACAGCTTTTTTTTTTTTTTTAGCTCTGTGTTATATTCAATGAATGTACCACCCTACACACTTAAAGTGTAACTTCCAGAAAACCACTGTTATTAATGTCACCAGAGGCCACTGGGGATTTACAGACAGTACTTTGTTGCTTGAACTCCAAAAGCAGTGGTTGGGGAAATGTGTTGCATAAAAAGTTGAGTGGTTCTTGGAGGTTACTGGAGATCTCTTAGATCAAGTTATAGACACCAGAAAAAGTCCTTGCAATTACTTTGGTTGCCTCAGTCACCAATAGTTTACATGGAAGACGCCAACTTGTCTGCAAGCATTTGCTAACTACAAACCGGATTCCAAAAAAGTTGGGACACTAAACAAATTGTGAATAAAAACTGAATGCAATGATGTGGAGATGGCAAATGTCAACATTTTATTCAGAATAGAACATAAATCACGGAGCAAAAGTTGAAACTGAGAAAATTTATCATCTGAAGGGAAAAATATGGTGATTCAAAATGTCATGGTGTCAACAAATCCCAAAAAAGTTGGGACAAGGCCATTTTCACCACTGTGTGGCATCTCCCCTTCTTCTTACAACACTCAACAGACGTCTGGGGACCGAGGAGACCAGTTTCTCAAGTTTAGCAATAGGAATGCTCTCCCGTGTCTAATACAGGCCTCTAACTGTTCAATCGTCTTGGGCCTTCTTTGTCGCACCTTCCTCTTTATGATGCGCCAAATGTTCTCTATAGGTGAAAGATCTGGACTGCAGACTGGCCATTTCAGTACCCGGATCCTTCTCCTACGCAGCCATGATGTTGTGATTGATGCAGAATGTGGTCTGGCATTATCTTGTTGAAAAATGCAGGGTCTTCCCTGAAAGAGATGACGTCTGGATGGGAGCATATGTTGTTCTAGAACTTGAATATATTTTTCTGCATTGATGGTGCCTTTCCAGACATGCAAGCTGCCCATGCCACACGCACTCATGCAACCCCATACCATCAGGCTTCTGAACTGAGCGTTGATAACAACTTGGGTTGTCCTTGTCCTCTTTGGTCCGGATGACATGGCGTCCCACATTTCCAAAAAGAACTTCGAATCGTGACTCGTCTGACCACAGAACAGTCTTCCATTTTGCCACACTCCATTTTACATGATCCCTGGCCCAGTGAAAACGCCTGAACTTGTGGATCTTGCTTAGAAATGGCTTCTTCTTTGCACTGTAGAGTTTCAGCTGGCAATGGCGGATGGCACGGTGGATTGTGTTCACTGACAATGGTTTCTGGAAGTAGTCCTGAGCCCATTCTGTGATTTCCTTTACAGTAGCATTCCTGTTTGTGGTGCAGTGTCGTTTAAGGGCCCGGAGATCACGGGCGTCCAGTATGGGTTTACGCCCTTGACCCTTACGCACAGAGATTGTTCCAGATTCTCGGAATCTTCGGATGATGTTATGCACAGTTGATGATGATAACTGCAAAGTCTTTGCAATTTTTCGCTGGGTAACACCTTTCTGATATTGCTCCACTATCTTTCTGCGCAACATTGTGGGAATTGGTGATCCTCTACCCATCTTGGCTTCTGAGAGACACTGCCACTCTGAGCAGCTCTTTTTATACCCAATCATGTTGCCAGTTAACCTAATTAGTGTTATTTGGTCTTCCAGCTCTTCGTTATGCTCAAATTTACTTTTTCCAGCCTCTTATTGCTACTTGTCCCAACTTTTTTGGGATTTGTTGACACAGTGAAATTTTGAATCAACATATTTTTCCTTTAAAATGATACATTTTCTCGGATTAAACTTTTGATCTGTCACCTACGTTCTATTCTGAATGGAATATTGACATTTGCCATCTCCACATCATTGCATTCAGTTTTTATTCACAATTTGTTTAGTGTCCCAACTTTTTTGGAATCCGGTTTGTACTTGCTAAACAGTAGTGAAACTGTAAAAAAGTTTCCTGGATAGTTGCACCTTTTCAAATGAGTTTGTTGCAGCAGTAAGGCAGGTTGTATCTGACCGCCCTATGTTTCCCGTTTGCATCACACTTTTTTGAGTTTTCATGGTGAATGACCAGTGTGTGCAGACAAGTCGACATCTTTCGTGCAACCACAGCAGTCGCAGAGGATTTTGGTGCAGCATCTCATTTCACCAGCCACCAGCTGATTTTTCCCCTAGCGATCTGGTAGTCGCCAGACCATCATTGACTCATTATTAAGCACATCAGGTAATCACTGCATAATCCAAAACCTGTAATCTGCCGTTTTTTCCTGATTTGCTGCTGCAGTTTAATATCTTCTTCTATCCAAATCAGCAGGAAAGCGATAAAAAGAAATATTCTCTTTCTGCCCTTGATGATTACTGGAGCCAACAGCACAGCAGGATTTAGGCGTTGTGGTAAAAATGGTATGTAAACAGCGCATGAGTACAGCGTCAAAGGTCGCCTCGGTAGGTTATGGCACGCCCAATATGGCGGACAACAATAAAACAGGATCCAATAGACGAAAGAGATGCATGGAGCACATTTAAGATGAACTTCTAGCTGTTTGTAGCTTAGCTAAAACCACTGCCTTGCTTCTTCTCCGTGCTGTGTTTTTCCTAGTTTTGTATCTTTAAATCAGGTGGGGGTGAGCTGAAGAGGTTTATGAAATACGATGATCTAATCTGACTTGATTGAATGGAAACCAGCTCTTATTGGCCCGGGCCTCTGTTGGGCTTTCTTTTCTCTGTGCTGCCGTGTTCTTCAGACGGCAGGTTAGCAGCAGTGCTTAGCTTGAAGGATGCTTGTGTACGGTTTGTCTGGTTTAATACAATGTAAGCTCTCCTGTCTCACCATTGTCAAGGAGTCTTAGGAGCGCTTCTTATCCAAATGCTACACCACTGAGCTGATTAGGGAGGAAGTCTGTACGAGTGTGCGTGCGCGTGTGTTTGTGTGTGTATTTGTATGTTTGCGTGTGGTTTGTGTGAATTCTGTCAATCTGCCTGTACATCATGTTAGTGCTGCGTGCAAGCATTTGTGCACGTGTGTGTGTGTGTGTGTGTGTGTGTGTGTGTGTGTGTGTGTGTGTGTGTGTGTGTGAAAAGCATGATTCCTGTAACAACTGCAAGCCCTTGTGCCTCAGTGAGTTCGTGCACGTGTGTGTGTGTGTGTGTGTGTGTGTGTGTGTGTGTGTCTTTTGAGGGCTTCTCAAAAGCTGCCTTTTCCCTCTCATGTGGCTTCTCTGGTATGTTTGGTATTTCACAAAGCCTCAGATCCTCCTCTCCTCAGCGGCTGGGGGAGGTGTGTGTGCGTGTGTGTGTGTGTGTGTGTGTGTGTGTGTGTGTGTGTGTGTGTGTGTGTGAGTGGAAGTAAGAGAAATGCTGGGTAACACACATGCACAGACACTCATAGATCTTAAGTGTCATTTCTCTGCCTTGTGTTGGGGGGTGGGGTTGTAAGGGAGTGTGCATGACACTGTGATTAACACACACACACACACACGCACACAGACACTGTGTTTGCGTCGCTCCAAGTTCCTCCCCTTGTTAGTCTGCATGGTAGGGATTTCTTGGTTGGCTGGAGAGGCAGCGTTTGTGTGTTCGTATGCACATATGCTGTGTATGTGCGTGTGTCTAAGGAGACCAGGATGTAATTAGACACAATGGCAGTAGCTAATGGAACAGCTGCCTCTTTGTAAATGTTGCTTGCCGCTGCCATGTGGACGCACACACACACACACTTTTCTTGACCCACCATTCGCCCAGAGGGCACCTCGTCGGGTCCTTTTTGTTTCTTTTCTTTTCTTTCCTCAACTCTCTGCCACCTCTGCATTCTTCTTCTTCCACTTGCCTGTATTTTACTCTTTCTTCTGAACTCTCTGATCTTTTTTTTTCCACACAAAGAAATCTCTCTCTTTTCAATCTCCCTGCCATTTTTTTTCTCCACCTTTTTTCACTTTCTCTCCCTTGCCCTGTTTTTCCTCCGTCCGTCTCTCTCTCTTTGTGTCTGCTCGGCTCCTTTGTGTGGCACTATGTCTCTATCTCTGCCTCACTCTTCCTTTCCCTCCCTCCCTTTTTTCTTGGCTATCAGACCATTTTTCCAGCAATGAGAATCGTCACCCCTCCCCCTTTTCTGTCCTCTCCCTCCTCCCTCTCCTCTTGTGGCAGAGCTCCTATCAGAGAAATGATAACACTACGTCACTCTGTAATCTGGCAGAGGAGGGCTGCGGCGCACGCACACACACACACACACACACACACAGACACACACACTCTCCGTCACTGCTGTAGCAAAGAACCAATGCGTCTTGTTTTCCCTCTGTCACTCTCCCCCTCTTCTCTGCTTTTTCTTTTTTTACTCCTGTCCCACCTCCTTCCTGTCTTTCACCCTCTGCACTCGAGACCTTGTTGCGTGCGTTCGTGTCACACAGTCACAGCGGTCGCATCTGATGTCACACCGCTATAAAATCTCCATAGAAACGTGACCTTGTCCATCGCAGACCTCCATCTCATCCCCGTTTCCATCTTTCATCTCTCCGCGTCTGTCCGTCTCGCTTTCCTCTGACGGGCAGCTGTCTGCTTGAGTTGATAAGGAAGTAAATCTCTCGCTGACCTCGATGTGGGCGGGCTCTGCTGCAGCTCTGCCTCATGAGACGAAGCGAGCGGGAGAGCCTGGAGATAGCAGGGGTGCGGTTGTTTGTATTCATGTAACTTAGAGGTCACCAAGCCTCCAATCATCTCTGCCATCTAACTACCGAGAACGAGTGTACTGAGAAAAAGGTTAAACTTTTTCATGGTGACGTCCTGGCAAAGCTGATAGTTTAATGTCAGCCGCTGCCGTGTCATCCTGATCCGGGACAGCACAGACAGTTCCTGCTGAAGCTGCAAACTCTGTTCCCTCGCTATCAGCCTTGATTGTGGCCTCTGTTTTTATCGCCCTCTCTTTCCTCCGTTTGACGCCTCACACGCTCACTCGAAGAGTTGGAACCACATATGGCTGTTTATATTTCTAACGACCGACCTCTCCGGTTCAATCAGGGTCTTTTAACCTTATGTGTGGCTGTAAACAGTGTTTCCCACATGCAGGCCTCACTTGGGTGGGCTGCCCTATGTGTATTTTTTTCATTGGACAGTCTCCTATGGGCAGGCTTTCATTCATCTATTTTGAGTCTGTCATCCTGCAGTCAGACACTCTAACGCAGGGGTGTCGAACTCCAGGCCTCGAGTGCCGGTGTCCTGCAGGTTTTAGATCTCACCCTGGCTCAACACACCTGAATCAATGATGAGTTCATTACCAGGCCTCTGGAGAACTTCAAGACATGTTGAGGAGTAATTTACCCATTTGAATCAGCTGTGTTGGATCAAGGACACATCTAAAACCTGCGGGACACCGACTCGCGAGGCCTGGAGTTTGACACCCCTGCTCTAACGCAGACGTTTTGGACTGCATCTGCCTTCCGATTGGTGGACGACCCGCTCTACCTCCACATTGGCCCCGGTGTGTCTGCACTCCTCTGAATGAGACTGAGCTGATCTTGCTGGACGTGAAGCAAATAAATACTGAACAAAAGTTACTTTTAAGTAAGGAAATTAAGACCTTAGAAGTGATTGAGTTCATAGTACTATGTTTACACGGAAGAATAAGCGTTGTGAGCTGTGCTAATATGTTCTTTTCACACATTATACATTACAAATCGATCTAATTGCATTGTTGCAGTTCGTTTTGCTGCAGCATGTAGTTTCTTATCCTGGAAGGTATGATGTAAACACTAACTCACTAATGTGAGTTGACCTAATATCCAAACAGAGGCAGGATTTTAATTTGCTGAATTTTCAGCCAGTTTTCAAATGGTTTGGTCCTTATTTCAGATTTTCCATCACCCTCCCTCACTGGTTATTGGTGCTCCCTTGCGCCAGCCCATTAGAAACAAAGCGCCACTCATCCTGACACCTTATATGGACTTTGTCGCTCTTTCATAACAGAGGTTTTCTCTCAGCATCCAATAATACCGTGGCCGGTGAAAACAAAGCGAGCCAAAGCTCCAGTTTTAGAAACCCGGAAACGAGAAGCGGTCGGTGTGTTTATGTGCAGTCGGCTAATTTCACTGCATATGTTTCAGTTCTTGGAGTGTAAACAGTTTTACGTGTTTGTTTGAAGGAACCATTCATCATTTTCAGTGCCTCTGCAATGTTTCCTGCACTCATTTGGAAGGAGAAACAAACGACCATGGATAAAGTAGTGACATGTAAAGGTCATGTGAAACACTCCTCGCCACACCTGTAGCAGCTGTTCTGATATGAACAGATACCTGGTGGGTCACACACCCCAAGCTGTGTGACCAGTCATGTGAGACGTGAGTCGGAAGAACACGCGTACACAGTGTACTCATTTCTGTGTACTCATGTGTGGGGTGGGGGATGTTTTCATCCCAGTTACCTTGTATTTTTCCTTTCCTTATCCTTCCTCCCTCCCCCTCATGCTTCCTTCCCTCTGTCTCTCTTCTCCTCTCCCTCCGTGGAAGGTCAGGGATATGAGGACAAAAACAGAATCACATGACTGTTTCTCTGAGCGCTCGGGCTCCAAAAACTTCCACATTCACCAGCGAGTGGAAACTTTTTGCACCACAGCTTAGGAGAGGATATCTGAGACTCTCTTTGGCCTCGCATTGTCTCCAGTTTTTCTGTCCTCTCTGGCTGTTGTGTAATGTCTGTAAACTTCATGGGATGATTGTGGTCTCTCCAATTCTGTTTCCCCATTCCCGATTCCTCCCTGTCTCCGTCTTCCTCCACCAGCAGAAGAAGCGGCGGCAGCAGGAGGAGGAGGAGGAAACAGTATTATTCTTCTCTGGAATGTCGCATCGAGCTAAATTTAGAGCCTTAGTTTCCGTTCTTCCTTCTCCTCCCCTCCCACTCCTCTACTCCTGCTCCTCCTGTTCCCCCTCCATGCAGATGAGACTGAAATAGCAGGCGTTGTGTCTTGAATCTCACCTGGGAGTAGGGGCCCTAAATGCTAAATCGCCATCAACTTCTGTATCCGAGACCTTTAGGCGCAGATAGTGACCTCGGCATGGGGTCGTAGCCAGCATCTCACTCTAGTTCCCTGAGTAAAGTAATGCGATTACAATATATTTTGTATATTTTTATGTAAAACATCAGATTAGTATCTAAAATTAGCTGTCACCTAATTTGCCGGGTCTTGGATATCCGTTATAAGTTTGGCTGGATGTCCTGAAAGTGACACACCCAGGGATTTGTGGATATGATAGAAAAACTGAGGGATTGTAAACCTCATGTAATAGTGATGCACTATAAAGCAGTTACTCTTTACTTCATATTACATTGCACACCAAATTGAACAATTACCTACAAACTGAACATCGTGCTGGATTGAAACCAGCCTTTAGAGACTCATTTTCTCGTAGGTCTGTTGTTTGGCCATTAGAAATAAACCAGGTTTTGAAGCACCTCTGCGTTGACTTCACTTTTTCGTATAAACAGTACCTGCAGTTGGGGCAATTTTAATCAACATTTCTCTTAACCAGAGAGAAAAATCAGAAGAATCCTGAATTTGAATTTCTGGGAGAACAGCAAAGGCAGTGGTAGAGCTGTAACGAAGTCTACAAGTTTTTTAAAGAGATTTTATTGGTGAGTTGGAATTAGCATTTATTTAGCTAATGCTTCAAATACAAACAGCAATGCGTGCCTCTAGATGGACTTTTAAGTCCCGTTCTCCTCGTGACAGGGAGAATCGTTCTCCTCGGTTCTCTGTGACTTCAAACACTGCGTGAAAGCTGCAGCCCTCTCGTTCAGTGCTGTGAGGAAGCTGCAGTGCAGGTGCAGATGCTTTCATGAAAAGAATATGGCAAATGCAAAATTGAGCTCGGCTCAACTTTTGTGCGCTGTGATGAAATTGGGTGTGACATTAGTTTGGAACGTGACCTCTGTACTAATTTTTGTACTAACTTTGATGAAAATGATCAGAAAACACTTCAAACTGCTGCAGTGTTTGATCTGAACATTTTTCATAGGTTGTTAAATGAGTAGAAAGGGGGCGGAGAGGTACGAAACTGTCATCAGCTGCTAATTGTCCTGTTAGCACGTCTGGGGTTTTTTTCTCCTTCATGATCAGCTGATCAGCTGTGACTCTTATTGGATGTTCCCGCCATGCTATTTTGTGTGTGTATCTCTGCCTAGGTGCTTCAACACGTGCTACCATTTATCAATACCGGCCACTCTTGTAGCCATTACCACTGATTCATGCCTCTGTCCTAATGGTTGAATCATTAACATTATTTAGACCACAGGCTGTTTGTGGACGTGAGTCATTCGCTCCTTCCATGTTAGCCCGCTGAGGAATGTTAGCGTGCTTATATCACGTATGTGTGTTTGTGACTGTCCTCAGGCCACTCTTAAGAATTGATCTCCATATGGTCAATGAGCAAGGCTAACGACGCTACATTATGCCGCTCTCCCCCACCCTTAATCAATCTCAGCAGCCGTGGCACAAACAGGCCTCTGTGGTCGGTCAGAGGACCTCACGCATTAGCCCACCACGGCCGCTAATGGACGCCTCCAGGTTTAAACAACAGCGTCGCTGGTGAGGATTAGCTGATAAGTAAGCATATTTTACCACTGTAGCTACAAGTTTGTGTGTGCAAATATAAACATTCGTAAACACACGTGTGCCGCTGCCCAACCCTTCATTGGATTTCTAAGGTGGAAGGGTTGTGTTGTCATTGATTTCTCTGCAGTAGAAACTAGAGGCATACCATTAGTCTCCTAGGACAAACACACACACGCATCCACACAGAGATATGTGGAAGATGTCAATACAGCGGGTCAATAATCTGGGATATCTCATCTGTTTAAAGAAGCAGCTGTTTGTGCCGTTTGTGCTCTCCTCGTCAGAGCTGACGAGGAGAGAAACGATACGCAGGGATATCCCTCCTTCCTTCCGCAGCATGTTCGTCTCTTCCTGCATCTCCTGAGGCTCAGCGAGAGGCAGAAAAGCATAAAACAGAAAGCGAAATCAAGAGAAGGAGCGACGTTACAGGCGCACTGGTAGCATTACCTTCACTGCTGGTCCCTGTAGAGTTCCCTATCACTCACTAACACCAGTACGGCACAGTTAAACACTTACACGCTCGGTGAGTCATTCATTGCACTCCTTTACTCCCCCTCCCCCTCTTCCTCCCCCCCCTCTCTCTTTCCCTAACTGTTTGAGGTCTAAATCCCTCCATACTCAGCGACTTAACCCCTCTCTTTCATTTCGCCCCCTTCACTCATGCTTGGATCTACCAGTAACCATTAGCTGGAGTGTGCCTGTGTGTGCGCGCATATGTGTGTGTGTATGTGATCAGTAAACTAATGCTTTGTCGAGCGCCACGTTCCTGGCACGTGGCAAACCTCGCTGCCAGAAGAAAACTGCAAATGAGCCTCTCAGCATAGGCTGAAACACACACAGGTACTCTTCCTCTTTAACATTTATCTTCTTGTTTATCCCCGGGAGAATACACCAGCATAAAGCCATACAGTATGTATGTTATATGTACCTGTCAGCAGGCATATATAAGTCCAGATGCACACCATATATTAGCCTTTGGTTCATATTTCAGGAATTTCACGCTATAGAATCTGCTTACCTATCTGAGGAAAAATGTACCCGAGCATATCTTCATTAATGTTTCTTAGAGCTCATTTTTTTGGCTGCAGCTTTTCTTCTTGTGTTCAGATGGTATCAGGATGTGTTTGCTTCATTCAGTGTTTTTAAAATGCAAACATTCAGTGCCGATTCAGTGATACCAGTGCCTCATTGTCCAAAACAAGGCTTTCCTGCATCACACTGAGAGAAATGTGTTAAAGTGGGTTCGGCACATGTTCCCCTGCAGCCAGTGCATGAACGTGGTACGAACAGTAAAAGTAGTAAGCGAAAAACTGGACTGCTTTTAAAGCATGGAAGAAGTTATCCAGTGAAACCTTAACAATCATAACAAGCCATAGTAAGCCTGTTAAAATTTCCGTTTTTCCATGTTTCCATGCAGGGAAACAGACTCTGTGGTCACTGTGGGTTTCTACCCAAACGAGAAACCCACACAGTATGCTAACGTTTGGCTTCGGCTGTATTGTTATGCTAGTTACCAAATTAAAGAGCATAAATAATTTATCTACACATGCTAACATTTCAGCTTTCGCAATGTTGGTTAGAGAAAGTCTTTGTGTCGTTCTTGCACCAGGACTGCGGTAATAAGAGCAGAAATGCTGGATGTAAAATAAATTTCGTCAGAGTGTGACTTCACTACAATGCACCCACCTGGGCTCAACATAGACTACATATACATATACAAAAGAGGCGCCTTTAACCAGCACAGATTATTTTTGAAAGCCGACTGTTCATGGAGAAACTGTTTTATTTGCACTTCTTTGTTTTTATTTAAATATTTCCAGTGTTTAATGTTGAAATGAGCCAAAGAAAGATACTTCATATTTACCGACATGACTTAACCATAATTTTCAATTCTTTTTCTCATATAAATCAAACAAAACACACATGTTGGTGCCACCGTACCTCACCTGGATGAGCATGCACCGACCGATTTCTTACATTTATCCGCCTTCACTCTTTCCCCACTTTCCTCTCACTTTCTGCATTTCCCTGTAGATAAAGGCACAACGTGTCAATAAATGTTTAAACAATAAAAAGAAAGCAGAAGACATCTACTGCTCTTTATATTTATAGAAAAAAAACCCTACAAAAAAAGAGCAAAAACAAGTTGTTTTTTTGTTTTTTGGAACAAATCACCAGAAAAAAAAACGCTAATTTTTCATCGGGACCTGTTTTTTCTGCACAGTTACTTCTGGGAGAGCATCAGTAATGCTTCTTTGGTATTGAGCTTAAAAATTCTTCATCTTCCTGTTTCTGAGAACGCCCCTGTCTTGTCTCAGCAGCGGTTATTAGACCACAGTCAGTGTTTAAAGATGACTTCCCCTCATTGACATGCCAGTGTGTGCATTATCCTCAACACTAAATGAGGCTTTTTAATTGTTAGTTTATGTAAAAGCTGCTCAATGCATGGGTAAACAGACGTCACAAGTTCGTCCCCTGGGGTTTAGCTCCTTTTTTCCCTTCCTCTCTCTCGCTCTTACTTTGATGGAGTCATTTCAGATAACTTCAGACCCACCTCGCTGCCGCCTCCCTCCCTTCCACCTCCTCCTCTACTCTCTCATCCGTCCATTTTGTTCATGTCAAACCCCCGCCCTCCTTCTCTTCCCCCCCCAGCTCACCTTCCCTCCATCTTTTTTTCTTTTCCTCCCTCTCTCCTCGGTCCCTCCCACCCGAGTAGTGCGGATCCTTTGGTAAACGTCTGGTGCCTTGCAGAGCTTGTCAGTAAAGCCAGAGCTAATTAGAGGAATCACAGAATAATTAGTTTTTCTTCTTGTCGTTTAATTCCCACCATCCTCTCATCACCGCATCCCTCTCCCCCCATCTAGTTTTTTTTTTGCTGTCAACAATCAACACAGGCATTAAGCTATAGGACGTTTCCACACCTTCTATCACCCTCTAAACGTTCCACTTTGTCTTGATTTTCATTTCAATCGCTCATCTGTTTTTTTTCTCTACATCTCTCTTAATCTCTAGGCATCTCCCTCCTTCTCCTCTCCGTCTCTTTCTACATCTCTCAGTGCCTGGCTCCTTTCTACATCTGTCTCCTCTCTCCCCGTGGAGTGTTTTCCCGCCCACACCTTTTTCTCTATTGAGGTTTCTCTTGCCGCTGTTGACTTAAACACATGGTCGAGCTTGTTTTCTCACTCTGTGCCTTCCTCCCACTCTGCTCCCACCCTCCCCTCCCTCTTTTCTCTCTCTCGCGCTCTCTTTTCTTTCTCCCTGGCTCACTCTTGTTTATCCGTATAGCCACTGTTTGTTTACACATCTATTTCTCCCTCCAGGTTGGCCGACAGTCCGCTCCTTCAAAAACGATTTCCCCTATACATCCCTCCATCCTCTGCTACTTGTCTTCATCTCCTCCGAGTGCCTGTTTACTCCCTTCCTTTATCAACATCTTTCCTTCCACTCCTCCTTATAAGTTATGCCTCCTTCTATTGGCCCCCCTCCCTTCTTTTTTTCTCTTAACCACCCCTCGATTGCTCTTGTTTTGTAAAAATGATAAGGCGGCTGGGAGGAGGAAGGGTCTCTGGTCACAGCCGAGGTAATTGCCACTTTATGGCTCATGTTTTGTGTTGAGAGTGCTTCGGTTTAGTCTGACTTTGCAGCCTCAACGCCAGAGCCCCATGACGTCGTGTCAGCTAAACTAACAGTAAAGGTCTGCAATTATCTGCACAGGCCGACTTTCAAAGACGTAATACGTCCACGAAAACAAGCAGATGGAGGATATTTGATGAGTAAGTCTGCTCATGCTTTGTCATCACAGTCACAAATCCATCTCATGAGCTACAGTCATGAGGAAAATAAGTACATCCCGAGGACTGCTGACTTTTCGGGACGTGTTTGGACGAGAAAACGTGAGATGTAAAAATATAAACACGTCATGTTCTCCAGTGGAAAAATGTTCACTAGTTATTTTTGCCCCCTTTGGAAGAAATTATTTCAAGTAGAAAAGCTTAATTTATTATTCTTTTTAAAAGTCCTCCAGTTCCAAGATGTTTGAGGGTCTTCCTGACCCTTTTAAATCCTCCCACTCCATTTCAGTCAGGTTCAGATGTGGGCCTGGCTCCATTAAACTCAGTTTTTTCTTGTTGAGCAGTTCTTTGGTAGGATGGTTAATGTGCCTTAGCATAACTGTTGCGTTGAAAGGCCAACCTTTGGTTCAGCTTTCAGACAGATGGCCCCACATTATCTTCAATCACTCTTTGATTGCAAGCATTTACAGAGACATGAGAGTTGAGGAATCCTTGAGCATGTTTATGAGGTTTGAGGTCCTATGAGCGGGATCATTGATGCTTTAGTTAAAATGTGTACTTCGTTTTTACGATAGTTTTTCTTTTCTTGGCTCTTAAATTGAGCTGTGAAGAAGCTGTGATGTGTTTTTGCTTATATTTAGAAGTATAGCTTTCAAGTTAAAGAAACCCTTATTAAAGACAGCTTTTTTTATTTATCAGATCTGACCTATGACTCCTAACACCCACATTTTGTGCCGTGATGGCCGTCGAAACAACCACTTGAACGGTCCGTACCTCCGCCAGGCTTTTAAAAAATCTCTCCTCAGCAGGCAGGAACTGAGTCTCTGGACAAAGAAGGAAATCTGACTTTTGATTTATTTGTGCTATTTTCCTGAGAACATCAAGAAGACATCTCCCAATTTTTCTCATTTCAATTTGAGATGCATTTCCAAAGATAAGACCCCAAATATCCAATATCGCGCTCTCACATTGGCGAATGATTCTTCCAAAAAGCCCCGACTATTATAAATTTTAATTCAGAGCTGTCCGTAACTTTATGAGTAGTTCTGCTAACAGACAAAATAAAATGACAGAAGCAGTGTGGCAGATGTGATTGCAGTTATAGTTGTGGGCCTTAGTGACATGGCTGCTGAATGGCAAGACCTGCTTCTAAAAGGACTCCACAGAGACAGTGAAACATTTCCACCTTAATTACATATCTGCATATAACATATCTACCGTCAGTATGAGCAAAAAGCTGTCTTTCATTCATTTGATCAATATTGTTCGGGACCAGACCGTCGGGAACGTCTCCTGCCACAGTGTTTGAAGAAGACATCCTACCATGCAGGTGTATACACATACACACTTTGGTTCTTGGCTTTAAAGATGACTAAAAACAGCATATTAGCTCTGCACATCGTCTTCAGTCTGCACACACATCGCATCACCCTTTTGTTCTGTCTACTACAGTATACCTCTAACTCTTTCTGTCCTTCTCTCCCTCTCTCTGTCCATCTGTTCTGCTGAGTCGTGCGATCATGAGAGGGTCTATACATCACCTCTCCACCTCCCGTGGGACAACGCAGTGGAGGAGGGGAGAAAAAGAAAAGGGGGAGAGAGTGGACTGGTTCTATCTCTCTTTCTCTTTTTTTTCTTCTCTGCACACACACACACTCAAACCGCCTTCACAGCAGCAGCAGCAGCTGTTAGCAATGACTGCAAATTGTTTTCCCTGCACCTATTTGTGGCACGCTACTGATTGCAAGGTCCTTTCTCTTCTGCATTTGCGTGCATGAGCGGTCACGTCCACGCCGGTCCGTCCGCATGCGTGCGCGAGCCGGATTAGCGTTTTAGCTGCATTAGGAAGAGACTGAGACCAACACTTAGTTTAATGGAATTTCCATTTTCTACTTTTTTGAGAGCACGGTGTTATCTGATGACGGATCAACGCGCTCTCATGGAGAGCCGCATAGAGAGCCGAGAGAGCGAGCGATGAAGAGACGGACGGGGGGGGGAGAGAAAGCAAGAGACAGGGACAGCAATAGATGGGAAGAGACAGAGTTGTGTGACTGATGAAGGGAGGGGTTTTACTAAACACGCGGCGAGAAAGAGACAAACTGAGTGAAATGAAGAGAATTTAGAGAAAGACACAGTAATGCTCTGAATGTGGGAGGGAGGGCGGCGGGCAGAGGGAGATGAGTAGAATGCAATAATGTGATAAAGCAGCTGAGGAATGGAGGTTTTTCTACACTCTGACGCTTTTAGTCCCATTTCTACTTTTTACGGCAGATTTCATCATATTACCAAAGGCCATTTTGGCTCTATTGTGGATAATAGGCTGCTGTGGAATTATTGGAGATGCTGCCTTAGATAATGGTCACTCTCCCTCGCTCTCTGTCTCCCCTGCATGTGAGAGGGAGAGGTAAAGCAGAGGAAGCAAAGGGAGGAGGAAAGAGATTAATAGCATACAAAGATGGGCAGAGTTGGGGGCGATGAAGATAGCAGAAGGTGCAGCATGTAGAAAGGCAGCTAAATGTGTAAGACAAAGCGAGGGGGAGATGGGTTGTGCTCCGTAGTTTGTGTGTTTGTGTGCACGCTCAGACAGATTTGTGAATGTTTTCTTCTAATACAATAAGTGGATCAGAAAATTGGATTTATTCGTCATTATATCCCTTCTCCACAGCAAGGAAAGCACCAGAATTCATATATTAAAGGCTCACACTATCTTAAATATCTGGCTTTTTTGGCTATCTTATCCACAGATTGCTTGCATCTCTGAAACATACTGAAAAAGTATGTTTTTGAGGAAAGCTGCAGCATTTAATGGGATTGAAATCACCAAAAAGACAAATAACATTGGTTGCTAGTTTGGTTAGGGATGTGCACAGTTACTAAAATAGTGGATTCAGCATTGCCACCCTCACTAGCTGTAACCAAAAACTGTAGTCATTTAAACAAATGATTCTTAATTTGTTCATGTTAAAAAGGTTGGTAATGTACTATTAGACAGCAGCCCGCTCCCTTCATATGGAGCAAGAGGGAAAGTGAGACAGACGGCATCTCATAAGGTTGGTTCTTCAGTATTTTGATGTAGGGAACGAAAAACTGTGGTTGTCTAGGCTGTAAAATGATTTAAAACTGCTCGACATTAATATACAGGCAAGAAACAAAGGCTGCTAATGCTAGCAGCTAAGCCAAACTCTCCACACCAGCCTGATATAGTGTGCATAATGTCGTACACAGTGCATCCTTTTGTCTAACCGTAAATGGTGTAAAAAGGGGCGTGGCTTCCAGTTCTGAAACATAAAACCAAACAGTTACGTAAATCTGCATTCTTTTTAATCACCACCAGGGGGCAAACCTGTGGTTTTACAGCGTAAAAAGGAAAACGCCCCTTAGCCCTTTTCTCTGTTACCTCAGCCAACACTTTCCTGATGACTTTATGGGGTCGTTCACTAGTTTCAGGTTCAAACATTAAGTTTTAGGAAACTGCGATCATTCTAAGACATTAGCTAATGAAAGTGCTGTTTCACAATTGGATCCACCCCTCACTCGTCACACTTTTAAAATG
Organism: Pelmatolapia mariae; assembly: GCF_036321145.2. NCBI lineage: Eukaryota > Metazoa > Chordata > Actinopteri > Cichliformes > Cichlidae > Pelmatolapia > Pelmatolapia mariae. The sequence goes on from NC_086232.1 coordinate 39,937,645, forward strand.
CCAAAACTGCAGATCGAGGCGTAGCGGGACTTGACAAACCAATGGGTTGCATCATTGGTATATGCTAATATATTTCCTTCCCCATGAACCCTTGTGCTGAGTGAACAAGTCATTAGCCAGTGAAATTTATATCATTGACTCAAAGTTGTACTTAATGTGACCCAAACTGAGTGAATTTATCTGAAAAGTGTTTACTGAGGTCAGGGCCCAGGCCTCTTTTATCATAGATTTAAACAGGGCTGCAATCTTTCCACAGCGACTGGGTTTGCCCCCTGGTGGCCATTAAAAAGCATGCAGGTTTGTGGCACTTCTGTGTTTTTCACACAGTTTTTCACATTCTGTGTATTTTCACTTTTAAAAGGGAAAATGGAAGCTTCGTCCATCTTTTTTAGAGTCTATGGCTGTAATTATTCTCAAATTCCTCACAGCTTCCACTAGACTAGCATGCTTTAACGAGGCATTAACCACAGCTCCACATGGCACATCACCGAAGCCATTTCTCTAAATATATTTAAAAAGCGTGCCTTTCACACCAATAAATCACGTAAACAGACTCTCGTTTAAACTGTTTATTTCACCGCATGGTTGGCTAACATCCTTTCAGTTTGCTGTCACAGTAGTCCCATAATCCAGTATCTCTGTTTGCATTTTTACACTGAGCTTAAACAGGAAGATGGAACAGCAGCTACAGACCTCTGAATTTACATCCATGTTTATGAGCTTGTAATCTTCTCCTTCACAATCAAACATTATAGTTTTCCTTCTTACTTTGCATATTACTCCTCCCCAGCTGTTCAGATACAGTAAAATATGACACAGTCATATAAACAGGGTACATATATGGGTTGGTTTGGACTCTTGGTTGGCTGCAACAGTGGATTTGAAGACATCATTATAAGATCTCCGTTATTAGAGAAAGTAATATTTAGTTGTTGGCCTGATTCATCGCTGCTTCGGTGTTGCAGCTGATTCCTACGATAGAAATATATGCTAAGAATTGAACCGATGGGGAGATTTAGTGCACGTACATAACTGTGGGTGTAAGTGTAGCAGCCACAGACAGCACAGTATAGATTGCCTATAAGCCCACAGCTACAGAAGATGATCTCACTGGAATATGGTAGGATAGAAGGTGGGGGCAGTTAAAGGGGTGGAGGAATCAAGATGGAGGGAAGGTGAAGTGGATTGAAGCAGAAGGAAGGATGTGAAGTCGAGAGGAGGAGAGAAAAGAGCGCCTGAAGAAACACAGGAAGGGAGAGAGGAGAAACTGAGGAAGAATGACAGAGGGAAGGAGGGAAGGGGAACCCATTGCCCTGAGACTAAAGCAGAGTGAAAAAGAGTGAAAAGAGAGGGAGAGCGCAGAAGAGTGATAGCCTTACAGCAGCACCTAATGGCTTCTCTGGAGAGAGGGAGAAAGAGAGAGAGATGGGAGGAGAAGGCATAATGAGGGGGCTATGACAGAGGCAGAGATAGATTTAGAGAGGTAGATGGAGAGAGAGACAAAGAGAGGTGGAGGTTACACGGCCGCTCAGTAAAGATGGAGTCAAAGAAAACAGGAGAAGAGAGTGAAAAACGGTAAATGGTGAAAGGGAGGAGAGGGTGGAGACGAGGGAGGTGAATGATGGCCGCTGAGGTGGGGGGGGGGGACGGATACAGCCGCTAAATGAGCAACAGTGGGAATAAAGATGGATGAGCGTGGACGAAGAAAAACAAATGTGAAACAGGTAGAAAAACAAATGAAAGCGTGAAAGAATGAGGCGGACGAGAAGGGTGCAAACAAAGCAGGGCGGAGGAATAAATGGGAAGATGGATGGAGCTGAAGGGGTGGATGGAGAACAAGGGGGAGGGAGGAAATGGTGGCATGGGGTGGAGGAGTGAAGAAAAAAAGTGGAAAAGCAATCAGATGAAGAAGAGATTGAGAGAATGGAAGACAGAGCTGGTGTGACAGCAGAGGAGGAAATTGAAGAGGAGGCTGTTGAGTGAGAGATGGAGGATGGCTGTACGGATAAAAAGGCAGTTTACTGTCACAACGAGGGGGAGGAGAGGGGAGGGGAGGTAGACGGAGAAGGGAGGATGGACGGATGCGTGGAACGTATCTTCACCTCCGTTAACAGCCGTGTAATAGCACTGATCACAGCTGTGAATAATTCAAAACCTCTAGTTGGGAATTCTCTCAGGGAAGAGACGGAGCAGTCGCCGTGGCGACATCACACGTACGCGCACGCCTTTCAGACGCACGCTCGTGTTTGTGTGTGTGCACAACGCATGTCGTGATATAGACGAGTGAAAAGAAGAGACAGAGCGGTCCGCCTGCTGCAGCTCAAAGTCGTCCCTCAGATGTTCCATTCTCAGCCGCCATGATTAGATTACACAGGAACACATCAGTCTTCTCTCTCATAACACACACGCGCTGACATCGCTCAGTCACTCACACACACACCGTCAGATCCCAGCTTCCCTCTCGTCTGCCTCCCCGTTTTGTCTTTAAGGTCTCCATGGCGACCGTTTCCAAGGTGATTTACTGTAGCACCTGGTCCCTCTCAGGGTGGTACACTCGCCTGCTCGCCTCAATCACTCCCCGGCCACCAATGATCTCATCCCTCCGCTCTCCTCCTCTTCTTCTTCTTCCTCTCCTCCTGCCGTGTTGTCGCAGACGTGATTTACACCCCTCTTCTGTCCTCCCGCCGCTCGTCATGTTCAGCCGTCCGTGACCGTTTATTCACCTTATATAAAGCATCAGGATGATATAGAGGTGGTAATAAAGGTATTCATAAGAAGGAGCTCATTAGATTAGCTTATGAAATGCTTTACAAGGTTCAACAAACATTAGTGATTAATAGTGTTGAACCAGACGCTTAATTGATTAGAGATGATTAACAGAAAATTTATAATCACCCCAAGCTCAGGGAGGAAGATGTGAGGGAGTCCTGGCCTGGGTTTGAACCGATACTGTCTAACCGCGGAGCCACGAGCAGCAGGAACTCCTTCGCGTCGATGGTTTTAGCTGTTTAGGTCCTTTTTAAAGGTACATCAGTCAGCCACAACACTAAAACCACCTGCCAAATACTGTGTAGGCCTCGTTTGTGTTACCACAGCAGCTCTGAGCTACATGAGTGTCCTCTGTTGTCTGACACCCGGGCCTTGGCTGGAGATCAGTGCAGATGTGTTCGGTGGGTCGGGTTTCTTCTGGTCCTCCAGGCACTCCATGAGATTGGGCTGATGGGACTCTGTGGGCTCTTTGTCACATTCTTTTCCACATTTTTGTGACGCTGGGGGAGGATTCTGCCATCTGAGAGTGTTTTTGCAATGAGGGGTGTGCTCAGTGACAGCCTCTCTACCTGTAAGATTATCCTTAAACCTTCATTTTTTTCCTAAAGCTTATATGGATTTGGTACCCCAAACCGTCCCTTAGTTACGCTTCTATTGGTCTGGCTGCAGAGGGACTTCCCATGATGCACTGAGCATTTCTCCTTTACTCCTGTCTTTGTACTCCTGCTTCATCTTTGTCTTTTCTCTCCTACTTTGTCCTTGTCTCTCTATGCTCATCTTTTTGTCTCTCCTCTCTTTCCCCTCAGCCCCTGCTGGTCACAGTAGATGGCTGCCCCTCCTCTGGTCCGACTGGAGGTCTTTTTCTGTTAAAAGGGAGTTCTTCTTCCCCGCTGTCACCATAAAGTGATGGTCACAGCGGGTCATCTGAGTTTCTGTGCTCTATCTCTAATATTGCAGGGCTTTTACCTTGCAGTATAAAGCGCCTTGATGCATTTGTTGTTGTGAATTAGCTCTGTGTAAATAAAACTGAATTGAAAGTGTGTGCAATCCGGTCTGCTGTCCTAGCCTCAGGGGGCAGTGAGGAATACTTTGGGGGCTTACAGTGTAGGCGCTGGATATTTGTGTGTTTGGTTTGGACTGTATGATTAGATTAAAAAAGCTTATGCATGGAAGTTTATCTGGGACCAGACTCAGATTCCCGCCTTTGTACATTTTGGGTTGCACGTGCTGCCTGTTTTAAATCCCCACACAGGATTTCTACCAGAACAGTTGTGCAGTCTGAGGAAAAACTGTAATTAATTCAATAACCTGGTTCTTTTGTATTTTTTCAACCTCTTCTTCCTTTAACAGGCAGTTTTTATACGTGCCAAGACATTTTAAGGTAACAGTAAGCTAAACTCACACACTGGCTAACCTGACAGTAGCTTAAAGAAACATCTTAAAATGTGCTACATTTAAAAGGAAAAAAACCTTCATTTTTAGAGGTTTTCCAACACTCTAGTGGAAACCCTGGCATCCAAACTTCATGGGAATAAAAGTTTCAGTCTAAAGTGTTCATATAATGCATATAATGTTCTCATTTTTAACTGTAATAATAAATGTGAATCAATACAGTTTTTTGGGTTTTTTTTGCAGAGATCATAGTTTAAAGAATTTCACGCTACACGACTGCAAACGAGCGTGAAGTGACATTCCAGGCTTGCTGCTGTCTGTGGGTGGCATCCTGTGTCTGCACAGAAATCCCTCGGTTAAACACAGAGCCTCCAAACAGCGTTCATGCTGCAGGGACTCATTTAGTCAAACTGATCCACTCCTGCATGCCTACATGCATTTCACAGCGTCGCTGCATGGCATCATGTCGGTTCAGTTATGGTTAAAGGATGATCCCCAAGAAACCCTGTTAACCCAGCCGATTGTTTTTGAGCCTGTGAGGTGAATTTTATGAAGGGGAAAAAAAGGAAAGTTGAAGGTTGAGTGTGTTTTACTTTGACATTGATCTGTAAATTATGTGTGCGTGAGGGTGAGTGTGCGTAGATTCAAAAGATTCCGAAATAGGCCAGTTAGGGTTTAAAGTAGAGAGATGTTAGAGATTAAACAGACCTCTGTGGGGAGCAAAACTCCTCTCCAGCAGTTTAAATATAACTCTCTTCTGGGAGAAACTGAGTAAGTCTACAAGTGTGTGTGCCCGTGTGTGTGTTTGAGGGGGCCGGGCTGGGTTAGTGGGTGTATGTGTTGTTCTACATGTGAAAAATATGTGGCTAAGAAACTTTGATCTGTCCTTATTGCTCCGTGCATATTTGTATTTTGGGGGCAAATGTGTTTACATATTCGGTTTTATTTTTCCCTGTGGGAACAAACCTTCATGTTTTAGGATGAGGACTTGTTTTTGGGCCAGTTTAAGCTTCCAGGAAATTCATGTAAAGCGATGTAATGCCCTCTGAAGCGATGGAAACGTGACTCTGTGTGTGTGTGTGTGTGTGTGTGTGCGTGTGCGTGTGTGTGTGTGTGTGTGCGTGTGTGTGTGTGTGTGTGTTATTCTTGAAGTGATGTCTTCTTTACCTTGGAAGCTGTGGGGATAGTTCAACACTGTAAGGTCTGCCTCCACCATCTGCTTGGTGTTAGTGTGTATGTGTGATTATGTATATGCATGTGAATCACTCAGCAGGAGCTGCATAACATGCATAAAGCTTGCGTTTAACCATAAGCTGCAGTGCACCATCTTTTATTTTTAATCAAATACTTTCTTCACCAAGTCACTGACTTCATATCTTTGTGTTAAACACATATTTAAAAGCATAGCAAGCTGTCTGTTTGACGACAAGCTAAAGACGACCTTTATAGAAGATTTTATTGATGCAGAAATCGATGTACAGGTGTCAAAAAGTGCAGTTCCACTAATGGCCACACGAGGCTACATGCAAACACAGTCACTCCCTACTGGTATGTGGAATATTTGAAAAACTCGCATCGAATTAGAGCACAGAGGACGTCTTTTCTCTGAATAAGCCACAGCAGCTTTGAGAATCAGCTGGAACCAGAGCTTTCTGCCTTGGTTGTGCTGTCAGTGCCTTTTGGAGCATTTTTAATGGGTTCCTGAGAAATAGTTTGGCCTGTGGTACGGTACAGCCCTTCCAAGAGGTTTTTCTTTTAGTTGAATTCGATTCTAGTATTTTAATAGTTTACTGCTTAGCGCTAATTAGCAGAAATTCTTGTATACCAAGCATTAGCTGATACTTAGCATTCCCACCTGTTGTCCAAATATGGTGACTTCTGGCTCCAAAAAAAATAAACACTGCAGTTATTAAAAACACTGAGGTTTCAACATGCAGGGTCCAAAACCTATTGGGTCATGTTATGGTTGCTATGTCCAGTTTTATATGCAGTAATCATCCTCTGTCCAATTCTGTTTCCAATCTTTATCTTTTCCTGTTGTTTATCAGTCTCATATGTGGCTTTCCTCACTCGGCATTGAATTCATTAGACTTAATTGCACTTAATTAGAGTTAATTACTCTTAATTATGTTTGAATTACATAAAAAGTACCAATGTTTTAGTACTGATGAATGGAAATTGATGATGGGTAATAAAAAGCCAAATGACAGTCAAGTTTAAGACAAAGAGTGGGCAAATGAAAACAGTGGATTATAGACTAAATAACATAATTATTGCTTTTATCCTCAAAAACAAACTCTGGTTTTCAAATTAAAGGAAAATTCTGTCTTCTGTCCCCATGTTTTTGCATATTGTGGGAATTTGGGGGGTTGACAACACAAAGGAAATTGTGTGCTATAGCCTGTATGTGAGCATACGGTGTCTTCTGCCATCCATTTCACAGGTTTTGAAATATAATCCCTCATGCGTCTGTAGCTGCTGTCTACATCTCCATTCATTCAGGCTGAAACCTTTGAAAATAACAAACTCCACTCCAGCAAACAGGCACATTTGGCAGTCACATTGCCACCTCATTCTTCACGATGCAGTGCCTTTGATTTGCATATTTTGCCACACCTCTCATGCGTCACGGGAGGGGGTCACAGTTTAAGGTCAGCCAGCATGAATCCCAAGGACATTCAGGCATGGATGAGCCCTGGCTGCGAAAGCGCCTTCTGTGACCTTCAGCTGGCTACGGTAACCAGGGACACGGCTTGGATTTGCCCATAAACCTTCACCTGCTGCAGATCTTCTGCTCATCTGAATAGAGACTTGGGGAAAAAAACCCGATACATTTCCTGTTCACTGTCTCAGTCTGATTGCAGCTGTAGCCTCTGTAACAGACTAATGAAGCATCTCCTTATCCACCCAACCCTCGCTTTGCATCTCCTCTCTCCTCTTCACACCCTCCCCCTCCCTCCCTCTTACACAAGCGGGTGACAGATGTGAGCCACTCTGGAGAGCACGCAGACACCCAGCGCTCGGCTGCCAGGCGCCGATGCTCTTATAGGCTGTGTGTGAGTGAGTGTGTGTGTGTTTCTTTTGCATAAACTTGTAGTAGTGCTGTAGTAATCTGTCCTTTTTTCTTTGCTTTTCCAGTGTGGGTGCATGTGTTTAGGTGTGTGTGTTATTTCAGTGTAGCAAGTGCAGCCTTTAATCTCACTGCTGTGTGGTCGCAGATGGGATTTTCATCTCAGCTGGAGAGTAGATGTTCATGCCAACAGGGGTATTTCCAGTATTTTCTAAATGGTGTAGAATTGAGGGGGGCTAGTCCTGTTAGCTCATGAGCAAATTTCCTGCATTCGGAGGCATGGCTGCCGCTTAATAATATGGCAGCAGATGTTTCAATAATGAAGCTGAGAAAATGCAGAATTGTTACAACTGTCAATATGTTTTATTCTACTCTGTGGTAGAAGTAGTTGTGTAGCTTAGCTTAGTTTAGCTAAATAAAGGGTTTAGAGAATTACAGGAAGTGGACCAAGCCACTGCGGTGCGTTTAAGGGGGAGTCCATTTTCGTCTAGGATGGACCGTCTCCTAGGCTAGGCGCTTCGCTCATGTCCTATCGGGAGTCCCTGGGGCAGACCAGTGCTCACTGAGTGGAACAGATCTCTCGGTTAGCTTGGGAACACCTTGGTATCCCCCCGGAAGAGGTCGCCAGGGTGAAGAAAGTCTGAGCGTCTCTGCTTAGACTGCTGCCCGCCTGTGAGCTGAACCCAGATAAGAGATAGAAAATGGATGGATCCATTATCTTCTACTTATCCAAAGTCAGGTCATGGTTGTAGCGAGGCAAACAGGGTATTCCAGATGTCCTTTTTCACAGCAACACTTTGGGATCCCCAGGAAGAACTGCAAAGTGTTCCAGGCCAGATGAAATATATAATCTGTCCCGCAGGTTCTGGGTCTTCCCTGCAGTCCCACAGAGTCCCACAACCTCCACAGAGACCCATCCAGGCAACACTCTGATCAAATGCCTGAACCACCTCACCTGTCTCCCAGGAAGGAAACTCTATCCTGAGCCCTTCCAGCTCTCAGAGCTTTTCACCTTATCACTAAAGCCTCAGTTATACTTTTCATGTCCACTCGGGTCCAAGTGGGGTAAATTTCATGAACAGTGAACATGAGGGTCCATGCAGATGTCCACCTGCTTGCCTGTTTCAATGATTGCACAAACTCATCTGCAGAGAATTTATATTGCAATGCACCGACTAGGCATGCGCCCCAGGCAGTGGACTTTAAAGAAATATAACAGGAATAACTACTTAGCCATTGGATCTCCAGCCATCCATGTCCGTAACAGAGTATGATCAAGGCCTAAGGCTGAGCCCAGCCACCCTGTGGAGAAAACCCATTTTGGCTGCTTGTATTCCCAACCTTATTTTTGCAGCCATATCTCACATTTCATGACCACAGGCCAGGGTTGGAGGGTTGATCAGCTGATAAATCGAAAGCTTTGCCTGCCTTCCTTCAGCTTCTGCTGTCACAGTGTCCAATTTTCACCCAAGAGGTTACCTGTTTTGTTACCTGTTGGAGATGATTCAATTCAATTTTATTTATATAGCGCCAAATCACAACAACAGTCGCCTCAAGGCGCTTTATATTGTAAGGTAGACCCTACAGGCTCTGGCTGCTTGGCTGGAGTCTGCATGCACTCAGCGTAAAGTCATTTTGAATTCTTTATCAGCTTTTATGCAGATGCTCACAAAGAGTTGATTTTGTGTTAGCGGCAGTGATCTTTAGACAGGCTACAGTTTGCTATTGTGTTCTTTCCCTTTCGTGCAATTACAGTTAAGCTACTGTTCATATCTAAATTCCTTAAAAACTGTTGACTGTGACGCCATTTCCCTCCAACCTGCGCACAAACTGAAGTCGGATGATTGCAGCATGAGGAAAGAAAATTGCATGTTTGGAGGGGTTTTGTATCTACTTGTCTTGTAGGTGACTGAGGAGCCATAATTGCATCTGTCTTGTGATTATTGAATTTAGGGCAGAAATATCTTACATTACTGCCATATAGAAAAATGTAATGTGATTACTGTAATGTGTTACACACAGTGCTGACTTTTCCAAAAAAAGTTGTTAAGGGTAAAGTAACTGATGGTAATAGAAAATTAAAAAAAAAAAAATCAACGTTTTTTATTTTACTGTAATCATCAGATCACATGGCAGCAACTGAGTGAATTAGACATGGACAAGATGATCTGCTAAAGTTGGGGGGAAAAGGTGATTTAAGTGACATGCATGGTTGTTGGTGCCAGACGGACTGGTCTGAGTACTTCAGACTGCTGATCTACTGGGATTTTCCTGCATATCTATCGTTAGGGTTAATAGAGAATGGTAAAACAAAAAACAAAAAAAACAATCAGCTGCAGTTCTCTGGGTGAAAATGACTTGTTGATGTCCGAGGTCAGACTTTCTGATAGAAAGACAACAGTAAGTCCACTCTTTACAACAAAGGTATGCAGGAGAGCATCCATCAAACCTTGAAGCAGATGGGCTACGGCAGCAGAACACTACACCAGGTGCCAATAACAGGAAACTTTGGCTAAAAGATTTGGACAGTAGAAGATTGGGCTCATTAGTACCAAGTGAACATCATTTAAACAGCCAAGGTCTCTCTGGGTGTTTTTGCTGACCCATCTTCTGATGGCTGCTTCCAGCAGAAAAAAAACAGGCCATGTCACAAAGTTCAGAACATCTCAAACAGCTTTCTTGAATACTCATTGTTCTGTCTACCTCGTCTCACACACAACCAGTTGGGAAAGATGGCCGCCCCCCCTGAGCCTGGTTCTCCCGAAGCTTTCTTCCTTTCAAAAGGGAGTTTTTCCTCCACACTATCGCCAAGTGCTTGTTTTTTCTCTGTTATTGTAAGGTCAATAAGGGACTGCTGTTTATGAATTGGCGCTATATAAATAAAACTGAATTGAATCGAACTAAATTTTACTCGATGCCCTCCACAGTTACCAGATCTCAATCCAATAGAGCACCTATGGGATGTCGTGGAACGGGAGGTTTGCATCATGGATGCACGGAAGACAAATCTACAGCAACAGAGACCAAAATCTCTGAGGAATATTTCTGGCAACTTGTTGAATCTAAGTCTCAAACAGTTAAGGCAGTTCTGAAGCTAAATAGGGGTCCAACCCAGTACAGCTTTACCGAATGAAGTAGCCCAAAGTGTATTTACCTAAACTAATTAATGCATTATTATCTCTTATAAGTAAAGAGATAAATAAACAATGAAGTGACTAAACCAATGTGAACAGATGCCTCTGATATATGGTGTACTCACTCTGTGCACAGAAAATCATGACCCTAAAATAGAGCACCAGACTGCAGTGACTCAATCAGACCCGAACAAACTGGGTGCCAGTCCCTGCATACCAATGCATTCACATAAACACAAATACAGTTAATGCAGCAGACGCATATTTCAGTCTCTCTTATACACGCACACACACACACACATACATGCACACACACATATTTCCGCTCACTTCATGTGTAATGTAATCACCTAGGCTCTCCATGCCTGCTAACCCAATAAAGCTGACAGTCTCCAACACACACAGTTACATACACACAAACAAACACACACATGCTCCAGAATACATTCAACTCTCTCTTGATTTCTTCTCCTTTCCGCCTCAGTTTTTCTGCCACAAACCGTCCGACTTACAGGAACTGTTTCAGTTACAAACTTCAGCCTCTGACTGAGCTCTTATTCGTTAGCAGCTAAGCTTCAAGTCACTTTATCCACTGACCCATTTCTGCTGAACAGCTCAGAGTTTGGGGGCTGACTCGAGCCGGTCCGAGGTGCCAAAACGAAGCGTCTGGGGGAGAGAGAGTTGGATCGACGGGGCTGACAGAGAAAACAGACACAGAGGGTGCTCTTTCTTACATTATTAACAACGCTCACAAGAGAGGACAAAGAGAGCGGAAGATTGGTCGAACATATTAATGCTGCACGGGAGACTCGTTTGTACCCGTGTGTACTGTATGCTGTTTGTTCGGGTCTGCCCGGTTGTTGCGGAGGGTGACCAGGCGCGGCGGCCATAACCGCTCCTCCGAGCGCCATCTGCTCCACGCTGCAGCAACTGTTGCCAGGGTACCTGCTCTCCTCTCCTCCCCTCCAGCCCACCTTTTACTCCTCCTCCTCTTTTGGCTCATCACCTCCATCGCATCCTCTCGATTTTTCTCCCCAAACAAGACAAATCCTCCTCCTGTGGTTGTCCTTCTGCTCCCATGCCTCGTTTCTCTCCACACACATGCTCTTTTCTCTTCCCTCCAATTAATTTAATTTGCCTTTTCATTCTGAAGAGGATACCTGCTTTTGATTTAATGAGCTTTATTGGCGTGAGATTTAATTCTTTGTATATTAGCGACGCTCCAGTGAAGTATTAACAGCACTGAAATAGTACTAATACTAATTCATTTACTGTGTTTCCATTATTTTACTCTTCGTGTCTGTCTTCTCCGTGTGTCTTTATTTAACTAGAAGATGTGTCGGAGCTGTGCTTTCTTTAGGAAGATGCCACTGTGCTGCTTTTTCACCACCTCCAGGAAAATCTTTAAGACTTTTTCCTCTCCTCTTTCCTCTCTAACCCGTCTTTCTTCCGTTTGTTCACTCCTTTGCAGTTGTGTGGACATGACTCAGGGCCCCTTCTCTTCAGAGAAGAGATGGAACCAAAGAAAGAGTCGAGAAAAGAGGACTTTGATGGGGTGGGGGGTGTTTAGAGAGAAGGAAAGAAAAGTGGTAGAGTGAGAGAGGGAGAGATCGTAGATCAGAGCCGTCATGATTGAGCCATCTGCTGAGAGGAGGCCAGTGAGACCCGCACACACACGCCTGTGCTTAAAGATCACCACTGCCACCCGTTGGTCATTTCCCAACACTACAGCTCGCCGTCTCTTCTCCGCTCTCATGCATTGTCTAACTGCTGCGCTGCCATCCGGGCACAAACATGCCATCCGGAGATGAGACACGTAGCTCTGAACATCGATCAGTCTGGTCTGGCTGTCTGGTGAGCCAGTCCTAAGCAGCCGATTCTGTTTGCTCCACAGGGCTTTTTGTGCTCTAATATATGAGGTTTATCTACACGTAACTCCTTTCTAAGAAGAGCCGAGCCTCAATGCGGATTATGAGGCTTTGGCTCTTTCAAAACATATTGAGTATACTGGTGTGTTACTGACGCGAGCCAGCGCTGTGATTTGGTGCTGTAATCCCGCGTTCGCTGTTTCATTCTTGCCCTGCAGTTAAATGTGATTTGTTGTACACTCTTTGTTCCTGTGTGCTGGTGCATTTTTATGCGAGCAAACACTCTTTACTGGCCTGAATCATTCTTTCCTCTCCTCTCAGTCCTCCCCCCTTCTATTGCTGGCAGGCCTAAACAATGTCCACTCTCGTTCAGCTGTCTAACCTTTAATAGATCCATAAACACTCCACTCCCATTGGCCAGAGCAGGCCATTTCATCCTATTAGAGATTAGCATACGCCTGAGTGGAGGAGGAAGTGCTCTTTATATGCTAATGAGGAGATAATGTATGCAGCACAGCGAGGACAAGCCGGTGCCCCCGTTGGGAGGACTCAGGGTGGCCCAGCGTGCTGAATCTTGAGGCAGTCTTGTCTTTATCTTGTTTTTCACTGTCATTCACAGACAGCTGGACTGTGTCTTTGTGAGTTAAAATACATCACAAGGCTCGACTGCAGCATTATGCCAAAAAAGGACCATGCAAAGCCGGCAGTCTAAATGCCTGAATCTCTGATAGTGTATCAAATATGCCTTCCTTATGTATCTGATCTTATTGTGTGGCATTCACTTGTGATAAAGAGCGATAACAATGACTCAGTGGAGAGGAGATTTTCAGAGTCTGAAATGGTTTTGTTATATGCCGAGAAGCTAATGCGGCTCCTTTTTGTTTGGTTTTACGCCTTTAACCGAGCATACATGATTAAAAATGGCTTCAGTGGAATATTTAAACATCTTGGAAAATACATATACTTTGCTTTCTTGCAAAGAGAGTGTTAGCGCTGAGAGTTTTGACCTGTATGGTTTACAATTACACCTTCGCGTGTATTCTTTTGACTCACTTGGCATTGCTAAAGAGAAATTCTTAACAGAAAAACTGTAAGAGTTTGTTTACCATGTGGCTAAATGCTACCTAGCTATACAGCATGTAGTGATTCACTGGTGACCTTGTGGAAGTTCTTTCTTTGCCTTCCCGTCATCGAGTTTCGTGTAATTTATCCTGATATACTGACAGACAAATAGACAACATACATACAAGCTGGTTAGGAATAATATTATTGCAGCTGTAGTTTTATAGAGCATTATAGATGCCAGTTGGCTGATTTTTTTAGCTTTTCACACAGAAGGTGGAGCTACAGCCTACTCTTTCCTGTCTTTTTTTCTATAGACTGTATATAAAAAGTTGCCATAGCTTCTGGATATGAGAAGGTTTATGATGCAGAACCATCATCAACCTGCATTCTTTCTAATGGCCAGCAGGGGTCAAGTCCTCTGACTAACCACTTTACTCTGTGACCTCATTAAATTCTTTGTATTTTGTTAATTGTTGTCATTATTAAACTCAAGAAGGGTGACAGAGAAGGGCTTGCTTTAGGGAGGAGCCAACTGATGACATCATAGTGGCTACCTCTCTTATATATCTCTTATATACAACCCATGCTTTATCCTAGGCTAAGCCAGCTGGCTGCTAGCGTCATATTTAAATGACAGCTGTGCAAGTGCGCTGTGATGTCTTATTAGCTGATAGCCCACCTGACCCGCTGCCTTCTTCTTTCTAGGAGCAAGGTGTGGTGGGGATGTCACGACCACCTGGTGCCATACCACCTCCTCACCCCGCTGGCGGTGTTGCCTCTGGGGTGGGCCCCAACCAGGGATCAGGTCCGCCTCCAGTCTACCGGCAGGACGTGATGAAGCAGATGATGGTGATGGAGCAGGAGAAGAGGGCGCAGATGCACATGATGGAGCAGCAGAAACAGCAGCTCTTAAGAGAGCAGAGACAACAGCAGCAGCAGCAACTCTTGGCTGAACAGGTGAGTTTATGTTCATGTCATTCAGTGGGGTGATGATTAAACAGGAAGGAAGGCCTCTGTGACTCATCTGTCACCCATTAAATTATAATTTGTGCGTGTGCGTGTGTGTGTTTGCCTTGTTTGTTCATACATCCATGTAGATTTGTCAGCATCTTCAGCTCAAACAAGAGCAGCAAATCCTCTCTTCTTCCTCACTGTTGTCTGGTTGCATGTATAATTACCCTCAACCAGCCCCCTCTTCACTACTTCCTTTTCATCTCTTCAGTGTGTGTCTGTGTGTGTGTAGACGTGTTTTTGTCACATGCCGCCTGCTGTGATAATATGGTGTTTTCTTTTTATTTCTCTCTCTGTGAGGGAATCAAGTGTTAAAAGAGTTCTGAACTCTGAAGTCACCACCCACTACGAAGGGTTTTAATTGGATCTGCAAAAACATACACAGACACGCAAATATAGGTGCCCAAAAGGAACGCCATCCTGCTGGGATTTAGTGTATGTTGTTAACTGAGTATAAAATGAGCAACCTGTCCATGCATACATTCAGGACCTGCTTTAAAATGTGCAGACTGCTTATTAATGACCAGACCTTTCAGGTTTCTCTTTATACCTGCAGAACAAACTGTGGCTACATCATTACACTAATCAGTTATGATGCTGTTAATGCAAACGAGCATCACACAGGTTATGTACACAAATCTAATCCCGTCAGCACACATCTTCCTCTCTTCTTCTATACCAAAACATCTGTTTTAGTACAGTTATACCCAACATCTGCCTAAACTCAACAGTAAAAACATCTGCCTAAATTCAATTACACTAACATCTGTCTTAACTCAGCTGTATCAGCATCTGTCTTAACTCGACCAACATCTGTCTCAGCTCAGCTGTATCAGCATCTGTCAGAACCTGTCTTGACTCAGCTGTGCCAACATCTGCCTGAACTGGCTGTACCAACATCTATTTTAACTCCACTGTATCAGGTGGCCAACATATAACAAACTCTAGCAACATCTGTCTTAACTTCATTATACCAGCATCTGTGTTAATGCAATTATATCATCCATCTTAACTCAATTGTACCAACATCTGTCTCAACTCAGCTGTAACAACATCTGTCTTAATGCAATTATACCATCTATCTTAACTCAGTTATACCAACATCTGTCCAAACTCAACTGTTCTGATATCTTCTTCTGCTGTCGCCAATGCTGTTTACCCAACACATCTTCCCAAAGCACCAAATCACAAAAGCAGTTGCCTTAAGAGGCTTTATATTGTAAGGTAGAGGCCCTACAATAATGGGGCGAAAACCCCAACAATCAAAGGACCTTTGAGCAAGTACTTGGCGACAGTGGGAAGGAAAAACTTTCTTTTAACAGGAAGAAACGTAGGATCAGGGAGGGGCAGCCTCTCTCAGGTAGAGGCGGCCTCTCCTGAGCCTGGGTGACTTTGTTTAGGATGAGGGGAGGAAGAGAAGACAAAGACACGCTGTGGAAGAGAACCAGAGATTAATATTAACTAATGATGAAATGCAGAGTAGGGCTGCAGCTTAAAAAGATTATTTTGGTAGTTGACTAATCTGCCAGTTTTCTTTGAATAGTCGATTCGTCAATGATTATTTGACTCTTATCTCCGCTTCCTGTGGGCAAACTTCCTGTTCTAGGCTCCAGTGACTCACCTGCTTAAGTCTGCCCACCTGTGATTAGCACCCCGTTGTCTCGTCCCACAGCAAATGAAAATAATGACCTAGGAAACACATGAATTTGAAAATAATCAAATGTATTTTTAACATTACATTAAAAATGAAATAAATACAAATATTAGGTAAAACAAGTTAAAATGCTAGTATTTAAACAAAAAAATAACGTGCAAATAGGAAACAAAAAATGGCTTCTGTCCATGAGTTTAAATAAAGCTTCAAATTAAATCAGAAAGATTTTATGCCCCGATATTGCAGTATAACAGAGAGTGGGTTCAGGGTCACCTGATCCAGACCTAACTATATGTTTTATCAAAGCCTAATCTTGAAAGTACAGAGGGTGTCTGTCTCAAATCCAAACTGGGAGCTGGTTCCACAGAGAGGGGGCCTGAAAGCTGAAGGCTCTGCCTCCCTTTCTGCTTTTAAATGCTCGAGGAATGCTGCAGTCTCAGAGCAAAGTGCCTTGTTAGGGGGATACAGTAATATGAACTCTTTAAGATAAGATGGAGCCTGATTATTCGAGACATTGTATGTGAGGTCTCCGCTGTTCCCAGCATCTATATAACTTCATCAAACTTTAACTGTATCAGTATTGTGGAATATCTGTGCCTGATCTTGACAGTATGAACAACTGTCTCAAGTCTCACTGCCTCACTGTACCGGAACCCTTATTGTACCTGGACTTAACTAACATCTACTGTAACAAGCATCTGTCTGTTCTCAGCTACATCTATCTCTACCTTAAAATCTCCTTCATCAAACATTTGTGTACCTACATCTTTATATTATTTACTTTTGGCTGTTATTGGCTCTTTAAGGGCAGGCATGGGTCCAGCTCAGGTGGCCATTAGAGGAAGTGCAGCATTTAGCACTTTACCACATTGGCTTCAATCCGGCTATAGAGGAGCAAAAGAAAGGTTCTTCTGCTAAACTATTCTTACTGTCAACTGTGATTCTGTTCTTCTGTGTATCTCACGCCCTAATGATACAAAATTCATGAAATAGGTATGAGCAGCTGTAACACGCTTTCAGCATACATGCTTAACAACTTCCATCTGTCTGTGTCTGCAGCTCCAGCAGCAGCAACATCTCCCCAGACAAATCGGCCAGGGCCAGAGGAATCCATATCCCCAAGTCAATCAGTACCAAGGTGAGACACATGAGCACGTGCGTTCATTTCACCTGTGCAGCAATGCACACACGACATGCGCCTGCGCAAGAATGGCAGCACCCCACAAGATTTTCTCACACATTATTCTTTATTGGAAAACTTGGAAAATGGATTTAGCACCCAGATGGTTGGTTGTGTGTGTGTGTGTGTGTGTGTGTGTGTGGAGGGGGGGGGATTGGTTACAATTACACACGCATGTTTTGTCAGCAACAAGTATGGTATACATGGTGGCGCTCCAAGACATTTAGGGACATAACAGATTTTGCAGTTCATTCGGTGCCACGTTCACAGACAGATATGTATGCAAACAACAGCACTGACCAAACATCACCCTGAAACCAAGCCTCGTCCTTTCTGTCTGTCTCTGTCAGATACATCAGTTGGCGCTCAGATGCTCTCCAGCCTCTCTCTCTCTCCTCCTCTCTCCGGGAAAAAAATACAAAATAAAAAAATAAAAAATTCTGCTCTGCCTGTTACCACGGCAACTTGTCTGTCCTGGATCCCCCAGAGTTCCGGTGAAGTCGGAGAGATGGATGAGAGCAGGGGAAGTGGGAGAGAATGGGAGGAGGAGTGAGAGCGGGGTGGCTGGCAAGTAGAGGAAAAGGTAGATGGTTCGGTGGGTAGAAGGAGAGGTTGAACGGAGAGATGAGATGATGGAGAGACAAAGAAAAGAAAGGAGGAAGCGAGAGAGAGAGGAGGAGAATGAGGAAGAGAGTCAGGCTGAAAAACCATTTATAGCCATCAGTGTCTGCAAATGAAAGAGATAATATGGAGAGGAAGAGGAAGCTCCGGTGTGAAACTCTGGCCTACAGATATACACATCAGCTGTCCTGCAGTGTATCTGTGATTGTGCTCATATCACCTACAAATCTCACACTCGATATATTTGTGATCTGTGAAGTATATAGAGGGTTACCTGCAACTCTACTCACTTCCTACTTACTGGAGTGAGTGATCCTCTTCATTCTCGCTCCTCTGTTACATTTTCAGCCTGAGCTGTGAGGTGGGGGATTAGTGGAATGATGTCAGAAGTGGGTTTATTATAGGATTTAAAGCCATTTCCACGCTAGCAGACCTCCTCAGCTCAGCTGCTTCTGAGCATCTAATAGCAAAAAGTAGAGGAGTGAGATGTTGGTGCTTCAGTGTGTTTAGTTTTATTTTGGTGGGGTAGGATTTGGGCCAAATTGGATGGGAAGCATTCGTTTCCAGAGTATAGGGGCTGTCGTGCAACATAAATCTTTGCCTCAGCAATGACTTATTAGAGCCGTCTTATGGCCTTTGGTTCATTTAAGTGGCTCTACTGTGTAAGCTCTCAGATTTTCCCCTACAACTATTTCCTCATCTGTTAACTACCTAACTAACTAACTGACTAACTAACTCCTCTTATTTTCCACTCCTAGGTACCCCTCAGGCTCTCCAGAACATTCGGGCTACCCGCCTCCTGCAGCAGCCGCAACCTCAGCAGCAGATGGTCCAGATGAGTTCTGTTCAGGCCCAGGGTGGTTCTGTAGGACCCCAAACTGACATGGGACTACCCTACAGTAACCAGGGATCCAACCAGGGTTCCCTGTATGGGCTCAACCCCTCCATGAGCCAAATGATCCACCAGCAGCAGCACCAGAGCCAAAGCGTCCAAGCCTCCATGGGTCTTCCGCCACAGCACAACCCCACCGGAGGGCCACCCCGGCAGGCAGGTGCGGGTCCTGGAGTCGGAGGTATGCCTGGAGGACCCGGAGGTGGTGGAGCTGGAGGTTATGGAGGGCAAGGGATGTTAATGAACTCCATGACCCAACAACCTCTTAAAGGACCTCCTAATGCCAAAGCTCAAACACAGAGACTGCAGAGCATGCTGGGAGGAGGCGGTGGGGGAATGGCAGCAAGTGGCTGGCCGCAGCAGCAAGGACAGAGTCTGCAGGCCATGGGGGGTGGAGTTGGAAGGACTACAGGAGGAGGGGGAGGAGATATGGTGGGGTTCAGCTCTGCCCAGGGTTATGGGATGCAGCCGGGTCAACCCCCACGCATGGCTAAACAACACTTTCAGGGCCCGGGACAAGGGATGGGCCAGGGGATGGACCCCAGGTTGGGCAACCCAGCTGCGGGTATGGCTGGCCCAATGATGGGCCCTCACATGGGTGGTCAACCAAGGACCAACCAACCCCGCCCTATGGTTATGAACCAGGGAATGAACCAGGGGGTGATGGGCCAGGGAATAACTGGGATGGGGGGTTTCGTGCCAGGCCCTGGGGGGCCAGGATTAGGGGCAAGTGGAGGTGGAGGAGGTGGATCTTACGGACCAGGGGCAGTCGGGGTTGGAGGTCAGCCGCAGGGCTACCAGAGGACAGCCAATCAGGACATGTCATCCTATGGATACGGGGGCGGGCCCTCAGGCGGAGGAGCCTTCGGATTGGGCGACGGCTCGGGGGCAGAGCTGGACTCAAGTGACGGTTGGATGGAGGAGTTTTTCTCGAGCTAATAGCCAACGGGGAAAGTTGTTACTGGATGAAATAAAAACGTTTAAAGTTGGACAAATTTTAAAACCTGAGAAAGTAAAACAAAAACGACAACATGACGTGGACTGGCATGTTTTTGTTTTGTAAAACATGAGCAAGATTATAAATGAGTTCCTGTGTTACGTTTTGTGCGTATGTATGTGTGTGTGTGTGTGATGGAGAGAGCTATCATTTTGTCTTGTGCATATTAATGAAAAACCAATATAGAGATTAAGAAGTGTGTTTCCTAATTTTCCCTTTTTTCTCTATGGAATAAATTTTCTTCAGTGTTTGAAAGCGAGGCCCATTCACACAGCAGCGCTTTGAGCCCGAGCTTCAGCAGGGGCTGATTGGAAACTGTAGACTGATGAAGGGGAAGCAAGACTTGTTCTCAAGACAGCAATTTATTTGTGTTTGTGTGTTTGTGCCACCCTGATCAGTGCTTCAGATCTCTCAACTACGCGAGGAGCTGAAGGGAGTAGAAAGCACTCTCAACGCTCCCATTCCTCCTCTTAGATTTGAGCCCCCCCCTCGTACAGACACACAAACACACACACACTCACAAATCTGATTCCCTCACGCTCCTTCACTCTGTTCCTTTCACTTGGTTTCCCTCTCATCCTCCATTCCTCTCTCCTCCCGTCTTTCCCACCCTCTCTCCAGAGACTCGTTCCTCGCTCTCAACGCTCCTTTCTCTGTTTAAACTGTGCACATCACAACAGAACAAATGATGCTCCTCTATTGTGCCACGCAGGCTCGCTCTGCCCTCTAGTGCTTTTGCTAGGCAACCGACATGAGTGGCATTTTTATTTTATTTTTTTAAAGGGGGGTTGTGGTTCATTTCCTGTGTTGTGTCGCTGTGGTTGCACATGTAGACAAAGACAAAGGCAGTAAAAAGCTGAGAAAAGGAGGAGAGAATAGGCAGCTAAAGCAAGCACACGTAGACAACAACAAACAGACAAACAAGCGTCAGCCCGGGAGGATGTGCAGATGTGTGAGAGGCAGCAAACAGAACTAATATTAGGCTACACATTAAACCTTCTGTCTGCGTGACACAAACCACATTGCATGCATCAGGCAGACAGAAACGATCGCTGGGCACTGAATGTATTCAAGCACCACAAGTGACTTCTTCTTCTTAAAGAGACGAGAAAAAAGCTCATTGAAAAGCCCGCCCGCAGTGTTTTATTTTGTCGCTGTGTTTTTCTTTTACAGTGAATCTGGTAGTTTGTCAATTACACACGGAAAAGAAAGTTTAAATTAGTTTTTGCTGAGTTTTGTTTCTTAGTTCGTCATCTTTTGAAAATCTGTTTGGTAAAAAATCTGTGGCTCAGCTTGTCGTCACTCACCGTAGCCCTGCTTTACATCGTGGCTTCTCTCAGCTGTAAAACGCCCTCGTTTCAAACTATAACTGTGCTATACTGTAACACTACTGTGAAGAAATACAAGTCGGGCCCTTCTGGCGCTTTACAAGGAAAATGAACCACTGCTAAGCCTTGAGTTTGTTTTAAAGAGAGAGAGAAGCTTCAGATAGCCTTTAAGGGACAGCTCACCCCAAAGATAAAATTCTCCTACTTTTCATCAGGTGTGCAGTTTTATTTGTCCTTCGTCCGGTCAGCTGCAGAGATTTCAACCTTCACTTAAGTGTAATGGAAATAAATTGCATTGCAGAAATCATGATCTGGTTACTCAGAAAACATCCACAAATCTTGTGCTTTACCAAACTACAGCCACCAACAACGTCAATGTGCAGAAGTAAGAGTGTAACTACCAATGATGAGAAGCTTGTACAATAGTAGTGATGGAGTTGAGTGTCAGTGCTAACTACACACTTCTATTGGCTGTAATTCAGTATAAAGAAAGAAAATCTGTTGGTTTTGAAGTCCTAATGTTGGCTTGTGGCCACTACTCTGAAGGTTTTTCTGACCCAAATATGACTCTATTTGTATGAGACAGTGGACTGCTAAGCTATGAGCTCACACTTGCATGCTTGGTTAGGAAACCGCATCATTAAACTGTACAGGTGCACTGCACAGCCACAGGTACCTGCTAGTTAGTGCCAACTAACAGATTTAACATGCGAGCATTTTACTCATCAAAACTGAAGCATGGGTTGCTCCAAAAGACACCGAATGGTGAGAGGTCCAGTTCAGTGACCCCAATTGGCATTTCTGAGGCTTATCAGACAGCCATCATCTGTTGCTATCAAAGTTACCATGGGATGGGTGTAACATATAACAAAACTATACCCATTGCACAGGTGATATAAAGGGGTAAGTTATCTCTAGAGATCAATGCCATATTTGTTTTGCACCAGGGTGTAAACATGTTTAATTCTGCTGTAAAACTGGGCATTTTAACATGGGAGTCTGTGGGGACTGAATCATATTTGAAGGCAGCCTCAAGTGGCCACTAGAGGAACTGCAACTTTAATTATTATTATTTTTATTATTTATTATTTTACACACGATTTATGTGATGTTTGGAGTAACCGTTTCATGCTTCGTAGAATAAAAATATTTGCAAAAAGTGCTGTTTCATAGAGATGAATAAAGAAAACTGGAGGCTGAAGGAAAAACATATAAAATGAAGGCTGGGGTGATCAGTCCCTTTTAAGTGTAACAGCAGTTAGTATCGAGATAATCAGTGCTTCCACTGAAGTTAGTGTCTCCCTTCCCTCTCGACTTCCTCTGCCCTGATGTGTGCATAATGAATATGTGTCAAAAAGGTTTTATTACTGTACTTGTTGGTAACATCTTACATCGCTAACGCTTTAAAAGATGAATGAAAGCGTGTCTGCATTACTTTGTATTTAGCTCATCAGAGTGAAAGTTTGGAGGACGATGCTGTAATCAACAAAACCAAAAAAGCCTTCTTCTCTGTAAACTAACTCCTTGTCATCATCTGTTCTCATGGTTGTTGGTGTTGTATAATCCAACCCTTTAAATACGAACTTTAACCACCACGCCCGTCGTCCTGTAAGCGCCGCTGCTTTTGGCAGCACCCGCGAATGAATTTCTGTACTTTTTGGGGGGTTTCTGTCACCTTTGGGGAGTCCTCCATCTCACTGTATGGAGACTGAATGTCAAGGATGGGCGGATATGTAGGGGTTTTATAGCATTCCCGAGTTTTACCAGGGGGAGCACGGTCACAAATTTAAAACCCTCTCGGTCGTTGAGCCTGCCTCGTGTAGGAAAAGCAGCGGAGCGCCCAAACCTGCGGGGGCTCCGATGCTCATGCTTCCAAAAGTTTGATGCTAGTCCAGGCAGGCTCATAAATCACATGTTAGAGGCAGTTTGTGGGAAAACACCTGAGGTTTACGAGTCCAACGCGGAGGCAGGAAGGTATAGAAACATGTGTGGGTCAGTGTTAAGGTCACAGCCAAAGTGAGGCGGCGTGACCTGGTTTGAAATCCCTTCAGGAAGAGAAAGGAAGCTTCCTCCAAATATCATTATGTACCGGGACCAAGTCTGTAGACAACATTTTAACGAAAACTGTTGTTATTGATGTTCTTTGTTTTATTTTATTTTTTTTTACTGGTGCTGACATATATGTGATTATGAGAAAAAAAAGTATATAAAAGATAATGGCTATTTGTAAATATGTTTTTACAGGTTTAAATACATCAGATAATACAGTCTCTACTCTGTAAAGAATTTACTGTTTGTTGGAAAATAGAGAAGTATTTTTATTTTGAAGTTTTTTGGTTTCACTTTTAACCCATCTGAGCTATGCCATTGCACTTCAGACAATGTCTTACTACTAATTTGTATTGTAAACCTCCTCTCTTTTTTGGAATTTTTTTCAGTTGTTTTTTCTAGTTTGAGATTTGACTCGGTTCTTAAGCAGTGCTTATTTCTTTTTATCCTGTACAGAATTCTGAAAATGTTAACAAAAGATAATTACAAGAGACTTTTTTTGTTTGTTTTTTCAAAAAGATAAAATAAAGAGAGACTATTCTCGCTGATCATATTACATGAAAGCTTCTGTTTACACTGGGTTCATTTACATCATTTACACAGCAGCTGTCAACACATGAAACGTCCACTCACTGGACACTGTTAGGTACACCTGGTTAGTACTGGGTTGGACCCACTTTTTTACCTTAGTTCTTAATTGCATTGATTTAACAAGGTGCTGGACAACTTCCTCTGAGGTTTTTGTCCATATTGACATGATGGCGTCTGCAAGCACATCCGTGAGGTTTCTGAACATCAGCGGGTCGCCTTGACCGTGTTAATATTAGTGTTAACGAGCAGTTGAACAGGTGGCTGGTGAGTGTTTATAACCATTTACTTGGAATTCACTCAGTATTGCTCCAATCACGTCCAGACTGACCCATTAGGCTAAATTAACTGAACATAAAGGCTCAACTAAACTTTGGTGAGCAACTTTTAGAATCACGTTATCTGAATACAGCTTCACTCTCAGACAGAGATACATACCATCTCTACTTTTAAGGTTAGTCTTCAAACTAGTAGCCTAACCATGATGGCATGATAAAGTAACCCTGAACCATCCTTTATTTATGCTGCTTTAGCCTCAGGCTCCTGTGAGATTTACCATCATGCATTTATATGCCAGTATTTCTTTGCCATAATTTTGTCTACTCTCCCTATAGTTGGTGTATGGTTACACTCATATACTCATCTTCTCTGTTGTCTCCTCTCTCTCACCTCCAAAGCAGTGGGAGCTGATTGGAGAACAAGCCTGGTTCTGCTGAGGTCTCTTCCTGTTAAAAAGGAGTTCTTCATTCCCACCTTTTGCCATGACTCACTCATAGGGAACTTTCTGATCATTGGGATTCTCTTTGTAGCATTGTATGGCAAGTTTATATTGTAAGCTTTACCTTGCAATATAAAACGCTTGCATCTATAACATGTGTTATAGATGCAAAATAATACATGTTCATGCTTTAAAAGACGATAGGCGGTGGTTGGATCCGCTGCCCCTATTCCCAAAATTCCAGCAATTATCTTGGAATTATTATAATATAGGTTAACTCCATCCATCCATTGTAATATGACACTATGCTTTTTTTTTAACCCTGATATTTTTACATTACTTTCTTTTTCTTCCACAGATGGGCGTGGGACCCGTTGGGTTCTTTGTGTCCTCTTTTGCAATAAAAATTGAAACATCCGGTCTCAGGATGATGGTGAAAAACTAGCTCATGCATTTATTACTTCTCAGATGTACTAAATTATTATTATCCTATATTGTTATATGATTTATATTTATTATAATTTATAATCATTTAAATCTACTACATATATTCTTCTCACACTGGCTTCTCTTGATTTCTTTCCCTGTTAAATTCAGAATTGAATTTAAAATCCTTCTCATCAGATACAATGTGTTGAATATTCAGGTCTGATCTTATCTTAAAGAACTCACAGCACTGTTTCACCCCAACAGAGCACTTTGCTCTCAGACTGCTGGCTAACTTGTGGTTCCTAGAGTAAAATGGCAGGCAGAGCCTTTAGCTTTCAATCAATCTTATTTTATTTTGATACTGCGCCCCTTCATACATTAGTGCACTTCAGAGTGCTTTTCTTTGAACTGACAGTTATAAGCTGATAATAAGAAAGAGCAAACTTGGCAAAACAAAACAATTAAAAGATAAAAAGCCAACATGAAATAAGAAAATATATAAGAAAATCTGCAATCATCAATAAACTAAAAGTGATTTAATAATGTGTTGCTGGACAAATTAAAAGACGAAAGGATTAAACAAGTGGTAAAATTAAGAAATCCTGCAAATGGATTAAGAAGAGAAATCATTAAAGAAAAATCTGCAAAAATCAAAAAACTAAAAATAATTGAATAAAATGAAATAATTCTGGAAAAAAATAAAAAATATGAAACATAAAGTTGAACAAATTTCCAATAATCAACTAAAAATATTTTAATATAGTGATGCTAGATAAAATTGATTCAGACTGACAAAAAGCCAGAAAAAAATAATTTAAATATAAACCTGACGGAAATGAGAAGGTAAAAGTAATATATATAACAGGGGGTCAAACATCTGGCCCAGATGTTCAAACCAGCCCACCAAAGGCTCCAAAAAATGAAAACTGCAAAAGAGGGCATAAAGACTGGACTGTACAGTGCATTCTCAATTTTTTTTTTTTTTTTGCATGTCCTCTGCCACACCAAAATAAGGAATACGACATTTAAATGACAGAAATAAAGAGATAAAGGTGGTTTTTAATATTATTAATGCTACATAAAATAACAGAACCTACTTCCTGTTTTTCACTTTTTACTGTAGAATTTCCTGTTTTGTAAACAGTACAACAGTACAATACATTTTTTTTTTATAAATTCACAGAAAATGTATTAGTCAGGGTAAAGAGCTGCCAGTACCTTTTCTGTAATAGTATGCATTTATTCACAAAGTCCTTTTTCTTACATTGTAAGCCCAGGGAGCTGTGTTGGAGAGTTTCTTTGAATCAGCTTCTTTACTACAGCAACATTTGTTTCTAAGGTAGAAAGCTTAAACGTGTAGTTAAACTTCTTTTACACTGTAGGAAAGGGTAACAATCTGGAGGTGGTTTCTTTTTCTATAGGTAATTAGGCCAAAATTTTACTTGTCCATCTCACTAAAGATGAAACCCGGTCGTGCAAAACCATGGTGTAAAATTAATTTGAGCCAGGGTGACAATGAAGGTTTTCTGTTTATACAGCTATAGATTTCAACACGTTCAGGTTCTCCTGCAGGCTGGTCCATGGCTGGTGGTAGTTGGTGGTTGCATACAATGACTCTGTGTGTGTGCATAGGGAACATTCATAGTTACTCTGTTAAGTAGACAAGCTCATTTCATTCCAAGGTTGCAAGACTGACAGAGACAAATGCACACACAATCATGTGGCACCTAAAAGCAGACTGACTAACTGCTTCAGTAATGTTTTGTCTAACACACCCAATTTACATAATTAGACTGGAATATGCTAAAGAGCAGAGCCTTAATGCTGTCTACTTGTAACTGTGACAATGAATCAGGGACACCCTGTTGGTGTCAGGCAGACAGAGAGACAGACAGACCACATGCAGGGCCACGACCTTTTCATCAAAATTCATCTTTTCCATCCCTTTCAAACTCTTCCTTATTCCTCTTTGTGCCACTCCTCTTCGTCTTCATCCCTTTTCTTTGCCATGGCCATCATACTCTTCTTCTTCCTCCTATATTTCTGCCACATCTTTCCCTTCTCCCCCATGCTGCTTTGGTTCTTATCCACTCACTATCCCCCACCCAACATCACCCCACACACACACACACACACACACACAGATATCCACCAAACACTCCGGCTTTCCCTTCTGACATTGATAAATGGAGACTTGCAGAGATGACAGCATCATTACTCATGTTCAGCAGCGACACCACCTAGGACAAAAAAAAAAAAAAAAACGAGAGTAAGAGGGAGGATGAAGGACAGGATGGGAGGGAGATGGTGAGTGAAGGGGGTGGAGAAGAGAGGTTGCAGTTGGAGGTGTTTGCTACAAATGTTAACATCTCCAGAGAGCACGATGTTGAGCTGTTCATTACTGATGTGAAAAGCAGAATAACTGTGGACTGTAGCATCTGAGCGGTTGAAAGTAATCAGTTTCAGACATAAATCAAATAAAGCTGCAAGAAATGAATATGTTCTTTGTCAAGAACTCTTTTAATCGGTCACTTAGTGTATAAATCTCAACAGTAAAGTATCTGTCAGATATCAACAGACATCAAAACAAACTTTTTAATATGAATTTTTAATAAGAACTATGTCTAAAAGCAGGATTTTTATAAGCAGACCTTATCATCTTCAGCTCTAGTAGAGTGGCTTTGCATGATTTGCAGTTCAAAGTAATGCAGTTTATTTCAGATTGGTCCTTGGTGTGGCCTCACTTCCTACTTTGTATGAAAGAAGCTGCTCTTCTCCTCCTTTATTAGGCTAACTTGCTGATTGGCTGCCCCTCATAGAAGTATAAACAGCAGGTAGGCGGAGCTTCACAGTTAGAGTTGTATGCCTGAAATGACCATATTAGGGATATCCCCTATGGATTTGGGTACAAATCCACTCACCAGCCAGGGCCTGTCTGTGTTGAGTCTTGGTGTTCTTCCTGTGTGGTTTTCTCTCCTGATATTCTGCTTTACTTTTTGCTAGTGTCCTTGCAGCATGAAATGATACCTGCAGCCCTTTGAGTTGGAACAGGTAGTCCAGCTCTTCCAGGATAGCACATCCATACGTACCAGGAAGGTCTCCGGTAGGTGGAGCTAAGATGTAAGGAGAGGAATTTAGAATCTGGAAAATACAAATGGTGGTAGGGCTGGTTTCCCCATCATGTTTTTTATAAGTGTCTCTTTTTATTGTGTTATTCTCATTAATCCACCGTTCTCATATCACACTGTGCACATGCCCGATTCCTCTTCTTGCATCTCAGTCACTCCCACCTGAGACGAGGAAGAGGAGGAGCTGAGGAGGCGAGGAAGAGGCACGAGGAGAGAGAAGCGAAGGCAGCAGACGTTTAACAAGATGAGACATCCTCATTTTAAAGTGATGTCATTTAACTTTGACTAGTGCTGGATTTTATGATTTTATAATGTAACAGTGCTCAGTGCACTATATTTAAATTTATAGCCATCTTAATTAAATTCACAAAAAAATTGTGCAACGTGGAAAAATATTATGATTTGTTTGTTTTGTGAAAAGAAATTTTAAGAGTCGTCCTCCCTCGGTGGGTTGTACATTCCAGCTGTGCGCTTTACATCTTTTTCTCACTGAAGGTAAAAACACTTTTGCAAAGGATACACCAGAGCATCCTCAATTAATCTCCTCCTGCACCCATCTTTCATCTGTGGGCATTTTAGGAGTTGAGACATCCGTCAGCACAACACACTGAGATTGATTTCTGGGTCACAGGCAGGAGGAGGAAGGACAAAGGAGACGAGGAGGCCAACTCAGAGAAATGAGAAAAGCCTCTTGTCTCTTATTTTTTGATTCTACACACTTGCAATAGAGCAAAAAGTTCTCATGCCAGCACAAAATACCAAAGAAAGTGCCCACTTATTCGCAGGTCACACAAAAACAAAGAAGCAATAAAGAAATCATTTAAAAGCCTCACTTTTTGTGGGACAGTGTGGGGGTGTCAGCTTTGTTTTTGTGTTCAATGTCCATCAAAAAAACCAAAACAAACCAACTATATTTCAGATGGGTTCATTTCACCGAGCAGAATTACTCAGCCAGTAACCTCTAAATGAGCTTGCAACAGCTTCTCTAAACATTTACAGATTCATCCTCAGGCTGAGATTCAGGAAGTTTATTCGTGTTGAAACTGTTGCTGCCCACCCTTTTGATACAAAAAGCACACAAAGGTTGAGAGTGAGTTTGTGGCTGGCTGACTGAATGCATTGTCTGGACGGGTTTTTTCACAGCATCAGGATAAAGAGAAAAACAGGTCAGGGGTGTCAAAGTGAGCTCAATAACAGTAGAAGAGCAACAGTAAGATAAATACTATCACGTGTTTTCTTTTATGGCCAGTTAAGCATCCGAAATATGTCAGAAAAATAACTGAACTACATGATTCAAGTAACAGCTAACTACATTTTAAAATATACTTTTATACTAACAGGACATTATACAATAAATCTTTTTTCCCCCCAGAGCTGTTTCACCGTCACCCACATTTTAGTTTCACAGATAATCTTCTATTACACATTTAATATGCATGCCATCTAGTTCAAGTGGATTTAATTCATACTTAATTTAGTCATTTTTCCATCCTCAACACACATACTTAAAGCCTGCTTAAAATAAGTATGTACTATGGATTAGAGGCACACTGTTAATTTAAGGTCTTCACACAATAAGAAGTGAAAAGAAGTGTCTGTATTGGGGGGTCCATTTTCCAAAAAGCTAAGACGCTGGGTCAGATACAAAGAAAACTTCAGTAATGTGCAAAACCCATCAAAAAGACATCTAAATGGTGCGTACCAGTCAAGGTTAACATCTGTTTAAAAAGTAGCATATACCTTTTTAAAAATAGACTTTTTATTTGGCTGTGAAATGGTAAATAGTTCTATATTTTGGTTTCTGTTTGGTTTTTATTGAAGTTCTAGTTTTTGAATTTTTGTTATATTGACTTTTGGAGTTCTGTTTTGGCCGCCCCTCCCTGAGCCTGGTTCTGCCGGAGGTTTCTTCCTGTTAAAAGGGCATTTTTCCTTCCCACTGTCACCAAAGTGCTTACTCATAGGGGGTCATAAGATTGTTGGGTTCTTCTTCTTATTGTTGTAGGGTCTACCCTAAAATATAAAGTGCCTTGAGGTGACCGTTGTTGTGATTTGGTGCTGTATAAATAAATAAAACTGAATTGAATTATCATGGGAGTAATGTCTGACTTTAGCTCTTGCTGTATTATACGAGTCCTGGTTCCTGTTATAAGATATCTTCGAGTCCAAAAAGAACCTTTTAAGCTTGATGTCGTGAGCAATAATGACCACACCCCAAATACAGCTCAAAACTTAGAAAATACTGCCATGTCTGAGTAATTGTCTCGTAAATATTTGGACAGGGACACAGTTTTTGTAACTTTGTCTCTGCACATCACCACAGTAGATTTTAAAACAAACAATCAAGCTGTGATTGAAGTGCAGACTTTCAGCTTTAATTCAAGGGCTTTGAATAAAGTATTGTGTTAACTGTTTAGGAATTACAGCCCTCTTTATATGTAGTCCCTCATTTTCAGAGGTTCCACAGCAGACATGTAGACATAAGTAGATAAGTGAGTGATAAACACTTTGATGGCCAGTTGAGACCTGCTCCCTTGTTATTCTATGACAAATCAAGCAGATTAAAGATCTAGAGTTAATTCCAAGTGTCTAACTTGCATTTGGTAGCTTGTTTGGTAGATTGCTTGATTTAAAATGCACTGTGGTGGTGTACAGAGGCAAAATTACAACAACAACAAAAGTAAGATTAAGTTACAAAGTGTTTTGGGTGTTTGGAGGAGGTTATTCATCACAAAGTTAGAGTCACGTTATTTCTTCTTGCCTTTGAAGTTTATTCAGTGTTCCTTCCCCCTGCCTCAGCTATCTGTTAGTGTCTGTTTCCTGCCTCTGCTGTCATGTTCAGTGTGAAGTCTTCTTGTTTCTGCTGGGTGTTTCCCTCTTTACTTTGGAGGTTGCTTTTTGCAGTTTGTCTTGTTCCAGTCTGAGTAATAAAAATGCTGATTGCAGCATTTAGGTGTGTACTGCGAATGGTGGAAATACTTCAGTTTTTCGGTGCATGGTCTTTTGCTTACTGTCTCTAAGTTAGTTTGGGCCTGTATACCTTTAGTATAGTGGAGAAATCCAAGGATTAAAAAATGAAAATTCTTTATCCTCCAGGGAGTATAAATGTCTGCACTTCTCTTTATGTTATATTTCTAAAGATGTAGGTAAAAAGCACCTAATCTCTTTCTTGGTTAGATTAACAAAGTGCAATTTCATTATTGCGCAGGGGGAGGTGGTAAAAGGCCTCATGAACTCTCACAAATGTCTTCATCGGTCCTCAAAAATCGTCAGCGGCGCAGACAGCGAGTTAATTACAGCACGTTTCCTCCTGTAGCCAAACGCTTACAGACACACACCGTCAGCCTTGTGCACACTCCAGAGGCACTGTTATGGGCTCTAATCACAACGACAAATGAAGTGTCACAAAGAGTGGGAGATGAGTTAGAAGAATCATTCACTCTCTCCCCTCTCTGAGAGTAATAAGGTGAAGAAATGTAGCCGGAGAAGTGTGGAGTGGAAAGACATATGGAGGGGAAGAAGGGAACAGGGGAAGGGATGGTGCAGAGCGAGAGAGAGAAAAGTGTGCGTGTCAAGTTGATAAATGTGGTAGCAGAAGACATTGTGGCGGTGGAGGAGTAGGAGGCCACCAGATAACAGCAGAGCAAGGCCTAAGCTGTCTCACACCGTGAATAAAGCACCCCTCTGTCGCACACGCAAACACACACAGATTTCTAATTACCTTCGGATGACTTTATCACTGTTTCATTGAGTTATTTAAATAAAAAAACATCGGACTGTGCAAAAGTGTTCTCTACGCCACCCCAGTATGTTCAGGATGTATAAATATATACGTGTACTTAATCACATGCTTAGTGAAGTGTCCACTCGCTCAGCTTTAAAGTAGTGCAGAAGTAGTCTGCTTGTTGGCAAATAGGCAACAAATTACCTGGCGGTGAGCGATGATAGGGCAATGATAGGTTTCGCCTCTTTTATATTCATTTGGTGTCCTCTAGTGGCTGAAATGGGAAGTGGCTCCCTTGTACGTTTGTCCACTTTGCACTTTGCCAACCTTTTGCACAGGACATTTATGTCACATTAGATTTTATCTGAAGCTTATCGCTGGAATGTTGCTGCCTTTCATGCTGTGCTGAGAAATGTTATGCACAAACATATATTTACGTGTTGTTTAACCGTGTTTTTTTTAACAAACAAACACTGTTTTGGTGGCTTTTACTGAATCTACTTATAGCATATTGCACTTACTTCCGGTAACATAAGAAAAAATGTCGTTTGGTGCTGTACTCAGTGATGACTGGATATTTCTGTTGTCATTGTGTTTATGTAAATAATTCTCCTTCTATTTTGTGTCTGGACTAAATTTATTTTATTAAAAACAACTTGAGACCTAAAAAAAATATGGATGAGTTTATTTGTATTGCACTTTTTTAAAAACAGACAGTTACAACTTGTTTGGATAAAACGTGCGTTAATAAGTGCACATATCCCAATGTACAAACACACAGTCCAACACACTTATGTTCCTTCATACATATCAGGGGTGGGCAACTCCAGGCCTTGAGTGTCGGTGTCCTGCAGGTTTTAGATGTGTACTTGAGCCAACGCAGCTGATTCAAATAGCTAAATTACCTCCTCAACATGTCTTGAATTTCTCCAGAGTCCTGGTAATCAACTAATCATCTGATTCAGGTGTGTTGACCCAGGGTGTTATCTAAAACATGCAGGACACCGGCACTTGAGGCCTGGAGTTGCCTACCAATACAACAACAACATAAGCCAGGTGAGGGCTTTGCAGCCTATAAATCAGGGGTGGGCAATCTCAGTCCACGAGGGCCGGTGTCCCTGCAGGTTTTAGATGTGTCCTCGAACCAACCAGCTGATTTAAATGGCTAAATTAGCTCCTCAACATGTCCTGAAGTTCTCCAGAGGCCTGGTAACGAACTAATCATGTGATTCAGGTGTGTTGACCCAAGGTGAGATCTAAAACCTGCAGGGACACCGGCCCTCGTGGACTGAGATTGCCCACCCCTGCTATAAATGATGAAAAGAGTGGGGTAAACATGCACAAGGTGTGGCGGTGACAGAGAACAGATAGCAATATGTGATTAATTTAAGTCTGGAAGAGCTTTGTAGGTCACAAGTGCTTTTGCCTTTGCTCTAAAGCAGGGGTGTCCAACTCCAAGCCTCAAGGTCAGCTGTGTTGGATCAAGGACACATCTAAAACCTACAGGACACCGGTCCTTGAGGCCTGGAGTTGGACACCCCTGATCTAAAGCATCAACTATGCGACACACCAACCATCATACGTGACGGAAATTTTAAACTGCCAAAGCAAAAACAGGAAGGAAGCAACACTTTGTGTACCATTCAGCAACTGCCTTCTACAAGTTGAGTCAAATCCTCAAAGAGACAAAAATCAGAACTCAAAATCACAAAAAGGATTTTATTGATCTAAAAACAACAACAAATACCAGTCAAGGACTTGGGATTGCCAAGAGCTAACATACTAGTCCAATTTCCCAGCTATGCTACATACTGTACTATTTGTCTTGTAAGTTGCCAAAACATTTGGAAAATATTTACTTTGTCATTACATATCTCAGTTATGGGTGGCTACAGCTCTGGTGGTGGAGAAGATCATCTATATATTGTAAGGTCACTGGATCAATCCCTGACTCCTCTTTCTGTATCAAAGTCTCCTCGGGCAATATTCTGAACCCCAAGGTACCTGTGATATGTGTGTGAATATTAAGTAGAAGTGCTTAGGTCTAGATAAAAGCCCTGCATGAATCTGTGTGTGAATGGGTGAATGAAAACTTGTACTAGAAAGTGCTTTGGGGGCTTTTGGGGGGTAATTTTAGCACATATTTTCAATGACTGTGAAAGTCAAGGATAAATGTAGTTACAGAAACAAAAGAAGGAAACTTTCAATTAATTTGTCTTCTTTCGGTAACATGGGATACAGGGTTGCACTGGTTAGAGTGACACCTTCAATCTAATTGGGCAAGAATGGAAAAATACAAAATATATCAAAGAGCGCTGACTTTTGGTGTAGCCGTCATGCTACTCTTCCTTTTCCAGACTAAATATGTTTTGGTAACAAGGTTGCACATGTGGTGTGGGACACAACTTGCTGTATAATTTCCGTTCTTTAAAATATGTTGATGTTAAACAACAGTTTAATAGCTATCAGAGACATGCCAACAAAATCAAAACAAAAAAAAATTGGATTTATAAATGTCATATTTGAATACTGCAACCATTTGAACTACTGTCAAACCTGTTGGCCATTGCACTACATCTCACAAGCAGCTCTGTTTATAGATTTAAATATTTATGTCTTATCTATATTCCCTATAGTGTCCTTTATCTTTCTTAATTCTTCTTTATAATAAGGTGCTCAGCGGTATTTGGGTTTTTCTCTATGTTCTTTAGGTAAAGCTGTAGAATGACCCAAGTACTGTTATCTGTCTTATGCATTAAAGGATACTTAAACGACACTTTTCATTTTATTTACCTCAAATATTTCATGATCAGTCCACCTGAAAGCTCTTTCCCCGCCATTTTGGAAGCTGTCGGAGCTTCCGTCAATGTGAGGAGGAAGTGAGTGGAAAGAGAAAACGGAGCAATCGAGCGGAGCGGCCGAAGCGGGCGAGCCAGGGCTAAAAAACATCACTCAACTCGTCTTGACTACCCGGGCTAACTTTAGCTACATGTGCTGAGGTCGAGGGGGGAAACTGATCTCACCTGCAACCATGCCGACAGTTACTTTACCGCCGAAAGAGAACGCTCTCTTCAAGAGGATCCTGGTGAGTTGGTTTTTAAGGAGCTGCACAGCGACGGCAACCGAGTTTGGAGCTCTGTTGGCGGCAGTCCGGCTCTTACCGGAGCTCTCCGGCTGGTAGCGTTTAGCCTGTTAGCAAAATGGCATCATTGAATGGGGTTAGCTCGGCTAGCCCGGCCCCTGATGTGCGCTGTCACTGCGGTACAAAGCCAAAATGGTTGTTCATGACTTTGATGTTATTCCGATATATGCTTCCAGTGTGGTTAAATGGCACTACAAACATTTGGATTTTGGATTAAATAGTCGGTATTTGTGGTTTATTTGCGACAGGCCTTAGCACTGGGAAAAGCACGTTAATGCTCATTTCAGCGACAGCTAACCCGTTAGCCGTGTGTGCTGCTGAATTAGCTTGCACTTACTTAGCTTCTCACTCAGTTTTGTGAATGTTGTGGCATTTTAGTTCCTGGCTGCGTGCATAGCTGCTGTCTTCTTAGCCGGATTGTGTTTAGTTGGTCAGATGTGTGCCATCTGACAAAGTAACGTGCTTGCAGGCCACCTGGCGTTACTTAATCGGCTAACTCTACCGAGCTAGATATCTTGGTATGTGAGGCACTAAACAAATGTCAGTAGCAATCTCTGAGTTGTGGGGGCCTGCAGGCTCCGTCATGATCAACCTTAGAGGCTAAGCATAGGCCGACGTAGATGTGTGAAAGCCACTGGAAGTCCGGGGAGGACCGGTGTGACCGTGTCAGCAAATCTGTAGCCGCTCCAGGCCTGCTGAGCTGCTGATCCATCCCTCCCTTTCTCCCGTGTTGCTGGGTTGTTCATGTTCTATCTGCGGGCAGTTTTACATGGGCCACACGTGTGACTGAACAAGCGTGAGTTAAGGATTGTCACAGTATTTTTCAGGAAGTGCGGTTAACTTTCTGTGCGCTGCATGCCAAACTAGTCCCCCCCCTCTGCCATCATGCCTGGTGCTTGGCGGTGTGTACGACTAAACAGTGCTGCATGGGCATCTAGCAACGCACTTTCCAGGAACTGTGGAGACTTGTGGGCAGTGAGCACTTCAGCGTCACAAACTGGATCTGATAAACATCATTGTTTTAAAAGGCTGGGACTTACTCAGATAAAGAGCCGCTATTGGCAGTCCCTATAGCTCTGGCACAGAAAACAAACCTGTGTGACCTGCACCTGAACTTGAGACGTTAGTGGCTGTACGTGTTGCATTCCTCAGTGGGAGTTTAGCCTTTCATGGAACTGGTGATAATCGGTTATTGTAAAGCTGATGTGTAATTACAAAAAAGAATGAAATTACGTACTTTACATATTTTTAAAAATGTAGAAGTTGTGCAAAAACTCTTAATTTAGGGTAACTAATAGTATAAATAATTGGATCTTTCTTAAGGTAGGAAATGGTTAACAGAAAATCTTCCACCAACAAACTCAGTGTTTGCTTGTTAAGTCTGATGTCATGAGCGAGGCCCAAATTCACCTTCATTACCCAAAAGAAAACAAACACTCAGGCACCGCAGGGAGTTACAATCTGGTTTCTTTCTTCTCCAATAAAATTATCAGTGCGTCTTTAACACTCTGACCTCCATAAAAAGAGGATTTATCTTGACATAAAAGGTTAAATACAATATTCTGACTTAATTATTTGCAGAAAAAAGAATACACAGCTCCACTATAACACTTGGATTTAATTTAAGACTGAAACTGACCAAACTTCAGACAAGAGACTGAAGTTTGGTGAGATGATCCCATCCGCCGGACGAGGTTCAGTCATTGATATTGTGTGATCTGGATAACTTGCTATGAAAAAGTCCTGCTCCCCAACAGAAGTCTTAGTTGGTCCAACATTGATTCTGTTCTGAAATGTTCAAATGTTTGCTTTTTAAATGATGCTAATAAAAAGCAGAAGAGGCCTGAAACGAGGAGCTCAGCCTGATTTTAAAAGAGAGATAGCGAGACAGTAAGAGCCTCATCCAGCACAGTAGAAGCTTGATTTAGCAACAGCAGTTACGTCATCACATAACAAGTAGAAACATTCTTGTTATACTTTGTGCAGTGCTGAATTGCTTTTCAGTTTGAGTGGTCTTTAATTTTGTACAATCTCTGTAAACATTTCACATACTGCGAACGTCATTTTAACAAAAACTCTATAATAGAACCAGGTGAACTTTACGTCTTCTTCAGAGTTAACAAGGACTTTAAAATCATTTGGTGGAGTTGTAGAAAATGAAATTACTATTATTACTCTTCCTGCTGCAGAGATGTGATGCAAGCTTTGTCCCCCTCTGGCTATAGCCAGGAGCAGACCACACCTCTCTTTATTATTGCTTTCCCAGAGTGAATTCCCAAGTGCATTATTGGAAGTTGGCAGTCGTCTAGCTTTTGATTGACAGTTGAGGTGGATACGTTTCCATTTTGTGGTTTCAGGATTCACAAACACGCTGCTCGTCTCCTGCCTCACCTAACAGTGGGCCCTGTACCAGTAATCTTAATGTAATGGTGGTTTTCATCAGCTGGTCCTGTTAATGCTTTTGAATTTGCAGGGCAGTGCAATCCATCTAACAAGTGCATCACAGGAAGGAGAAAAAAAAGTACAACAAATACATGTGCTTGCCATTGCTATCTATGCTGTTATAACTTATCTGCACTTTTCAGGTCTATAAACTGCTGTGTGTGTTGTCCTGTGATGCATTCAGCCATGAGACTTGTGGATAAAAGGGTTTCTAGGGTTGTCAAACTAAGGGGAGATGCTCTTACAGCTCTTCTTGCTCTGTCCTCCAATTACATGATATGTAGGTCACAAATCAAGTATATATTTAGTTTAATGCCCCATTAATTCATTAAGTTTATATTGTTCTGTGAGATTCATAGTAAAATCTCCCTCAAATTTTTGCCCTATATGAAATAAAAGTGTGTGTGGTGACCAGCTTCATCATCTTTAAATGAGTGAAAACAGAAGGAGGGTGTTTATGTCTGTTGATTTGATTTGAAATTGGAGCAGAGACGTTTGTATATCTCCACCGGGCATTTTTGAAAGACATGGCTGTGTGTGGTGAAGAACTGAGTAAAAACCTGGGAGACATTTCACATGTATTTAAAAAAAGACTGAACAATTAGAGCATGAAGACAGTAAAGAGCCAGGCAATTGTTGTTATAAATTGTTTCAGCTGTTCAGCTGATATCATCCTCTAATTTTTCACTAATTACATCAGGCTAAATTAATAATAGTTGTTTGTGAGCAACAGAGCTTTCTCACCATCCATGGAGTTCAACCAATTGCTGAACTTTAAACTTTGTCTAAGCCTCTTTGGCTTTATTATAGGTAATATTTTGAGTGTAAAGGAAAGATGAAGTTTTAGCGGGATTACTAATGATTGGTGTTTTTTCTGAGGGCTCTGTCTGTGATGATGAAGTGAGTTCACACCCCAGCACTGAGTGAGAAGTCACTACTGACATGAACTCCTGTGAGTTGGGCCTTCATTTGCACATCCTCCGTTCCACCACGATTTTGATCTGAAATAATCAAACTATGCATTGAAATGTCTAATCGAAATCTAGCATTGGCACTTGGGACTTCTTGCAGCGATCTGTGCAGCTTAGAGCTGAGACTCTGACTTCTCTGGTGGTGGCAGAGAGTATTCTTGATAAGCACAGCTGATGGTCTTAATGCTTCTAAATTTATAAAATAATAATAATAATGGATTGCATTTATATAGCTCTTTTCGAGACCCTCAAAACGCTTTATGAAGCACACATGGTATTATCTCAGAGGACTGATTACTTATTGTCTGTATCAACGGATCATAATTAAAAAATGAATCATTTAAAACATAGTTTTATATAGAAAGGACTCAGAGAACCAGCAGACACAGTTTAAAAGTGACTGACTGTACTTTACTTTTTACCGGTCTGCACTGCTCATTGATTAATACCCACTTGAGTCCCACTTGGCATTGACCTAATGCATTCTTGATATTATTTCTCTAAATACATACCAAACATTGTGTTCTTCACTCTGGCTTGTGTTACATGCCTCTTCCTTCTCTTTTGGGTTTCCAGGGAAGAGAAATCATAATTTCCACTCCAGTTTCACTTGGAGGAAACTTTGGGAGTTTTCCTAGAGGGACACTTAGCTCTTATGAAAAGACAATGTAGAGCACGAGACGCTGTCATTTTGATTTGTTGTTCTACAATTAAACCAGCAATGCTGATTATTAGTAATTGACGAGGCCGATGACCAATATTTAGCATCTCATTTAGACTTGCAGTAAAAACACAACATATGTTAGAATATTGAATTACATAAAGCTTGGCTTCAGTTTTTTGCATTGTACACATTAATGTGTTATGGCAGGAAAGCAGTCATTCAGAACTCGGACTGCAGACCAGATCTGCCTCTTTTACATGACCTGATGATGAGGGATGGTGCACTGTTGATCCTTAAATAAAACTGCAGTAAAACAAATGAAGGCAGGATCCACACGGGTGTGTTTCAGGCTTCAGTGCTTTCGCTTACTGGTCACTTTAAGTATGGTTGTGTTATGTATTGTAAAACTGAATTTCAGATACTGTGCTCGGACACCGAAAGTCAACAGAATTCCAACTTTGAGTGCCAGTGGAGGCATGAGCCGATCATATCATATCATATGTTCATTTGAAGTCTCCTCTGCCTTTATCTTAAAGAGAGATTGCATTTGGGCAATCATCACGTTGATCATTGTGATGAATAATCAACTTGTTAAAGAACAAAGTTACTCACAGGCAGCGAGCTCAGTAATTGGGCCTGCTGCATGGTCTTTAAATGGATTTATTAAACAAAGGACTGACAATGTGTTTAGCACTGGGCTATGAGGTGCCACAGAGGTGCACTACATGGAGGCACCTAAAGAAAGCTCCAGGCGCTCCAGGAGAGAAAAAGGACAACTGGTGCCTAAATGAAAACCCCTCTGAATGCGTCAGGAGTATTGGAACAGCTGAGACACATTTTCTCTAAACACAGAGTCTCTGTGGCTTTCAAACCCCAAAACATGCTGTGCCAAAAATTGGTCCACCAAAAGTATCAGGTCCCCCGAAACAAAAAGAGTAATATAGTGAACGCTGTTAAGTGCCAGGAGGATTGCCGTGATTTATACATCGGGGAAACCAAACAACCTCCGGCTAAGCGGATGGCGCAACACAGAAGAGCTACCTCGTCAGGCCAGGACTCCAACAGGCCAGTGGACACTCTTTCAATGATGAGGATGTACACATCCTGGACAGGGAGGAATGCTGGTTTGAGTGCGGAGTCAAGGAGGCTACGTGGAAAGGGAAAGACCATCTCTGAGTCGAGGAGGGGGCCTAAGGGTACATCCTTCACCATCTTACAATGCTGTGATTGCAGCCATTCCCCAACTCTCTGTGAATGGTACTCATGGCCATTGATCAGTGGGCTTTGATCAGTGGTCATGATAATTTGCATATTAATGATCACAAAACTGACTAGAGCAGGGCGATATGACCAAAAATATTTATCACGATATACATTTGAAAATTTGCGATAACGATATAACTGACGATATAATTGACACTAGACAAAATACTTTACAACTCCACAACTTTATTAGTGCAAAAAAACCCAAAACATCAATGTATTTTCACTTAATCAAGCAGCTGTTTTTTATGTGCATTAAAGTTTTATAAAAAATTTAACGGTGCAAATGCAAATTCCTTGCTGACAGTTTAACCAAAAGGCATTTCCAGTGGAAATTGGCCAACATATCCTCAGCATAACCATGTATAATATCCACAAAACTTAAAAAGAGGTTATACACACACAATACCGTAATATTATGTTGAAGCACAGTACGTATCACTCCACCAGGCTCCTGCCTACGATAGCCGTAATGCTTCGACAATCCATCAAGCGGTGCGGGTTCGTAGCTTAGCAAAGTCGTACTAAAACATTTGACAGATTTTCGAGCGCCGTGTACCACATAAAAATCGTTTCGAGGTCAGTAAACACAACCAGAATTCATACATAAAGCACACGGGATTATAAGGGGCACTGTCGATTTTCATAAAAATCAAAGGATTGATTTTAAGTGTGTCGTATTTTCCAAAAAACCCGGTAATAACGACGCATGCTCTAGCAAAAATAGTGCTTTGTTGTGTATCTGACGGACGAAAGCTAAACCAGTTCCACACCACTGAAGTTGCAGCATTTTTACAAACCAATTCTGGTTCATCCGTTTCATTCAATGATCCGCTTTCGCCCTTCTTATTCTCCATCGCCGCCATGCTTTTTCCGCCATGTGTGTGTGAAAACAAAGACACTGCTCATGCGCGTTTTACCCATATTCTTTCGCGATATTTCATTTTCTTATTGTTGCCCAACGTTATATCGGTATTACCGTGAACGATATGATATGGCCCAGCCCTAAAACTGACCTCACAGCGGTGCTAGTTTCACTCATTATGCAAATGTACTGTTTATGAGGTTGAGGAAACCTGCAGTCAGCGGAGACTGAAGAGTCACTTGGATGAGTGATAAAACTTTTCTCCCACTGAAAACGCTTCGTCCACATGAACAGAATCAGCTTTTTGGGATTTCCTTACTCGAGTGATTGAGCATGCATCAGGACAGATGCATGACATTCTGTAACCTTGAACACAGTTTGTCTTTTGTGTGGTGCACAGACAAAAAGTGGAGCTGCGTATGTGCACATCTGCACACAGGTGAAGAGAGTAGCGAGACATCAGGTGGTTTATTTAATTCCCATGTCCAGCATGAAGAGTAAGTAATGCATACATATCCACAACAAGCACGCTGCCATATATGGGCTCATTTACATACAGCGACGAATGATTTCAGTATACCT
The DNA here is from genome assembly GCF_036321145.2 of Pelmatolapia mariae. NCBI lineage: Eukaryota > Metazoa > Chordata > Actinopteri > Cichliformes > Cichlidae > Pelmatolapia > Pelmatolapia mariae. Next base: position 39,979,188 of record NC_086232.1, read on the forward strand.
TAATGAAAATAAACCTGAACTCATATTTATGCAGGATTACCTTGAAGACTGTCTTACAGCCTTGAACAGCTATTCTTTTGTTCCAGAGTACAATAAGAAGATGGAGCCTTACACTCCAGTCGCAGGCAGGACCTGAGCCTCTTTCTTTCTGTCCTCCAGCTCCATGTCTCAGCTGGTGGTGTAACTGTCCCCATAGTTCAACAGTGAATTGCTTAATTTCGTAACCAACCTTGGCACCCATATGTGATGTTGACGTCATCTCTGGGGTTTTGTTTTGTTTTTTTCACTGTTGGTGGAGCTGCTGGTGGTACAACGCAATGCCATCTGCCAGCTTAACTCTTCCTGCCTCCCTCACAAACACACAGTCTCCTCTGACCACCAGCTTAAAAACAGAGGGGGTTTATTGCTGACTGAGCAGCTGCTTGCTTATTGGAAATGTAGAACCAGTGTAGCTAGTTTTTAATATTTTTGGAAGGAAATCGTAGATGCACAGAACTATGTCTGATATGTTTCGCTGCAGTAATACAGGGAGACTCTGGTAGTTTATGACTACAACTTTGAAGTGTTGATCAACCAAAAATCTGTTGTTCAGGGTCTTTAAATGTGCAGTACACACAGTGCTGGGCAGCGTGACCACACATTTGTATCTTTTCAGGCTTTTCCTGGCTCAGACGGGTAGTATGTAGTAGATGGCAGTAAATGCAAATTGGACTGCAATGAGCTTGTGTTATTTATCACTATTATTCAACTGATTAAACTCAATTCCTACATTATAAAGCACTGAAAGCACCGCTGTCAGTATTAAATGGTTGTTACAGGGTAAAGATAAACAGCTGTACAGTTGGATTTGTGAATTAAAAAGTTAATTTTTTGGAGTCCGTGTTGATTTTTTCCTTATCTGAAAGGAATTTTTAAATGTATGGCAACTGGTGAACTGTCCTTTTGAAGACTAGAACAAGTTTGCATGCTATGATATAATCTTTGTAGTGTACAGTGCTGCAGCAGCTATGTTTTTTTGGCCCCCGTTTTCTATTTCCAGAATAAAATAATAAAAGACCATCAGTATATCCACTATATAGAAGCTTTAGCCTCATGTGACTTCAAACTTTCTCTCCGATTGGTCATTTAACTTGTGAATATAGTCAAAGTCAAACAGACAGTTTTATTGTGTGGACTTTATCAGTGAAGAGAAGCAGGCTAAAAGTGACTTTGAAGTAAAGACTGGTTTACTTTAGCTGTAATAGCCTTAGGAGCGTCTTTGTTCTGAAATTGGCTGAATTAAAATGTGTGCAAAGAAAACAGGAGAGAAAAGTTTTGCTGTGGACTAGAAAAGCATACTGGTTTTCCTGTTGTTGTGGGGACGTTACTGTAGGAAATAAAAGTTGGTCCTTGGTTTCTCTGATACTTGGAACGGGTGATACGGACCTGCCCCGGTGCTTGAACAACGCAAAGGCACGTGTCACAAGTGTCGGCAGGCCTGTAATGTACTGCTGATAAAGCCACCGGGAGAATCTGGGCTGTAACCGACAGCGTTTCCTGACGAGCGTTCGAACCTTGGGCGATAAGTCTAAAACACTGCAGCTTAGCCAGCTGATCCGGCGTGTGTGTAAAATATAGCAGCTGTAGATAAGAGGAGAGTTGAGTGCTGGAAGTTGGACACTATACTTCATGTTTATGTGCTGCATGTTCAATCGCTGTCTGTGATTAAACACATTTGCATTTTAAATTACTCAAAAAACATTCTCACGATTTTTCTTTGGCATTGATTAAAACAGCTTTGGGGTCAGTGCCAGAAGTTTCTGTGTGTGTGTGTGTGTGTGTGGTGGGGGGGGATGAACGTGTGTGTGATTAGGTCCAAGAATCTTAATCACGATTATTTTGGGCAACACTGATTACTCGCAGACTTTGGAAAAAATGTGTTATTATACTTTAATAAAACAGAACGCATCTCAGCAATGTTGAAAAATCCATTTCCTCGATGAAGTCAGTTGGTAGTAAGTAGATGCAAAAGCAGAACGAGCAGAGACCCAGAACACGGGCTTGACCCGCTGACCTGTTTTAAAGTCACTTTGGCCTAAAGCGATTTCTCTGTCCTTCCTCTCACAGCGATGTTACGAACACAAACAATACAGAAATGGGCTCAAGTTCTGCAAACAAATCCTGTCCAACCCCAAGTTTGCCGAGCATGGAGGTAAGCAGCAAAAATGTAGCTGTACGGAGAATTTTTCTTTTTCTCTTAAATGTATTTTTCACCATCTACTGCCTGCTTTTCTTGCTGCAGAGACCCTGGCAATGAAGGGCTTGACCCTGAACTGTTTGGGGAAGAAGGAGGAGGCGTACGACCTGGTGAGGAGAGGCCTGCGCAATGACCTCAAGAGCCATGTCTGTATCCTTATAGACAGCACTGCATCCTCTGGGTTAAGCAGCTGTCGCTTTGAACTATTAGCAGTGTCTTTTTGCAGGATGGTTGAAGTGTGTGTGTCTGTGTTTGTGGGATGCTAAAAGGACCTTGAGGTGCCTCACATTGTGTAGAAGAGCTCTGCTCTCGGTGGAGCACTGTCAGCACATTCTCTCTGTTACTCTCTTGCAGAGAGTGAAGTCTGTGCACGTTGCTGGTGGATGAGGTCTATCTGAACCTAAACCCTGCCTAAAGTCAAGACAGAGCAGCTTTCTGCAGATACACTGCTGTCTCTTTAGCTTCCACAGTAATTCGGTATCCAGGGCATGTTTCCGTCCCTCAGAGGGCGTGCTTTGGGGCACGTATGCAAAAAAAGTGTGTTCTTTTAAAATAGCCGAGGCTTTGCAACACATCAGGATTTTAAATCACGGCGTTATGTGTTGCATAAGCTCAGAATTATGATTGGTAGTTCATTTAGATCATTGCTTTGTCATTAATCAGTTTTAAAAATAATCATGTTCAGCCACATTGGAGATGAAGCCTGAACAGCCTCAGAAACAGTATCCTGTTCATAAATGTTTTATGGATTTATCTCTTACTAGCCTTTTAGATTTGCCTCTCCCTGCTTTAGTTTCTGTGGTGCTGGATAAAAACTTAATCAAAACACTGTTTACACAGAATTTGGACTTGGCAGCACAGCAGCTAGTGCTAGTAGTTTTTACTTTGTGTTCAACCCACATTGAACACAGTGTTGAGATGATTTTTGAACAGCATGAACAACTTCATAGTTAGCTACTGTTGGAGGTAATAGCCTCTTTTTTTCCCCCCTTTGTTTGCGCAGGAGGAACTGTAGAAGCCATAATTGTTACAACTCTATTTAAGGATCTTTTTTAGCTCCTGCAGAAGGATAGGAAATTTCCCAGTATTCAGAGACCTTTGAGTGTAGGTTACTGGTCCAGCTCCTAATGTTCATGGATTGTTGGGACACATGAATACAGCACCAGAAGCAGCCATTTATGCATGAAAAACACAGCTTTTAAAGTTGGTTTTCTAAACTAAAAGTATTCAATTAGCTTAAATATAATTTTGTGTGTCTCCATGCAGATCATTCAGTGCAGCCTGTTTTATTAAATCCTCACACTTAAATTTTTGTGGGTAAAATTGGTTAAAGATAACAGCAGTTTAATAAGATGCACTTTATCTTATGCGAGGTCCATGTTGGCTCAGCAGCGTGGCTGTTGGACTACGGAAAGGGTAAGAAGCAAGTTTGATGACAAATGGCGTGAGAATAACAATTACTCTTCACAGTTTAAGCCAGAAGTGCTTATATGTCGAAGGTGCTTCAAACTTGGGACAAGGTTTTTATTTTTACATTTGAGCAACATTTATAAACTCAACCAAACACTTCCCATTTAGTCTCCCTGTTGATTTAAAACTGATATACATGTAATTACTCGTACAAAGTCTACTTTCACTATCATTTCAACATTCTTCTAAATGTAGATATTCTGATGGAACAAAACAAGGAGACAGAAATCACCAGTGAAGGTTTTAAATGATCAGACAAAATGAAACATGGTGGCATCACAGTGGCTCCCACCACGCAGCAACACAATGAAGAGGATGACACAGGGCTGCAAGTAAAGGAAAGACCACATGATGCATAACTAGTGTTTAGCTATTACAAGGCTTCAGAGTTCATATAGCAGAAAATGCAGGAAGGTGCCTCGTTCCTGAGAAGTGAGCACTTCTGAGATCCTTTTGCTCTGAAAGCAGCTTTTTAAAAGATCACATCACTTCAGTTCAACCACAAGAGAAGAGGTCCATTGAATCCCACTACCCTTTTTTGTACTTCATTTGATAGCATCATACGAAGTGCATTGTGCATCTTCCTTAACTGGCCTTGCGTACCAGGCTGGCATGTGTACGGTTTACTCCAGCGCTCGGATAAGAAGTACGATGAGGCCATCAAGTGTTACCGCAACGCTCTCAAGTGGGACAAGGACAACCTGCAGATCCTCCGAGACCTGTCCCTGCTGCAGATCCAGATGAGGGACCTGGAGGGCTACAGGGTGAGTCAGAGGGGGATTGTGTCTCTTTAAATAGTAATTGAGAGATGTTGCATGTTAATCATTTTGCATTAATCAAAAGCTGGGAGGTTTTGATGAAAAGTTTGGCCACAGGAGATAAACCCTGTTGGCAGAGGCATGTTTTAAAAAAATCAGTAAACTTTTTATAAAGGAAAACAAAAACAGTCCTCAGTTTGTGGGGAAAGAACTTTCCTGAAGAGAAGCACACACTTCCATCTGTCGCCCTGCCTCATCCAGGACGCAGTATGGCTCTGAATTAGAGAGGACTGGGCGAATCAGCATCCAGATATCAGGTTGCAGTCAGTCTTCACAATGTAGAACAGCTCTCCTGGGATTTAGATGCTTTTATAGTGAGAGGTATGAAATGGCAAGAGGAAAGTCTGGCTGAAAGGATTAAAAAATATGGATGAGAGGACAGGGAGGGGCTCCCACTCGGAGTGTATTAGGTGTTAATTTTAGTTCTCCCTGAGCCAGCTAGCAACATCCTGGTGTCACTACCATGAGTCAGCACAATCACTTTCTCTTTGTTTATCTTCCCAGCACTGCCTCAGGTTTGAAATGATGTGGGCTTATAGGGAACATAGTATTTTTCCACCTGATATCAAATGAACCCAATGCTGGCACATTGTCTTTCTCCAGGAGACACGGTACCAGCTGCTGCAGCTGCGTCCAGCCCAGCGGGCCTCCTGGATCGGCTATGCCATCGCCTATCACCTCCTGGAAGACTATGAGATGGCAGCAAAGATCATTGAGGAATTCAGGAAAACACAACAGGTTAGACACAGCGACAGTTTCACATTTCTCTTACCCAAACCAGGAGATGACTTTCAGTTGTCAGTTTTGTTGTCACCCTGTCGTGCAGCTGGCCTGAATTTCAGTTTGAATTTCAGTGATCTCAAAGCCAAGGTCAGAGGTCACACTTTCTGACAATATTGTGAATGCAAGAACTCGAGAAGGAAGTCACCTTGGACTTTGACATTCATACCATATGTGCATCTGCTAGGAGGCTGAGGGGGATGCACTGGAGGCCGCCAGTATTTTTGCTTCTGATGTTGCAGTTTTAAATAGAGTGGCCACTTGCTCACATCAGTAGCACCTTCTGCTAGCTACCAGTGGGATACAGTGTAAAGTGTAAATGAAACAAACACAGACTATTCAGTCGAGGCTCTGCAGCTGTGCAGAGGCCAGTACTGCAAACACAGACCAGGCACCTATTTTTGTTTAGTGTTTCAGAGCTGGCACAGCTGGAGTCGGTGCGTTAGATTTCAGTACAAGCTCTGGCCAAGAAGCCAAGATAAATCTTAATAGCTTACCTTAAGCAAAATTTGTAGTTGTTCTCTTAATTTTTTTATCCAAAAATATCTTTGACTGGCATTTAAAAAAATTAAAATTAAAAAGTTGCACTATCACTGATGAAGACCATCTTACCTATCCTTAAAAGTAGGGGTACAAGTAGCTGTTACAGCCAACTGGTCCTTACAATCCTTCAGTGTGCGATTGTGCTGAGGTTAGTTTGTGAGTATCAGCTGAAAATTGCTGGTGGAGTGTGGGCTGATCTTATTTGCTTGTGGCGTTGTTGATGCTTTAGCTTTCCACCTGCTGCAGCGAAAACAGAACACAAAGACAAAGAACTTTAAAGCTGTTCACTGCAGCTGCTGTTTGTGCTGCTCATTTGCACTTTTTTCTCCTCCTTTGTGGTGAACCTTCCTGTCATTCAATCAGCACACACTGATTTGGCTACACCCTGTTGGCTTTTTAAATCACTGCACCCGAGTTGTCACCATAGTTTCTGCGTTGGCCACATTCCTGCAGTGTTTGTTTCTACACAGCAGGGGCGGTACGCAGACGCACACCAGTGTGGACCAATAACTCCTGCTGCGTGGAAAGTTTGTGCAAGGGAGAACCCCTGCCACTAAAGAAGCTTGGATATGAACTATTTTGTGTACTACAGACACCATGCACTGCTCCACGCTTTGATGAGTAACAGGCTTACTCGTATTCGTGACGCTGTAGGTGTCTGACTTGCTGATTTACATTGAGTGCTTTGTAGCTTTGCAGCCGGTGGGTGTTTTTTCTGTCGTCTCTGCATTGGTCACAACAGCAGTAGAGCTCACTCGCTTTCACTCTGGCGTGCTCCTGATAAGACCAGCCTGCTTCCTGTCTTTGTGCCATCTGTGTAATACAGTGAGCTGGTGTGACCGTGCACACACACACTGAATAATTCAGAGTTTCCTGAAAAGCACAGCGGCTCCTGGAGGTTTTCAGTCATGTGTGCCTGGTACAAAATGTTACTGACACTTAGAGTGGTCTGTTCTTTGTCTTGTCTGTTCAGACGTCTCCGGACAAAGTGGACTACGAGTACAGCGAGCTGCTGCTCTACCAGAACCAGGTGCTGAGAGAAGCAGGTTTGCACAAGGAGGCCCTCGAGCATCTGTCCAACTACGAGAAGCAGATCTGCGATAAACTGGCAGTGGAGGAGACGCGAGGTGGGTGACTGCAGTCTCTCTGTTGATCCTTGGAAGTGCAAACATCTTTACCAAAGTAACACCAAACAAGCAAAACTTTATTTAAAGAGCACATTTCATTCACAGTGGCGGAATTGGTGTTAATGGTGTGATAAAACCTGCTGCCACTAGGGGGAGCAGTGATGCCAGCAGTAATCTGGCATAATGCAGGTGCTGCAGGAGAGAAAGGCAAACAAGCTTCAATAAGTCATCTAGAAAACTTTTCTGAGGCTGATTTAATTTTTCTATCTCTGACACTCCTGTGAGCAGAAGTTTGTTGGGTTTTTTGTTTTGTTTTTGCTGGCAGCCATGATTTTTCTTGGCTTGTTATCTCGATTTAACAGTGTTTGCGCTCATGTTTCTGTAGGAGAGTTACTGTTGAAGTTGGAGCGTCTGGATGAAGCAACAGAAGTCTACCGCCGTCTGCTGGAGAGGAACCCAGAGAACTGGTCCTATTATCACGGCCTGGAGAAGGCCCTCAAACCAAGTATGACACGAGTCTTGTCACCGCTGACTTCTAAAACATCCAAATCGGTGGTGAAGCTAAATCCTGAATTCCTTTCGATTTTTATTTATTTTATTTTCAGGTACTGTAGAGGAGAGATACAAAATCTTTGAAGAAGCCTGGGAGAAATTTCCCAAAGGGCTGGTGCCTCGCCGCCTACCCCTCAACTTCCTTTCTGGTATGTAGCTCATTTCTCCACTAAATCAAACAGAATAAAGCCAGTGTTAACTTAGATTTCTTAAACACCCTTTAGCTCTAGTCATAATTTAGGCCTGTAATTAGTTTTAGTTTATATTTAGTTGACTAAATATCATAAGATTATCGTAGACTAAATCTGAAGTTGATTCAGTGACTAAAATATAAAGAGGTTGGTTGTTTTTACTGGCAAAGTTGTTCCAAAATAGTTTGCAAGGCTTCGTATTTTCATCTCATTTTTATTAGTGATGAAAGTGTAAGTACATTTCATCATAGCTTTTGTCCTCGTATATTAGTTTTTGTTTAGTTATCGGCTTTTTCCATCAGGGAAAAAAAGTTTGTTAATGAAAACTGACCAAAATTATTAGTCAACGAAATTAACAATCAATAAAACTACAGAGTAAAGATTAATTTTCTTTTGCTTTGTCTTTTTGTTTTTCTCTGAAGGTGACAAGTTTAGAGAGTGTCTGGACAGGTATCTGAGGATGAACTTCAGTAAAGGCTGCCCGCCCGTCTTCACCACGCTCAAATCGCTGTACAACGACAAAGAAAAGGTGACGGCACACCTGCTGACTGATCTAAAATTAAATCACAGTCACAACCTCGGACCAAAAGAGTCTTAAAGAGGCTCAATTCCAACTCCATTTAAAATAAATAAATAAAAAAATTGGAATAGCTTTGCATGAGTTCAAAATTATCCCTTATTATCTTATCCTGGGCCTCAGTGAAGCCCCTCAGCTCATCCTCTGTATAAAACGTATGAAAGCAGCCACCGTTGTAAGAAATATTTATGAACAATAAGTCACTATATTAACTGCACGATTCTGAAAATCCCCTTCATATTTACTTTGTCCTCCTTTCCTTTTAGGTGGCAATTATAGAGGAACTGGTGGTCGGCTATGAAACCTCATTAAAAAGCTGCCGAATGTTCAACCAGAACGGTGAGAGAAACATTTCAGCATCCTAACAAACCAGGCGAAGTTAAACCAGCTGTAAGTTTTTGTGTAGCTGTTGCAGTCGTTTGGTTACAACCCTAACGAGCGTCTGCTTCTGCTGTTCCAGATGACGGTAAGGAGGAGCCTCCAACCACATTGCTCTGGGTGCAGTACTTCTTGGCACAGCACTATGACATGATCGGCCAGCAGACACTGGCTCTAGAATATATCAACACGGCCATCGAGAGCACGCCCACGCTCATCGAGCTCTTCCTCATCAAAGCCAAGATTTACAAGGTGGCGCGCCTGTCTGATTTGTATGATTGTTTACTATTTTAGACGCATAGTTCTGCTGCGGTGGTGTTCTCGACTGACCTTTTTCGCTCCTGCAGCATGCTGGTAACATCAAAGAGGCTGCCCAGTGGATGGATGAGGCCCAGGCTCTGGACACCGCTGACAGATTCATCAACTCTAAGTGTGCCAAGTACATGCTGAAGGCGACCATGATCAAAGAGGCCGAGGAAATGTGCTCCAAGTTCACCCGGGTGAGAGAAATAGTGCAGAGTGACAGCTGACCAACCGACGAGGACTTTTTAAAAATGTCAAAACAAAATGTCAAATGATGATGAGTACAATCATCATTGTACTCATCATAATGAGTAATTTCTATCTTTAGATCTCTGATAGAGTGATGGAGATATAGAGTCCCACTTTTCGTACAAGCTCTAGTGATTAATGACAAAGTAATTGACTGTGATCAATCGCAGCGGCCTATTTCCCAACATTGTTTTAAAGTGGAGGGTGAGCCATACACAAAATCATCTCCATAGTCCAGCACACGCAGAATTGTGGACTTTAAAATAATCCTACATTAGCAGGATTCTAGCTATTCTAATGTTCTTGACCGGTTAACTCAATAACCCTCTTTAAAGTATCTCTGGTAAGCATTTATAAGACTCATGGAGGTTTTTAATGCAGACCATAGGCTCAACACTGTTAGTTCAATAGCATAGATCAATAGCATTCAGTTAAGAATGGATCCCCATGGAACATGTACAGTAATGGTCAGACTGCCAGTGCTCATGTCTATATGTCTCATGTTTCTGCAGGAGGGAGCATCAGCAGTGGAGAACCTGAACGAGATGCAGTGTATGTGGTTCCAGACTGAGTGTGCGCTCGCCTACAAAGCCATGAACAAGTTTGGAGAAGCCCTGAAGAAGTGCCACGAGATCGAGAGGGTGAGGCTTTCCTGACGGGATTTAAACTCAGTGCAAAAGTACACGCTCCCTAACTTCCCACATAAAGTCTTTCTGGGTGTTAAACTTGTTCCTTTTTCACTCTCTTTAATCTCATCAGCATTTTGTGGAGATCACGGACGATCAGTTTGATTTCCACACTTACTGCATGAGGAAGATGACGCTACGCTCATATGTGGACCTGCTGAAGCTGGAGGATGTGCTCCGGATGCACCCGTTCTACTACAAGGCCGCAATCACAGCCATTCAGATCTACCTGAGCCTCCATGACAATCCGCTGACAGATGACAGCAAAGAGCTGCAGGCGGACACTGGTGAGAGATGCACAGTGAAGATCCAGCTCTGAGTCACTGAGGCTCTTATCAAGGGAAGGCCTTCACTGACCGTCCTTTTTGTCTTCATTTCTCTAGCAAACCTATCAGACAAAGAGCTGAAAAAGCTGAGGAACAAGCAGCGAAGAGCCCAGAAGAAGGCCCAGCTGGAGGAAGAGAAGAAGAACGCGGAGAAGGAGAAGCAACTAAAGAACCAGAAAAAGAAGAAGGAGGATGACGACGAGGAGATCGGAGGGCCCAAAGAAGAGCTCATTCCTGACAAGCTGGTGAAGGTCGGTGGCCGATACGTGAAGTATTAAGGTCTGTTTATCAGTTCTTAGGACTCGAGTTTTACTTTGTTTTGCACATTTGCTTTTACAGGTAGAAAATCCACTGGAAGAAGCCATCAAGTTCCTGACGCCTCTCAAGCACCTGGTCAAAGACAAGATTGACACCCACCTACTGGCCTTTGAGATCTACTTCAGGAAAGGTTGGCGCGCACACGTTATCATGTGTTTTTTTTACTCCGCCAGTATCGTCCTCGTCCCCATTTCTGCCTCACACATTTACTGTGTTTTTTCAGAAAAATACCTGTTGATGCTCCAGTCAGTGAAGAGAGCTTTGGCAATCGACCCCGACCATCCGTGGCTGCACCAGTGTCTCGTACGCTTCTTTAAAGGAGGTATGAGAGGATTCATTATTAAACCAGCAGCGCATAATCCTAAGCGCTCGGTTTTAATTGCCTCTCTATGCTGTTGCTCTTCTTCTTTCCTCTGCCTCCACCTCATCCTTACATAATCCTTTTTCTCTGTTCACTCTTTGCAGTGTCAGAGAGCAAGGAGCTTCCAGAGGTGGTCAGGACGGTGCTGAAACAGGAGATCACCCGGCTGTTCGGAGACAGCAACGCTAAGAGCTTCAACCAGGCCTACCTCACCAAGCACTCCAGCTCCATACCACACAGACTGGCTGGTAAGTCTCTTTGACCCTCACGTCTAATACTTTGGTACTTAATGCAACAACAGTTCAATTGACACTTAAGAGCAGTACTCATGAAAACATTTAAGGATATTTGAAATGACCTGGGGGCCGTTTCTTCCATTGTTGCAAATGTTTTTTGCTTGAATGTCACTCCGTTTGCTTGTTTGTTTTTTCCCCCTTCTTAGTTCATCTTTGCACCCAACGATCCCTTAAAATGTTAATTTTTCAAGCCCTGTCCACAGGGTTTTGTAGCTGCCGGGTGGTCACTAGCAGACATTTCAGGTTCATGTTGCCTAGGTAACCCTCAGACTCATTTACCGCCTCCTCCTATGTCAGTCAGAGGTATCCTCCCTCTGAATACTAGTTCATTCGAATGTTTTGGAGCTAAGAAAGTTGGTACCTACTTACTAGTACTCTATTTAAATTTTAAGCAAGCCAGGTTTTTTTTTTTTTTGGGGGGGGGGGGGGGGGGGGGTTTGCTGCTCATTGGTCTCATTGTGGAAACTTTGCACCTAAAGAATGATAGATGAGCACAGACGATGGCCAACCTGTTCTACCTTAGTGAAGGCACTGATTCACATCATGCATGCCCTTACCTCTTACCTTAATATTAATCACCTTACTAAACTCCCGACTCCAACCTCGGCCCTAACATGAAACCCAAAACAAAGACTTACCCCTGGAACATGCCTTTAAAGGTTTGTGGACCAGCCTCACGCTGCAGAAACATTTCTACGATGGATTGAACTTAAAATGTAGAATTATTAAAAACACACTTTCTCTCAGACTCACCTTCTCTCTCCCGCCTGTAGCTGCGAAGATGATGGTGTATCTGGACTCCTCGATGCAAACGAAAGCAGCAGAACTGGCCGGTGCACTGGATGAGTCCCTGAACAACAGAACCATACAGGTACGTATTGGCATCATGTAAGAAGACGAGAGGGAAGCAAAGACACAGTTACGACTATTCTTGTGCTAAACACACACTGGATTCTCTGCTGTTGTGGAAATATCATAAGTGGAATAAAAGTTAGTCTATCAGGTCCTCATGGCTCAGATGCTGAGAGTATCCATCTCTCTTGGATCAACCTGAAAAAGGGCTGGAGCAGAACAAACGAGTTTCTTCACTGAAGTGAAACCAGCCAGACAGGTTTTCCTAAAAAGTTGGTCAAAGGACCAACCGCAATCGAGAAGTTGCGACAGAAACCGTGGTAACCAATAATATCAGGAAGTACAGCAGTTCCTTTTGAGTTGGGATTGTGACAGACTGTGATAAACTGTCCACTCCTCCCTGCCTGAACGTAGCTTCTTTTAACCTTTGTCCTCTCGTCTTCAGATCTGCACAGAGGTCCTCGAGTGTCTTCGCAGCGGCGCCCTGGGCGACTGTAAAGAGCACGCCGAGTCGTACCGCGCCGAGTGCCACAAGCTTTATCCCTACACGTTAGCTTTCATGCCCCCCGGATACGAGGAGAACACCAAGATTGCCAACGGAGACGTTTCCACGGAAACGGAGGAGCTAGCCAACGAGATGTGAGCACGGCAGTACAGCAGCGGATGAGAAAAGGAACTGGGCCGAGCACGGAGCCTTGTGGTACGCCTGTGGCAGCCATTTTTGTAGAGCCGGACACAGGAAGCGAAAAATGGGTGTTTCGTCCTCAGGCTCAGCTCAGCTCTGACCTGGCTCGGCTCGGCTCTCTCCCACATGGGTGAAAATCAGGACTCTGTGTGTGCGTGCGTGCGTGCGTGCGTGTGTGTGTGTGCGTGGAGGGCGTGTTTGTGTGCGTGCATGTGTGCGGTTGTGTATTTGTTGGAAACAGAAGGAGGAGGGAGGGGAAGAAGAAGATAACAGTGTCCATTTTACTTTTTTAAAACAGAGCTGGCAATGCTGAACATGAAAATAAAGAATCGGGAGAAACTGAGCGCTGGTTTTCCTCTGATTAATAACAATAACGGCAACGGCAACCACTCGGGCGTGACTCCCAACACGTTGCATACTCTGCTCCTCTTATTTTAAAATAAAAGCTAATCTAAATGAATATGGGACACGGCTGTCGGTGAGGGGCGGGGGATGGGGGGGACTGAGCGGAGTGGATCTGATCTCTGACGGGTCGGCAGGAAGCCGAGCGGGAAGAGTTACCTGAAACGGACACTGAGGACGACCACAGGTGTTTCTGTATCTGCTGTGACGCTCGCTCAAGTAAAACGCCGGAGAAAGCCACCTCGCACGTCGAACAGTTTCCCCCCTAAAAAAGTGCTTCCCTCGCAGTTCCAGGTCCAACATGGGAACACCTAACCCTCTGTCCTCGTGGAGCACCTCGTAGCACAGAATAAAAACTGAAAGATTGTGTGATGCGTTCTGTTTCAAATACACAGCTACTCTTAACTTTTCTATATAGCTCTGAGAGAGATGGATAGACCTAAGCAATACCACAGACACTCTTACCGATGATAATCATTTCTGGATCTGGTTGAAGCGGTTACACGGAGCCTCCGGGCGGTCACTTTTATTTATGCAGCACATTTAGTAACAGGAGTTTGGCCCCGGGTGCTTTCCAGACGAGGCAGAGTCACTTGTGTTGTTGCTCTTTAGAAATGGTTTTATCTGCATGATGTACAGAGACTCTTTCGGTGAAGGCGTTTATGAGCCTGTAGTGCTTTCAGAGAGATCTTCTCTGCTAACTTTGAAAGTCTGAAGTCAACATCCACTGCCCCCCCCCCCCCCCCCCCCCTTGCCAAAATGATAAGACACGAACAAAGGCGAGTAAACGTACAAACATCTGGAAGCTGTTTTACTTCTTCTGTACCACCCACCCCCCACTCCATCTTGTTTTTCTTCCCCTTCTTCCTCTGATTTTGGTTCTAATGTGAAAGATGAAATCTGAGATGGTGATGTATGATATCTCTGGATTTTTGTATTAAAACCAACAGGAAAAAAATGCTTGTTAGCCTCCCTGAGCTGCCCGTGTTTTCTTTGCAGGGGTTGGGTAAAGCTTTCGCGAGGACCAGGTTTTACCTGCTGTTTCAAACAAACTAACCTTGAGTGGAAGTGGGTTACAAAGCCCTCTGACACCAATGCGGGCTTAGTAACCAAACGTCAAGATTGTGCAGAAACTGTTTTGTGTGAGCTGGAGGAAAATCCACACGCCTGCAAAAACATTTTGTTCTGTGTGATTATTTCAGGAGGACTGTTTCACCAATAAAATAAAATTGCTTTCACAATTTTTCAAATGGTGCTTCATAGTGTCAAGTGTTAAAAATCCCAATAACAATAAAAGAAGACGAGTGGGAACATTTCAAATCAGAGTAGGAAGAGTTTCCTGTCGGTGATCTTAATGCAGCAGCCTTTACGAGAAAGGAGAGGGCATCTCAGTCTCTACCTTGGACAGAATAAAGGACTAATACACTATAAACATTTCATTCACAGAAAATTCAAGCACAAACTCGACCGTGAAGAAGTCTGTGTGGACTCATTTGGCCTTTAGAAAAACTGCAGTTGTTACTGCTGTGTTGGCTTGATTATCCAACACCAGGGGTTTCCCTTTTGTGTCAGCACTACCTCTTTATTTAGAGACACTTCAGTGGTAACAAAGGTGATTTCGTACCTGTCACAAAGTAGGAAGGTGCAGGGTTTTTCCTGCACTTTAACAAAACAGGTCTGGCCTCGTACCAAATGGAATTCACCAGGACTGTGATTTTAAAAAAACAAAAACATTTGGCCAGTTTTTTTTTTTTTTTAAAAGCTGGTTTTAAGTTACTGAGTTTAAAGTACTACTTTATGAAATGGCCAGAAATAACAGAACAATGCACAGACTTCTGTCAGATAACAGACTTTTATGCTTCCTCTCTGTGCTGATCAGTGCTTACGTGTTGTAGGGAAAACCCCAGAATTAGGTCCTGGTACTTTATATCGGAGCCTTTCCCTGCTCACACAGGTATGATCACACTGTGTGCTTTAAAGGCTTTGCCCCTGTATTTGACAGAAATTTGTGCATTCACTTATTTTCAGCAAATCCTGCCTAACAAAACGGGTTAAAGAAATCATTTTATAGCCATGCTGCTGACTTCCCTTACTTGGGACGTCTAAAATGTTTTATTTTGAAACTGCTTATGAAGTTCAGGGTCAGTGGAGCCTACTCCAACTGTCAGAGGGCAGGAGGCACAGGCCAGTACAGAAAGACCTCCCTACTGTAACAATAAAAATGATGGTAAAAGTATATCTGGTCACTAAGAGCTGAAAACCTTATTTTAGGGGAGGGGAAAAAAATCAGTTTTGTTTTTTTTTTTTAAATCATGTTTGATTGTTAATCTAAGCATGCAGTTTTTGGTTATTTTTGAGTGGCAAAACCTGGTGTGGATGCTACCAGAAAAACTCCCTTGAAAACACCTTTTTTTTTTTTTTTTTTTTTTCCCCCCAAACACCAAAGTAGACCACCTCTCTGATCCATCACGTTGGCACTGAACACTTCCAAAGCACCAATTGAACTTAAAGCTGTGACTTTAATAAAGTTTTAATGTTTGTGCCCTTGTCAGTTACAAAGCAGGAAACCTGTGATTCTCACTAACCAGTGTTTGTTTTTCCTCTGCTATCCTAAAATTCCTATAAAATCTAGTAGTTTTTAAAATGTAGCCGTGTGTCACAGAGTGAGGCCTCATCTCTGCACTCAGGTGGCACCACGGTTCATGCTGACCAAATCATCATGTACAATATAAAGTATAATTAAGCAGAAATGAAGAAATGGAGCATTAAAGGGAACCACCAAGCTTGATGGATATAAGTGGGAAGCAGGATGCGGAGTCACTTGGCGCCCCCACCAGGAGGGGGCAGCATCGTGCTGAAGAGGACAGCTGTAGTGAACGTGCGCGTCGTTATGTTCTGACCCCCCCCTTCCCCCCAACTAAAAAAAAATGATGCCCTGTTATTTCCAGCACTGGCAGGAGAAGGCACCACCATGTCCCGCGCTGTTGTGAATTAAAAACACTTAAAAGGGAAAGGAACTAAAATCAGCCAATCACGTTAATGTGCCAGGAAGCTGAGACTCTGGACTCTCCACCCTCATCACCACAGTGAAACGCCGGGTCCTCCTCCTCACACCCACGCTGGGCAGCACTGTGGATAGTCTGCACGGAGTTTTTGGAAAAGTTTTCGAAACCAGCAGAAGATTTTGTGTTTGCAGAAGTTTTGGTCAGACGGGGGGAGGCTGCATCTTTGGAGACGCCGTTTGAAGCCAAGTGCGCATTTTTGCGCTTTGTTATTACCTTGAAGGACTCGGGCTACATGGATTCGTCTCTCGAGTTTTCCAGTTCTATGGGTAGTGTTTCCTCACTGCTAACCCGCTGTCGGACATTTAAGGTGCTTGTGATTGGAGACTCCGGGGTGGGTAAAACCTGCCTCACCCACCGACTGTGCGCCGGGGAGTTTCCCTGCAGATCGGAGGCTACCATCGGCGTGGACTTCCGCGAGAGAGTGCTTGAAATCGATGGAGAGAAAATCAAGGTAACTGGTGACTATCATCCACCACTAAAAAGCTAGCATTAATAAACCCAGTTGGAGATATTTGCCCTAATAATGGTTCTGAACAGCAACTTTTACGCATAGCTAAAACTCTTATTTTGAAAATCCCCAAACAATTAAGTAACTTTTTGGTTTGTTGAAGTTTTGGGACTAATTTCTGTGAGTTCATTTGTTTGTTTGTTTTTAAAATTACCCTCATGATAAAAGGAAAAACAGATAAGCACGTGTGAGCCGGGCTTCGATTCCTCGTGTTTATGTGTTGTTAAATCGTTTCTATCTCCTCTGTCCTGATGTTCTCAGGATCGCTGTTAATTAAGTGCCTACACCGCAGTGTGGTTCTGCTGCATTAACACACACTTATTTGTCCCAGACTGAACAACTAAAAAATTCTCTGGATGGCAGAAAATCAGCAGACCTGCTTGCGTTTGCAGACCTGTGTCAGCCTCTAAATCACTGCGAGCGTCCACAGCCACAAAGACACACATTAGATTTTTTTAGGCTGTAGTTAGGATGTGGAGAAAGTTTGTTTGTTTTGTTGAAATGAAAATCGAATCCGGTATTAACTAAAAATGTGAGTCTCAGTTGGTCTTTTGAAATGACCACATGATAGAGGAAGTGTCTGAGTGGTGACACAGGATTTGTAACCTTAGGTTATTTTTTTTCCTTTTGCTTAGCGGTGCATTTAGTTACCAGTGTCTGACACAGTTTAACAACAGCCCAGGATCTTAAACCTTAAGTTCGTGATCAAGTCAGTCGACATAAGTGTTTTAGGTCCATCCAGTGCAGTCAAACCGTAAAATGGACATTCTTTCTAATGACCAGCGGGTGGCGACTCCTAAGATTCAATTGAACTGAATTTCAGTGATAATGAAAACCAGATAATCAGGATGAATCATTTATGTTTTAGTAATGTTTCTATAAGCAGCTCCAAAATAATTCAGAAGTGTTTCAGAGCTTTAGAGGCAGCTACTGCAGGTCCTGCCTCAAGCAGGTCTGTTCAGCCTCTCAGCTCTATGGCAACAAGTAAAGACTAGATCCTGGTGGTGTGGGTAGTAAGCATATTTTTAAATGTTGCTTTCGGGGTTTCAGAGCATAGATCTAATTACCAAAAAATACTCAACTTCTGTACATGAGTGGCTCGTAAAGTGGTGCCAAAGTTTCTGCAAAATAATTTTTTAGAAATATTAAAATTGTGCTGTAGCGTTAGAAAGCATATATCCGCACAGGATGCCACCATATATTCCTCACATTCACAATATCAGTGGGTCACTAGAAAAACTCAGGTATGTTTTTGACACATTATGTCAGATATTTATCAAAAAGTTTCAGGAAGTAAACACTTTCATATATTTTATAAGAATATGCTTTAACGCCGCCTGTTAATGCTGATTTGATCCAACAGTATTGTTCCTGGGACGCTTGCTTCTGTTTAAGGGGTCACTGGGATCAGGAGTGGCCAGAGTCCTCACCCCAAACTGACTCAGTGACTGAGGCTAATGTGCTAACAACTGAATCAAAAAAGATTACAACTTCAAATGAAAGTTAGAAGATAAAAATATCACTGAACTCAAAATGTAATTTGGCATACATCAGGTCTAAAGTCTGATATGCACCAATGCTTAGGTTGCTGATGAAGCATCCATCTACTTTCATGTCACTGGGTCCAGGTCTTTGCGGCAGGAGTTTAAGCAGAGATGTCCAGAACTCGTTCACCTCCTTCCGCTCCTCTAGGTAAACCCTGACGTGCTTTTGAGCAATCCAAGAAGCAGACTCTCTCTATCGCGTCCTGGGTCTCCTCCAGTTCGACATGCCTGAAATACCTTGTGTAGCATTTGGGAGGCATCTGGAGGCGCCCCTGTAGAAACTGAGCTCCTCACCCTGCCTCTAAGAGAAAACCAGCACTCCTCAGAGTGTCACTAACCACCCCTTATCGGTTATAGGTGTGGGCAAGAATATATTGACTGGTAAATTGACTGTAGCCAGGTTGAGAAGGCCTGGTCCACAGGCAACGTCTAACCTTTGGGCCCTGTTTGGGTTTGTCCGTTTGCAGCTCAGCCGCCATCTTGGTCCGAATCCAGACAGTTATTTGAAGCCCCTAAACAACTGAATGGGAAGACAACACGTGCACACAGGTTTGCACCGTTATGGCTGCGTCCCACAGGAGAACCGAACAAACGGCATGTTTTGTTTCCGGTTTAAAACTCTCGAAGAGCTGCGCATCCAATAAGCCCCAATAAGTTACATTAATAAAGTCACCACCATCTTTACTAAGATCACATGTAGAGGCGTGCAGTGCAATGGGATGATTGGCTAATGCAGTTCCTGTTTCAGCTGTTGATTGGCTTTTAAAGGCCAAGGCCACCAACTTTGGCATTTCAGAGCTCCTCCACAGATTTCTGTTCGGGATTGTTTTTGGGTGCCATGTCTCCTGGTCTGCGTGCCCCTCTTTGTCAAGTTTCTTCCCTATTTTTGCATTAATGTAGTTATTTTAATGTCTTTTCTGCAGACATGAGGACTGTATTTCTGAGGGGTCGGGGGGGTCTGTTTTGAAACTTTGAATAAACCTTGACAAAGCCTTAAAGAAAAATCGTTGGTTTAAAAAAAAAAAAAAAAACAGGATCGGCTTGTTTATTCCTTTTTTTGGTTCCCTCTCAGAAATGACTCATTGTATGTCTCTGTGCATGTCACGGAGTTAACGAATATCAACACTTCCTCTCTGTTCCTTCCGTCCTTTTCCTCGTGCTTGTGCCAGCACCAGCCTTCAAGAAGAATCAGCCTCTCACTTTCTTTCCTTTCTTACTTCCCCTCCTCACCATCAGCTCCAGCTGTGGGACACAGCCGGACAGGAGCGCTTTCGTAAGTCCATGGTGCAACACTACTACCGTAACGTCCACGCGGTGCTCTTCATTTATGATGTCACCTGTCCTGCCAGCTTTAGTGGCCTGACTTCCTGGGTAGAAGAATGCCGGCAGCACTCCCTCGGCCAGGACATACCCAGGTACCTGCATCAGTTCTCTGTGTGCAAAAGTGTTTGTTTAACTTGGACCAGACTCTTTGTGACCTTTCATTTCCTCGTCTCCTCTCAGATTCCTGGTGGGGAATAAGAGCGACCTCCGTGACCCCAAAAAGACTGACAGCCAGGTGAGCCAGGAGCGGGCAATGAGCTTTTCCAAAGCCCACGGCATGATCTTCTTTGAGACATCCGCCAAGGATCCTCCAAAGAAAGGCACGAGCGGACAGCAAGGTAGCAGGCAGGCACTGTATCAGCAAGATAATGTGGAGGACATCGTCACCGCTGTTAGCCTAAAGCTGAAGAGACAGAAGAAACTCCCGACAGCGAATTCCATGGCGTACAGCGGCTCCTTTAAACTCGCTAACAAGAAGAAGGCCGAGAAGGAGCCGATGACCTGCTGCTGAGAGCGAGGAGGACGAGGACATGCCAATCCAGTCACTCCCACACAGAACTTTAATATTTAAACTCTTAAAAATGCAAAACGTGCCACTCAGAAATTTAGTGTATATTTGTGATCTCAGTGTTTACAAAAGCTGCAAAATAAAATACTGTGAATGTAAACATGCAAGTGAGCTTTCGATGCAGTGACGCTGTTTATTTTCAGCGTGTGTGGTCTGACTGGTTGAGCTCAGGGTTTTCTCATTTCCCTGTTTTGTGCCTCCTTGTCTCCTCTTTCCTTCTTGTATCTCAGTGCCTACAGTGCGTCTTGAGGAGAGAGGAGGCTTTGCAGGAGGAGCTATGAGTGAGGAAGCACAGGTGTGTAATCTCCATCTGTGACGTATGCACAAATATGCAAACCCCGGCAAGATGAGGACTCTTTAAAAAGGTGTTTTATTTCTGTTTTTACGATGAATAAAATAATAAAAATGCATGATATTCACACTGACATGTGACATTGTGCCCACTCTGCAAGTTGATTTAAAGCTAGAGAGATAATTTATCAGGAACTCTGATACCCTCGTGTGACAGATCGTGAACTATAACGGTCTGCTTTATCACATCACGTTTAATTCATGTAAAATAACAGCTCAGAAACAGGGCTGCGATTTAAAGGATACCAACATGGAGTAAATAGTTATGAAAACTTTGAACCATTACTGTGGATTTAGAAAGTGTCAGGCGATTACTTCTCAGACATAAATACAACGTAATGCAATCGTCTACGAGCAGCTCATATTTCACAGAATTTAACAGAAAATCCTGTAACCCAGAGCAGCAGCGCACTCAACTCCAAATGCTAAACTCCTACCTGGCATGAGTCACATTAAACTTACAGCTTCCTTAGCTGCTGTTATTCACTGACTCAAACTGAATGTGCACCCAGGAACTGATACCACAGATCCAACATGTCCAATATGACTGGATGCATTAAAGCAAGGTACATAGATCTGAGAATGAGCTCTTAAAAACACAGTTTACCCTAAAATTACAAATTCACATATCTTGATATATGTGCTATTTATCTGTATCAATCAGGGATGTAAACAGAGAACCAGCCGGTCAAAGGGTGCAGGAGCAGGAGGTCAACAGTTTTTGACTTTTACTTGTATTCTTGTTGGTCTAACAGCCTAGTGTAGTACACCAAAGAGCGGTGCAGGTGTGTTTATTTGAGGCAGTACTGTGGTTTCAGTGGCCTGTCCCACTTCAGACCAAACTGGGCTGTAAGTTTGACACCGCTGGTCTGGATGCTCTTTCTGTGAGTTTCCTCGTTTTGGAAATGTCAGCTGCAAAGATGTGAGCCGTCTCTGGGATGTGATGGCACCAAAAAATAACTCCAGGCTTTTGGAAAAACTGACTCTGTTACTCAAATGAACTAACTTAGTATGATATTGTGCAACGTCTTTTCTTCCTACTGTCACACCCACCAACCCTGGCACTGTGCCTCCATCTACCATAATGAGTCATCGTGTCATTTGGTTCAATAATATTCAAAAGAAAGCAAACATCTCGGCTTCTGGTTTCTCCAGTGCTTAAAAACTTTGAGTCGAATCATCCTGTGCCAGGGGTGTCAAACATGCATCCAAGGGTCACAGAGTGAAATTTGTAGTTAAGTTAAAATTTACTCAAATAGTTCCAATGAGATGAGAAGAAGAAGGAGGCGTGAAAGTATTTGGACACTTTATTGGAAAAACAAAGACATTAAACGTGGCGCGTTTTGCCTTTCCTCTGAATCTGTGATTTGTGGTAAACATGTACCGACTCACTGAATGTGGAAAATAATACGTATTTTTCTCAAGACATTTCAGGCTGTTTATAAACAGATGCTTCATTAAATGTTTTCAGAATATACTTCTTTATTGCAGAAAGGTCAAATTAATTTTTATTGTTTTATCTAAACTGCTCTTTTCTGATAGATCAGATTAGTTAGAGGTTCTGGGGTAAAACTTCGTAAATGTAATCTTATGGTGAGCTGGTCCTTTTCCCAGGAGGATAAAACATAACACATATGTGATTCACTAAGTGTGTAATATGAGCTGGTGCTGTTTTGATACATCACCATCTCATCCTGGCTGCCCGCGGACTCGGCAGCAGTCGTGCTCGGGTCTTGTGCATGATGTGGGCGTTGGAAAAGTGCATCACATGTGGTTTCACAACTTTGTGTCTAATCGATGATTCAGAGCTTGTCACATGATTAAAGTCGAACGGCCAGACTTCTGCAGATCCTACAGCCAAACAACAGCCAGCGTCTGGTGTTTAAGGACGTGTGCACACACGAAAGTATCACAGCTGTGCAACATTCAACAGCTCAGCGGTAGGCGTGTCTCTCTGAATACAGGGAAGAGTGGAACCAGAGGAGGAGACGGCTGCTTTCCTTACTCTGAGATTTTTAAGTAAAATCTTAATTGCTGTTTTTGTACGTTTACTGCACCTGTAAACTTACCAAAATAAGCTCTATGAAGCTCCTGCAGGTGGTTTAAGAGAGGACATGCCTCCTGATAATTTCATAGTGGGGGTTTAGCTTGGAGCATGTAAACTTTGAACAGATAGTTTTTAATGAGTTTTAAACTGGGGACTAAAAAAAGACTTGGGAACTCAGTATAAAGCGAGTGTAGGGTCTGATGTTTTGAGGTTTAAAGCCCTACTACAACTTGTCTTTTCTAAGTCTTATAACACAATGTCCATTATATCAGAAAAATGCTAAGTCTGACTTTAATGAGATACTATTTTGCCACTTCTTGGTCTGACCTAACCAGCAATGTATGATGGTTGTACAGGAAACATCTCAGAGTAAAATTACTCACTTTATCTCAAATTTCCACTTCAGCTACAGGTTTAAGGCTTTGCCGCGACCGTGCACACTGTAAAGATTTAAGAATTTTATTTTACTTACAAAAATAATACAAAGAAAAGGCCAAGTACCATTAACTATAAACTATTCCTCATTTTTAGTTTTTAATTATTGTAAATATTTTAAGATTGCATAGTTGTGACCTGTTTTTTTTTATTCGTGTGTATTGTGCCTCAATGTTACTGATATATTCATGCTTATATTTTTACAATTGTAAAACCTTACAATGGATGGACTTTTTTGCATCTACATTCTTGTGTAATGTTTCATTAGATATTATACTTGATGTCTTGGGCCCCAGGAACACTAGCAACCACTATTGTGCAAGCTAATGGGGTTCATTATATATAAATTAATAAATACATAAAAATAAACCTTAAAAGGGGGGACTTACTACTTGTACAGTATTCAGTGGTAATTAATTAGTATTTATTTTGAATTAAATTGAGGTGCAATTTATTTTATTCAACTTCAGCTGAACTCAGAAAAAAATATTTATTATTTATTATCAAATATATATTTGTTTTAGAAAGTTCAGAGTACTTATGCACATCAGTTACCTCAGTTTTTGTCTCCTTCATGTGCCTTACATTCATGGATATCACCCCAATCCAAGGGGGACCTGGGAGCTATAGGCTCAGGCTGCTGGAGGACTTCCCATGATGCATCACTTCTCCTCCATTTTTATTAGTCCAGTGGTTCTCAAACTTTTCACAATGAGTACCACCTCATAAAATATATGGCTCTTAAAGTACCACCCTTATGACCGAAATTAAAGTACAATAGCATACGCCTATTTAACATCATATACAGTTTATACGAGACAGTTTTATTTCTTATATGAATGTTATTTATTTTAACTGTCATAAACAGCATGTGACAAGTGATAATAATAACAAATGTACTGCATTAAAACATTCCCATCAGGTGGGATATCCAGTCTTTAAGTGATGATGTATGAATCCTGCTTCCGGGTCAAAACTGCTCTGCGTTTCTCAGGGCTGTCTTGTTTTTAACATGCTTTGTATCTTGTTCTATTTAATCTGAACAAACCCCTAAAAAGCCAGTGATCACTGTCAGCCTCTCTCGGTTTTTTATTACCACTGTTTATTTTAAAGCTCAGTTTTTAAAACCTTAAGATGTAACTACAGCCCAGCCCATGCAACAGTATATTAATGACTAACCTCGTATTGTGGATGGATTATCTCAGTTGTTCTCCTGACTGAAGTTTTGTCCGTTTACATCATCCCGACATGCGATTGCATTTGTCAAGCGTTCATCCTCCAACTTCACTGTGCTAATGTGTTTGTATTATGCTAACCATAGCTGTGTAGCTAGCCACCATTTAGCACATCATTATATACCAGCTAGTCCAACTTCAGTAACCCTACAAACGTCACTGCTGTTTAGTTTAATGTCTTCATTTATGTCGTTTTAATTTTTCAGAAATCCCTCAGTCAGAATATGGTGTATTATCTAATCTTAACATTTTTTCGGAGACTTCCCGCACCACTAGAGGGAGCCCACGTACCACCAGTGGTACACGTACCACAGTTTGAGAACCACTGTATTAGTCCATGTCATTAACTTTTGTCTTCTCTCTTCTGTGCTTGTGTTTTGTATTTATGTGATATCTTTTTTTTTCTCCTCCCGTTTCCTTCACGTCCTAACTGCTCACAGCAGATGGCCTTGCTATATCTGCCTCTGCTGGAGGTCGCTTCCTACTAAAAGGGACTTCTTCCTCCCCGCCATCGCCAAGTGCTCATGGAGGATCAACTGGACACTGATAAGGTTTTCGTATTAATATTGTGGTTTTTGTGATTTACACCTTTGAATATAAAGCACCTGTTGTTTTTGTGAGGTGGTACTAAATGAATAAAACCGAACATATTATGGGATGTTACACAAACCTTGCATATAAGTGATTACTGTCAGTAGATTTAGGAGAAGTCAAACTTTGATAAACTCTCACGTTTGCGTTGTGTTTTTATGGATGTCCAGATCTGAGCTACAGGCCAGTCTTTTGTCCTTGGCTCTGTCACTCCGTGCACACTCTGACAGAGATCGCATTATGCAACCAGAGCTGACGTTGTCATGCAACTGAACTAGAATGTGATGCGCTTAAAACCAGCCTGCGGGATCTCTCCTTCTCACAGTCACAGCTGAGAGAGAGGGCAGAATGATTTAATGAAGGAAGAGGGGGATTATATGATATATGCAGGTCAACATCTGCCTCAGAAGGATCCAAACACGAGGAGAAAATACAAATCACAGCTCTGCTCATTCTTTGGTGCTTCAGTTCCTGCTATTTGTGTTCTGTTAGATTCTCGTCTGCAGGGGGCGTGCTGGTGGAGCTGTCTGCTTTTGAATGGGGGTGTGCTCTGTTCCCATCAGCACTGGTGAGCAGCAGCTGAGCGCTTCCCATCATTTCTCTGTAAAACCTGCCGGAGAAAAACTCGCTTAGCTGCAGCTGATACCCGAGCAATCATGTTCTGCAGACGGGCATGGCAGAGAGTCGGGCCGCTAGCACGGAGGTCTTTCAAGCCGACACCCAGATACGGTGAGTCAGGACATTTAATGGGACTTTCCAGGAATTATTACTGTGGCGTTAATTAGAGTAATTAAGTAGAGTTTATAGAATAGTTGTGCTCGTTTATTTTCTGTTGCTGCCAGTTCAGTTTATTATTTTTTTTAATGATTTTGTGGGTTGAGAAAGGGAAAAGTAAAAGTCCCATAAAGAGACGCACTTGCGGGCTTTCCAGTCGAACTGCAGGAGTCTGATAAAGAAGGTGTGTGCTCTGGGAACACACAGAAGTGTACCACTTAAAATATTACATATTTCAACTTTGTTACAAAAAAATAATAAATAATAACTAATCCAATATTTGAACAGAAATAACAATTAAGGGTAAATCTTTATGATGCATCTAAGGAGTGTAGACGATAAAATCACGTCCTAAATCCAGTTTATCTGGATAACAACGTTTATAACCTATTAGTGAACAAAGCATCTGTTTTT
This sequence comes from Pelmatolapia mariae, assembly GCF_036321145.2. Lineage (NCBI taxonomy): Eukaryota > Metazoa > Chordata > Actinopteri > Cichliformes > Cichlidae > Pelmatolapia > Pelmatolapia mariae. Next base: position 40,005,193 of record NC_086232.1, read on the forward strand.
CAGAATAATTATTTTTAAAATCTGAATCTGGAGAGCGTGCAATGACGGAGATTTCAGACTGGCTCTGTTTTCACGCATGCCTGCCTGTCTGGCCCGGATCATCCTTTAGTTTGGGATCAGAGCTTTGTGGAATTCAGCCCGAGGCAAAGCTGCTGCTTCTGCTGCTGCTGCTTTAATTTCCTGCTGAGAAATCTGTGGCAAAATGCTGCAAACCGGGCTACATCTGGCCACGATAGAAGGTTTTTGTGTTTTTGAACTTACAAGCAGGCAAAAAAACCAAAACAAAACCAGAAGATGTGACGTGAAAGAAAGGAGGTGAATACTGCTACTGCTTTCTAACTACACACCAGCTCGTCACACTGCATCCTAAGTATGCAGCAGGTCCCTTCCTGTTTGACCATCATGTCCTCAGACATGTCTATCTTGTCTGCTGTTCCCTGACATGCGTGTCTATGTTTACAGGCTTGAACCCAGCAGCCAGGATTAAGTGATTACCTGTATAAATAACCTGTATAAGTAACCTGTCCCTGCACTGTGCTGCTGTGTCATTGGTATTAGAGCAGGAGGGAGGACAAACCTCAGCTCTGTTTTGGGTTTGTAATTCAGCGGAGCTGCAGTAAAACTTTGCACAGTGCTCTTAAATATAAAGTCAAAAACAGAGACAGCGAGTCAGCTTCGATAAAAGATGATGATGATGGGACGGTAAAAGCTGCAGTTTAGCACAAAGAGCGGGAAGAGGAGGGAAATGGTTCTGTCCAAAGATAAAAATAATCTAAAAGCACCTCTAAAGCTCACTGAAGCCATTTTTACAACTCACGCATGAACTCCAGACGATGCTGAAGAGTCACTTTAGGAAACAGATTTCACACATGTAGCATATAAATGGAAAAGGTCTGTATGATGGCCAGACATACTATCAATGCAAGAAAAACCCTGGTTTAGTCAGGCAGTTGCCTGCAGTCACGCAGGTTTAACAGGACATGACACAGACTTTGTGTTATATGCATATATCCTGTTGGGACTTTTATGTGTTTTCTCACTGTTTACTTTCACTCAAAACTACCATCATAGGTTTAAGCTCTGAAAGCTCATTGGTTAAGTTTAGGCACTGAAGGAAAAGCATGTTTGGTTAGGTTCCGGCAGAACAGCTAAACAATTACATAAATTCAGTTTAAAGCTTTTTGAAGCCAATGAATGAGGCTGTAGATAGATTTAAGCCTTAGTGCTTTCTGGGTTCATGGTGTCATTTCAGCTACTTTAAAGGGAACACATTATGCTTTTATTTTTTATCTCTAGTGCTCTATGAGAGTAGCTTTGCTTGATCCACAGTTCAGAACAATCCTTCCTTCCAGAGCTGTGTGCCTGATGTAAGGGATGTCCGCTTTCACTGACATCATTCAGAGCCAACAGTAGAAAATAGTTTGAAGCAGGCTGAAGCTTGAACTTTTGGTTCACAGGGATTGTTTTCACCTCATAATTTTAAACTTTTGTAAATAGTAATATGCACATCCACCGTTCTAACAGTTAATATATGACAGAAAATGTGCAAAAGCATAATGGATCTCATTTAAGATTTCAAAATGTGCCTAGGCCATTTGGCGCAGTTCTTCTGAACCTGTGAGAACAAAGTGACGTTTATAAGAGAAGCCTTTTTCTTGTATTATTGAGCTGAGGTTGAATCTTGCAGGCTCTGTTTTCAGTCTTTCTGATTAAACCAGTTTCAACCTTGTGAAAAGCAGTGGCTGGTGAGGTATGTGCTGGATGACAAAGAACAATCGATAAAGTTTAAATGTCAGTCAGTGGAAAAGTCAAAAGTGACAGGTCGGGTTAGGATTTGCATGAACACACACAAACAAAGAGGGGCGAGATGTGCTGCACCCTGTGCTCTGTGACTGCACACTCTCACAGAGTGTGTGAGAGTGAGAGGTCCAGATAGGAAGAGATTAGATTGAGGCAGTGTGATTTTATTTATACCAACCTGCTTGCACCACCGGCACCACCTTTAAACACCAGCTGATCTTTTTGCAGCTGCACTCGTCACCAACACCACAGCGGCAGTCCTGATATGTGCTAAATGACTATTCCATATGAATTTGAACCCATTGCTTTATGTTGTTTGTTTTGATGCAAATCTGAGATCATCATTCAGGAAGTCTTAGTGTTTGTGTAGTGTGTGTGCGTGTGTGCCGGAGGTTTAATTTAAGCAAAGATTCAGTGTTTGGCTTGGCTGCTGCTAAATCTTTCCATCTCCTCTGCTACAAATGACCGGGCTGTATTGTGTAACTGGATTAAGGGATGGAGACATGTTGACGCTGTTAGAATGCACTGTTCTTCGTGCCCGTCGTGCTTCTGATGGAGCGACAGTTTTCTGAACAAAATAAACTCACAAAGTATCAGAGCTGTAGTGGTTTCTATCCATGACTCTCCAGTATTAGTACTGATTCTCATTTTAAATTCACTTACATGTGTTTATATAAATAAATGTCTTTATTACAAGCTCGCCGGATAACTGTACCGGTGTGTGTCTCTCCACAGCTCCGGTGCGACACATGGCCTTCGGAGTTCCTGGAGGCTCCACCAACATGACGTACTTTGTTTTATGTGGCGGCGGCCTCACTGCTGCAGTCGTTTATGTGAGTATCAGATCAGGTTATAGGCGATGGTTTGTAAGTCCACATTTTCACCATGTGTGTACTGTTTTGACTGCTGTAAGCAGGTGTTACACATGGATTTTTCAGGTGAGGAACCTGAACTTGTGCTACAGCATGGGGAAAAGAAAATCTTTGCGATCATTTGTATTAATATTTGTTATTTGTGTTGTTTTCCTTTATACGAGCCGTGATCAGCTGCCCTGTGGTGCTGCTGCTCTGAGATTTACTTCTCTTTCTTGATTTAGACGACGTAATTCAGTTATAAGCAGGTGTTATACACTGATTTGGCACTTTTTACTCCAGATGCCCACCCTGGTGCCACCACAAAGGGATCCATGTCTAAATTGAACACTGATGACTGCTAACATCAATCTAACCCAGGTTTTTTTTCTAACTTTTTCTCACGTTTTATTTCAAAAGCTGAAAAAGTTCATGCCTCACAGCCTGTATTTTTTTTTTCAAATCGGTAGTTAAACATAAACAAATCCATGTTAAATTTCACATAAATAGAGGTGCATGTCATCAGTGTAGTAGCATCATTAAATTAATTTATTTCCCCTTCAAAGAAAATCATTTTCACCTGGTTGTTCATGTCCGATCAGAGGTGCCCGTCCCAGAGTATGAGAACCTATAAGAACCACTGCCTGCTCTCCACCAGGCCTACCTTATCACTGCAAAATGAGGTTAACCTGCACAAGACCACCTAGTACTACAGATCCACTGTAGTTAACATGAATTACAACATTACAAGTAACCTTTAAATTTAAGATGATCAAATAACACTTGCTGACCAATCCTCACCTTTGTCTGTTTCACACAGTTTTTTTCTATTCTTGGCTCTGTGTGATGTCACTGGGAGAGAGTATCCCTAATATGGTCATCTCTGGCACACAAGTCACCTGCTGCTTAAACACATGGTTTACAGGAGACAGAATAATTAAATATTACTGCTGCACACATTCTCAATGAGAATAAATGTATTAAGTCACAAAGTTTAGCTAAACGTGCAGCAGTTATATTCAGTTATTTCGTTAAAGACTTGTCATGTGTTCAGGTGTGCAGAGATTTTGAACTAGTTGTTTACGTGAAGAAAGTTTTCCAAAAGGGAGGGGGTGGTGGGGTTAAGATAGAGGATGAACGGAAAGGTTCAAGGTCCAATACAAGATGACTGAGGATTATTTTGAAGTGTTAGTCATGCAAAGCTACTGCAAGAATAGAAACACAGAGCTGGAAATGAAAGTAACTCATCCCCCTTTTTCTACTTTTCAATAAATCTGTGTTTTTCAGTGTTATACAGGAGGGTAAAAAAGGTCTGCTCTTTTTACATCTTCATACAACCAATATCTTCTGGTGTGTTTTTTTAATACTCATTCAAAACCAGGATGATAAGCTGCTGCACTGGATATATGCAGTTACCTGGTAGTTTTACAGGCTTCTGTCCTTGCTGGTGCAAACTGGGAGCAATGCAGTCTGAAGCCAGCCTGGTCTGCAGACGTTACCACAGCTCAGACTCTGGATGGGACAAAAGAGGCTCTTTGTGCCTTTTGACAATCTCTCCCTTTTTGCTGCCATTGTTCGGTCAAATTTGTCCCCCATTCACCGCCAGGCTCTTGGCAAAGCAAACAAGTGTGTCTGGCTGTGTTGGTCCATGTTGGACAAAATGTCAGCTTGAGGTTGGATTTTGTTTCGTGCCGTTATCATTAGCTGTGTGCTGGAATGTAATGAGTACATGTCTGCTGTGTTTCTCTCAGGCATACAAGACGGTCAACGATGATACCGAGCGTTACGAGGAAAGACTCGCCAACATGGGCTCCATGGCGAAGGGTTAGCTACTTTTTCACACACACACACACTCAAAAACAAACACTGTCACCCACAACTCAGCTTTGTGAACATGACATTGTGCAAGCCGTACACGCTGCACAGACCAGACACGCAGATTTCAACTTATGTGATCACAGCTAAAGCAAGAGAAGGTCTGATATGCAACTTAAAACACTAATTTCTTGTAAATTAAATGATTTTCAAACCTTCTATTTAACCAGTATGTGAAACTCAAGGATAGGCAGCACCAACCTAGCTTGTTTTTGATAGTAGAAAAACTGGAGATCCTACAGGAAGCTCACACAGTCACAGTGAGAGAGTGCAAACTCCCCACAGTGGTCCCGTGTGTGGGTTCAAACACAGCAATGAATGAAGAGCCCCAAAACACCATCCATGACTGTAAAAGGACCGGTTTTATCAAAGAAATCCCTCACCGTGAGCCTCCTCTCTACAACAGGTTAAAATGGTGCTACTTCAGCTTGTGCCATTAAGATTAAAATTCCCCAAGGTGTGATAGCCGTAGCAGTAATTCGTACTGTTTGACCACAAAAGTCTGATGTCGGAGTCTGTAACTGTTTAATTGAAGACAGAGAAGGCAGAAAAGAAGAAGCGAATGTATTTCAGGGCTGATTCCAGCTTCACCAGCTGCACGGTAGACTGATCACTCTGAATGGCTTCATCGTGCCTGTCTGTTTTGATTTCTGTCTGCGCAATTTTTGTCTACTCAGCCCGGAGAGGCCATGGCGCTGTGCCCAGAGCCGTTAACTGAGCTGTAATGGTGATAAGCAGCATCTGTCAGTGGGTTAGTTGTGATCATGCAGCATTGAAGCGCTGTTTTCACTCCAAAATAAGAAGTCAAAGTGCTGCTGCTTACAGCGATGGAGAGGAAACCACCTCTGGTCTTTAAGGAGCTGAATGCACACATTAACCTGACGTGCTTTGCATCTATAACACCTTCAGCTGTTCTGGGAAAGCTTTCCATAACATTTAGTGTGTTTAAGGGAGTTTTGACCATTCTTCCAGAAGTGCATTTGTGAGGTCAGACACCAATGATGGATGAGAAGGCCGACATCGCTGTGTTCGTCCCAAAGGTGTTCTATCGGGTTGAGGTCAGGACTCTGTGAATGCCAGTCAAGTTCTTCCACACCAAACTCATCCATGTCTTTATGGACCTTGCCTCGTGCTGAAGCATTAAGTTCCTTTCACTGGAGCTAAGGGGCTGAGCCCAGTTCCTGAAAACGAGCCGTGCACCATAAACCCCCCTACACCAAACCTTACACTTGGCACAATGCAGTCAGACGAGTCAGACAGTTGGCAACCCGCTCTGTGATTTTTCTTGGCCTACCACTTCATGGCTGAGTTTGTCATTCCCAATCACTTCCACTTTGTTATAATGTCCCCAACAGCTGACTGTGAAATGTCACGACTGGACTATCACGGTACCACAGTGAAACTCACTGAGCTCCTGAGAGTTTCACAAATGTTTGCAGAAGCAGTCTGCATGCCTAGGTGCTTGATTTTATACACCTGTGGCCATGGAAGTGAGTGTAACACCTGAGCTCAGTGAGTAAATACGCTTGGCAAAATAGTACAAGTTCCTTAAAAGGAACAGTATAGACTGGAAGATTGACGTACTTTACAGAAAGGTGGAAGTTAAACCTGCATTCTTTCTAATGGCCAGTAGGGGGTGAATTGTGTCGCTGTAAAAACCAGTACAGTAAACAAAAATGTGAGAAAAACAAACCTACCACTCAGGTGATGTAAAACCTCAGAAAAAGCTTTCCTGCTGGGTTTATGCTCTCAATCACTAGTTTAAACTAGTATTTAACCACATTGTGTTTAAACTAGTATTTAACCACATTGTGTTTAAACTAGTTAAAAATCCCATGGTGCTCTTTTAAGTTCTTCATCACGTATTTAGTGGTGATTCAAGCAAAATTCCATCTTGGATACAAATTTTGGTGACTGTTAAGCTATGTATGGGTGACACATGAATGAGACACAAACGGAGACTGTAACATCACACGCACGTCAGGATGAAGGCTACAAAAACAAAATAACTGTGATTTCCAAAATATTACACACACATACATACGTGGTAAAATCATTATAGTACGATTGGTCACTGTTAGAGGAAACTAGGAAAATAAATCAGTGTATGACGTAAGGCCAGTCTACCTTATGAGTGACAACTCAGTACTCTACGCATGTGCTCTGTTTCCCAGTTAAAGATACTGGTTTCAGAGATCTAATATGGCAACAGCCAAAAATGTCCATAATATTAGCTCAGATTTGGAGCCTGAGGCATTAAACTTTATCTCTAAAGTGCTGACTGAAGTTGTACTGAGCTTTGATTCTGACTTTTTCACTCCACAATCTTCAATAAGCAGTTATAGGAGTGTTAATGATATATTTCTGTCTTTCACTGACGTGCTAGGATTAAGGATTATCCTTCACTTTGCTCATGTTTACAGTTTTAACAGCAGCTATGTCACCTTTTAGTCCTCAAAGACCTAAAGTCTTGACCTTTAAGCCTTCTTTATCTGCTGCTGGAAGTCTCATATCAAATAGCTTTTAATGCACAGATGAGCAACCCACTGGAAAAATGAAACCTACATTAATAAAAGTGCACAGTTGCTTTCATCTTTAATCTCCAGAGGTTAACACTTTATTCAGGCACAGATAAAACAAGCATCACATAGCTAACATGTACTAGAGAGAAATCTTTCACGTGTTTCTCTTTCTGGCCTCTTACACTGCAGCTTCTTCAGCAAAGGCAGCACCAGAGGCAGCTCCACCTGCAGTTGAGCCTGCACCGGTGGAGGAGGAAGCCCCTGCTGCTGAGGTCATCGCTGAGTCGGCCCCTGCTACTGCTGCTGCAGAACCTGTAGGAGAGACAGCTGCTGAACCTGTTGTGGAAGCTTCGTCTGAAGAAGCAGAAGCCGCCGCCGCCGTCTCTGAGGCGGTCGTTCCAGAGGCAGCAGCTGAGACGGCAGCTGGGCCAGCAGAGACAGAGGACGCCGCTCCACCTGTGGAGGCAGAGGTGGTTGCTGAAGCGGCTGTGGAAGCCCCAGCAGAGGAACCAGTGGCAGAAAACACTGGTACGGCAGCAGTAGATCCCACTCCACCTGCTGAAGCCGAGGTCGCCCCTGCTGCAGAGGTGGCTGCTTAAACCTGTGATGGCTCGATAGTTCACCCAGTTGGATGTGCTCTGTCCCTCCTCCCTGCCCCAGAAAAACGGACTCATTAACCCCATTTTTTTGATAACGAGGGGGGGAAAAGTAGTTTCAGTCGTTTTAAAAGAATCTGTTGGGGGTTCATCAGTCCAGTTTTCAGCTCCCCTCCTTCCCTTAGCTCTCCTAATGCTTCACATCCAAAAACATCTGGAATTAGTCTGTGTGATTAGAGCCACTGTGGAAAATTATGTCTGTATAGAAAATCTATCACAAAAAGGAAGAAATCCAAATTATCATTTGGATACTGTACAGTACATGGGGTAAATATAATGGACAGAACTGAGTTGGTAATTAATGCTTTCGAAAAATCTGATTTTTAAGTGCTCTTAAAACAGGACAGCCCTGTTTCTTGTTCCTTTCCAGCAGGTTTAGATGGTATTTTATGTGTTCAGCCATGTTTTCTTTCAACCTCTAAACTCACCATGAAGAGTTACCTGAACCAGTTAGCTCTTTGTTAGCAGACTGCAGTGCTGGTCTTGTGTTCTCAAACTATAAAACTGTTTTTGCACAGAGTGAGACGTGGTTAAAACTTCATTTCCTACTTTGTCTTCTTTTTTTGAAATCTCGTGCAGTAAGATGCTTTCTCATATTCATTATTACCACATATCCATCTTATTCTTCTACAGCTACACCGGCCTGCACTCACTTTATTTGCCTGGCACACATTTCTATTTCATTGCCAATTCGTTCCCTAAAAAATTCAAAGTTCTCTTTTTGTTGCTGCTGTCTCTTTCCTCTTTTACAGAAAATGCATTCACCCTTATGTCCGTGCATTGAAAACGGTCTTTGGTACAGCTGTAATAAAGATTTTCTTTAGTCTCTCAGATGTTTTTGCTTGTTGCTCCACACCATTAATATTGTATTTGGAGTAGAAACACCTACTTCCTGTAGAAAAGCTCCTTATCCTGAAGAATCCCTGTGCTGTGTTCATGTTCCTGTCTGGCTTCAGCTCGACTGCCATCAAACGAATAAGTTTTTCCAGCCTTCATAATTGATTTCACAGTGTTTCCCACTCACAGAATAATGAGCAGAAAGAAACATCTGTTAAAAAAATGCTGAAAAATAAACATAAATGCAAAAATAACCACATGGTTACAAGTGCACAGAGGGGATATGTCTAATAGTTTTTTAAATGCTTGATTGTTTGAAAAAGAAATTCATCTGGAGAACAATATAAGAATGTGAATAAGGAATTAGTCAGTGTCTACAATACCAGAAAATAGTATATTGCATTAAACCTGGGATTTGTAGTCTTCTGTAGAGTGCCTGAACCTGTGGTGACTGTAAAATATCCAGTAATAGATTCCTGGTCAAGGTAAGTGGAATTAATAGAAGATGTAAGAAATTATGTTTTATATTCATAAAAATTAGTGAAAATGGTTTAAATTCCATTTAAATGTCTTAAATAATCACAACACGAGTTTAGAACACACTCTAGTCACACTTGTGATGTAGTGCAAAACTAAAGTAGATTTTAAAATGTTGGCATTGAAGTAAATCTGATGATTTTTAACAGCTAGAAGGTTTTTCATCAAAACCTGTTTCTCAGCCATTACCTCCATCTGTCTTTTTCCCTCCATCAGAGTCCGCACCAGAGCTGCTCACAGATGTTAAGCTCTTGACCACCTCAACAGCTGAAATTGCCGCAGCTTCTGTTGGTGAGAAGGATCCGATGGAGACTGTCAAACAAACTGAAGGTGAAGGAAAGGGACACGAGGTGCTTGAAACGGAAGCTTTGGAAGAAGCCTCAGAGGCAGTGGCCAAGGAAGCATCTGAAGAGGGAGCAGTTGTAGAAGGTGAGGAGGAGGTGAATTCTGGAGAGGGTGAGAAAAGTGCAGAAGATGCTCAGACTCCAGCTGCTGAAGAAGTGATAACGGAGGTTACATCTGCTCTGGCTGCAGCTGTGGACGAGGAGGCAGCGGCTGGATCTTATTCTGAGGAAACAACATCTTCAATGCCCACTGGGCACGAGGCAGAGGCTGAAGTTCAACCTGCTCCTGAGGAGGCCATCGCTGCTGAAGATGCTGCTTCTGATGAGGCTGTCTCCTCTGAAGATGCTGCTCCTGCTGAGGAGGCCACAGTCACCAGTGAAGCTGCCCCACTGGATGAGATTTCACCAGCTGACCAGGCAGCAGCTGAAACATCTGCAGAGGAGACAGCTGAAGCTGCTGTCAGCACGACTCAGCTGGCAGCAGCCTCCGCTGGAGCGGACCTAAAGGTTCTTTCAGTTGCAGAAGCAGAGCCTACATCAGGAGCTCCTGTGCATGAGGAGAAACCCTGCCACTCCTGCCATTCTGCTCCCTCAGCAGGAGAGGAGGTGGCGCCACCTGCTGCTGTAGGAGAGGAGCTGATCACTGATGGTGCTGTGGATACTTCACAAGAAGCCAAGGATGCAGCCTCAGCACAAAGTAAGAATAAAACCTCCTCCACTTAAACACTGTCTCAGCTGAAATTCTGCATCATCTGCAGTATGTTCCAACCCGGTCTGAGAAGCAAGGGATCAACAGTGTAGTGAAACTGTGAAGTGAGAATTATTTACCACTTCACATAAAGTTAAAACAGTATTGAAAGTATTAATATCAAATTGTAGTTTTGAAACAAATAGATTTTAGTTTAAACTCAAAATGCAAAAATCCGGAAAAAAAACTAAAATCCTAGGTTTTAGTTTAGTTCTGCTCAAACAAAACTGAACAAACAAAAGACAAAGAGGAACCTGGAGTGCAGGATCTGTTGCTTTTAGCCTACTTTATCTTGTCAGGCAGCTTCAATTTTCGTGATTTCTCGGTTAAGCAGGTCTGCCAGCAGTCAGTCAGGTTGGTTTGGATACCATTTTTCCTTAATAAATGTAAAAATATAAAATCTGTATTTCATTGGGTTATCCTTGTCTGATGATCTGAAACAAAAAAATCAAACAAAAACAAACAAAAACAAACTAAGAAATCAAAAAGAGGACAAATACTTTTTCACAGCGCTGTAAATATTGGCTGATCACGCGGCACAATAATAATAATTGCAAAGACACAAAAACAGCAGTGATGATATATGAAATCAATGGTGATGTAATCATTTATATTTGTATGTTTATGTAATATGTACATAAAAATAAGGATAAGTTGGTATGTTGCAAATGTTGGTGCACGGCATGACTTCATAGTTGCGTGACTTGAAGTGCAGCCACAGTGACACGGGGAGGAATTCAGTAGACTTACAGCTCTGTCTGGTGATATTTCTGTAGCACTTCCCTATCAAGTTGAACAAACAAGTTTTATCTTTTAGTATAAAAAGGTCTTGAAATTAATTTGTAGTGTGTATTAATATATTTGCACTTTACTGCTGTTTAAGGATCGGGGAAGAACAGGAATTGTGACTATATATATGAAGAATAAAATATTGGGAAGTGAAACCCAAAACATCACACAAAAGAAAACAATTATCAAATTGTTAAAGTAAAACAGGAAACGGCCAAAAGGAAAGAACACTGAGAATAACACCAAACAAGATGGCATAAAAAAGGAAACACAAGAGATCAGAGGAGCTCATGCAGAAACAAAGAGAGAGGGAAACAATGAGGGTGCTAGAAACACAAGAACCAAAGCAGAGCTACAAGGAATGAAGATCAAAAAATCAAAACAGGAATCTAAAAATTCAACAAACACAAAAATCAAATCTCAAAGAAAAAAAGAAACTAACAACACAATCATTGGACAAATACAGGGAGTTATACTACGTTTAGATAAAGCTAAGATAAAAATAAAAAGAATCACCACAGGAAGGCAAAACCTTGGGTTCTCAGAGGTGAACTAGACCAAAGTTATGGCCATCAAAGCTGATGAACCTTCCCAGATTACCAAATACAACACGTTATCAGTAAATAAATAAAGTAGTAGGTCACTCACTGGCTCCCTAACGGCCTCCTTGCCACTCATTCATGAAAACTTTGTGAACTCCCCCAACACTAAATTTATCCCTGTTCGAGTTTGCCCTGGAAAACAAGCAAGCGAAGACAGCAGTAAAGCCTTTCCTGTATTTGGCACTGACCAGATGTATTTCTGCCTGTATCCACAGAGACAAAGGAGTCTAACTGGACTGTAAAACGCTGCTCAGTCATGTAATTTTACAGTTAAGAAGGTAAAGCAGCACAGCTGTACACAGACCTAAAGAGAGTTAAATGGACAAATATGCACACATTTTAGCAGCTCACACTGTAACAGCTCCAGTGAGTCTCATAAACATTCACAGACACTTTTCTCTGCTTCAAATGTTAGAAGATAGTTCAAGCTGCACAGCTGTGAATTCAATATTTAAAATCCTACTTTTTAAACTCTAGAAAATGTGCACTGCAAAATCCTACAGTCATGTACACCGAGTGAATGCGTTTCCGTCTCCTTTAAATTGAAGTTGTCCTTGTTTTCTTGCAGCCATGGAGGCGACGGTGGTGGTGATAGCCCAGTCGTGACGGGACAGACAGTGTGCCTTCCACAACACTCGCCTATCTGTCAACCAAGCCAGAGCGACCGGCAGAAAACAAAAAACATGAATAGAGGTAGTCGCAGGTGTAACCGACTCATACGTCCTTTCTGAAATGTTATCAGAGTTGTCTTCTGTATTAGTGCTTGTGAGGTGATTCCTATCATGTCCTCTAGGTGCCACTGTTGCAAAACCTTTCATGATCAGCTGAGGCTTCTTTAAATCTTTCAGTAGGCAGTGGAAGTGGGTTACTGTAATACTGTGGTGTATTTTAGCACTGTGATAGACCACTTTTATAGATAATAAGGATGTGGACAAGAATTTTCAATGGGAGTGTCACCTCAGTGTGATTTACCTGCTCATATCAGCTCACATACATATAATAACTTTATTTCAGAACCAGAGTTACAAAGTTCTTCAAAATATTTACAAAAAACAATCTTAAAACAGTAGAAAGTTTATAAAATGAGAACTGCACAAATAGATTTATAAAGGTGAGGAAAAGCATCAGGTTCAATAACAGATAACAAAATCCAAAAGAGCAAATACACAGAGAACTAAAGAGGGAAATCACAGACAATGAAGTGAAGAGTAGGGGCACCTTCAGAATTTTTTTTCATAGGGGTGGCCATATGGGGGCCACTAAAATTATTGGGAATTTCCAGTTTTATTATGCTGTTGTCAAATATTGGTTACTTAAAAAAATGGGAAGAGAAGAGAAGAGAAGGGCAGGACTATTTATACACCTGGGGCTAACCGGTTTTGTGTTACTCTAACGAAATGGTACTAAAACAGGAGAATGAGACACAGGTGAAAGTAATCAGGATATTCAGACAGATGAGTAAAACCCAAAACAAACTATCAAAATAAAATAAAAAACAATCCACAAGACAGGAAGAAACACTGAGGGAAGTAAGCATGTGGGAAATCCATCTATCGATCCATTTGAGTGTGAGTTATCGTGCTTGTTGTTACAGGCTGGTTAGTTCTTTTGCAACACAGTGAGAGCTTGGTCCGTATTGCCAATAATACGGTAGGTTGGATTTAGTCCTGATCACAGTTTGACAGCCAGTGCTGTCCTCTGTCTGGGATTCCTAATTTTTATGGACAGGATTTCTGTGTGTAGGCAAGCACTGGGAAGTCTCCAGTTTTGTGGCCGCTCGATCTTAAGTGCTTTGAGTGCTCAAGCAGAGTAGAAAAGTGCTATATAAGAATCAGTCTATTTACCATCTCATATCTGTTTTTTATGGATGCTGTGGTTCTGTTGGCTTCATCAGGTGACGACCTCCAGCTCGCACTGGGGTGGTTCGCAGCTGAGTTTGAAGCAATGAGAATGAAAATGATCTCCTCTGAGCCTGGGTGGAGTGCTCACTCTGGGTGAGAGATGAGTTGTTGTGCCAAGTGAAAGAGTTTAAGTATCTCGGGGTCTTGTTCACAAGTGAAACGAACAGGAGACTGACAAACAGATCAGTGTTGCATCTGCAGTGCGGACACTGTACCGGTCTGTTGTGGTGAAGAAAGAGCTGAGCATGAAAATAAAGCTGTCCATTTACTAGTTACCAACCTTACCTATGGTCACAAGCTCAAGGTAGTGAATACAATGATGTAATCTCAAATACAAGTAATGGAAATTCCTTTAACTTAGAAATAGGGTGAGGAGCTCAGTTATTTATGAGTGTCTTACATTGGAGCCGCTACCCCTCAGCATTGAAAGGAGCCAGCTGAAGTGATTCAAGCGTCTGACTACGATACTTCCTGGGTGCCCTCTGGGGGAGGGCAGACCCAGCACACGCTGGAGAGATTATATCGCTCAGCTGGCTTGGACACATCTTGCTGTCGCCATAAATAAGGCGGAGGAGGTGCCTGGGTAGAGGGAGGTCTGGGCTTCTCTGCGTAAGCTGCTCCCCCATGATCCAAACCCAGATAAGTGGCAGAAGATGGATGGATGGATGGATGGATGACAATCTTTTTCTCATAATACAAAGGCAGGTACTTACACGACTGTCTTATTATCCATACATATTAGAATTTTCTAGGTTTTAGTCTCCCTCTACAACTGCAATAAATAAAAAATAAGTGGGGTTTAATTTACTCAAAGGAAAAAAGAATTTTGTTTGTCAAATGGCAGAAAAATATTGTTGTTGTTTATATTTTAGCTTCTGCAACAAAAGTTTGCTTTAAGTGGTTTAAATATTAAGTATGTGAACATCAGCGCTTCCAGTTATGTAAGAGTGACACAAAAGCTTTATTTTACATACAGAAATAAACATCTTATTGATGCACTTTTCCTTCTTTTCTGATACCACTAGCACCTAAAATAGTTTAGAAAAAAGTGTTGAAAGGTTAAACACACAAACACAGACACATATACACACATACCGAGGTGAAAAATACCTGAAGCAAGAAAATATCCGGTAAACACACTTCCACATCCATACCAACACCTGTCTATACTTACACAAATCTCCATTTATGTGCAGACTGGGTAAGAGAATAAGAGAAAATGATTGTAGACATATAGATTGAAACTTTGTTTAATATATCTGCATATTAAACAGTAACTTTAATTAGCTTGTAATTAGCAAATTGCTCTGCAAATGACTTCTCTGTTGTCTGATAATGTGCTCAAATTTTAAATAAAGTGATGTAATAACTCATGAGATTATATGTTTTTGAGCATTTGTCTGTTCTTTTTGATCTTTTTGGAATAACTTGGTCAAAAGCAAACAGAAGAAGGATAAATATGTGTCCCCTTTGCTCAAGTTTGTGGTGCAGAACACGTCGATCTGTTGTCAGATAATTGCATTTCTCTAATAAAAACACTTAAAAGAATAATTTAGAGATTAGACAATTTACTGACAAGCAGTTTCATGCATGGCCAGGTGAGACCTGTTACCTCATTATTTCATGAAAAATAAGCAGATACAAGATCTGGAGTTGATTCCATGTTGTGTTGTTGAACTTAGTAGCTGTTCACTGGAACTCTCATCAGCCACCATTAAGTTGAATATCAAAAAAAACTAAAAACTTTAGAAGTGCCTAAATCTACAGTCCACTATATTCTTAAAAAAGGAGGATTATTGTTATTGCTGAGCACTGGCCAGTTCAACAAAAACAAAAGGCCATGAAGACCACAGAAGACATCTAAGGTGGGTGATTGCTGAATTCTTTACTTGGTTACGAAAAACATATCGCGTCAAAGTTTACAATCAAGAGATACATTAATGTACCTGAGACAAAATTAGACTTTACAAGAAAACGCCTAAAAGAGCCTGCTGAGTTCGGGGGGTCAAAGGTGGCAAACACGATCCAGTGCAAATGGATAATGACCCAAAGCAAACTGCAAAAGCAACAAAAAAAGATATTCTTCAGTGGTCAAGTACTGAGCTCATGTTCTCTGTGCAAACAGAGCATGCTTTTCATTTGCTGAAGACAAACCCGAAGGCAGAGAGATCCACAAACAAGCATCTGATGAGAGGAAACAGCATTTGGGCTGCACTTTTTGTCACGTGTGGACTGTTTGATTTAAACCCCACTGTGTACTGCTGTAAAGAATGACTCTTTAATGTGTTGGTGGGCTGGGATTGTTTATGATACGGCGTGACGTCACTAGTGTCACTTGCCTGAACAAGCAGAGAGTAAACTGACCGAGCCAGTCTCCATGAGCCTCTGCAGACTCGACCGACCGTTTCGCAGCTCACTCACGGACCCGCATTTACACCCCAGAATCGCGGAAGACTTGATTCTGGTCGGCCGGGAGGATCCGGGAGGTCTCCTCCTCCCCCTCCTCACCATGAAGGCGACCAGCTAACGCTAGCCGAGCAGTGTCCGCTAACAGCGGGACTCCTCCGGGCTGACAGTTTACAGCAGCGGCGGGTTCAGAGGAGGAGGAGGGGGAGGTTAGCACCCAGCTAACCACACACTGCTGCCTGTGAGCCGATCAGGAGCTGAAAGGAAGGATTAGACGGTGAGTGCGCTGACTGTAGCAGCGTTAGCCACATGGTTTGTTGTTATCCTCTGTTTACTTGCTTTTCTTTCAATGCTAACTTAGCTAGCTAGCGTTAGCGAAGTTAATGCTCCACATTCAGTTTCTGCTCGGGGCTCTCAAAGAGATGTGGGCGTTACATGCTGAATTTAGTAGACTTTTAGTTCAGGGAGGTATCATTTCAATAACAGATTCCCTCCTGTGGGCTGCTCTTTATGTCCAACATTGTCTTTGACTCCAGGTTAGGGTGAGCAGGTGTCCCAGTTTGTATGGGACTGCACAGCACCTTCAGCCTTAGTCCAGTTGACATGTTTAAGTTATTGTGTTACAATGACAGAATAACTGATAGACACCAACGTAAAAAAAACCCCCGACTTTAGCATCCATTTATATGTATGAGAAGCTGTAAAAATTGGATAAAAATTAAATATATAGTATATTTATAACTTTTACAGATCTACACACCAACACGTTGTCTTTATGAGGTTTTAATTTGCTTTCGGAAAGGCATCAGACAATAATATAAAATACAGCTGCTGTTTGTTTTTAAAGTTATATACACCGTTGACATCAGTAATTTCTTCGACATTTAGTTTGTTGGGATCTGGTAACTACTGCATGCATGTAACATATAAACTTTAATCTTCGATCTGACTCCACTGCTTTTTATGCGTCAGAGGTGCCACATTGAGCAAACTTAGAATAGTGTCAACACAGGTGAGTGTGCGGGTTGAGAGGCAGATTTGCATTATGATGTTATAACAGGTGTTATGGTCGAAGTAGGTCATTGTTGCTCATGTATTTATTCTTTTTTCCCCTCATTTCCTGTTAGAAAATGTGATTAGCTGACAACAGAAAGATTTTCTCTACACGCTGTAATGCATTTTGCCATCGATGTTGTTAATTTATTTATTTTATGTAGGCCCTACAAATCTCCTGAATAGGAACTGTAATGACACAACAAAGTGACGGGGGAGGGGGGGGCATTGCTTTACAATACTTAAATAAATAAATACGATAATAAAAAATATTATAATAATAAACACTTGTTGCAGATTTTCTTAAATCTTTGTCACACATCATTTTTCTGCAACGCTTCTTGGACAGGTGGGACAAAAATGAAACCAACACTAAAACCTCATTGCAGTTGTGAAGCATGGTGGAGGTAGCATCATGGTTTCAGGGATCTGCCTTGTGAGTGAACGAGTGGATAAATGAACCTTGTGATGATCGAACAAACTGTGTAGAAAAATAGCCAATATAATAGTGTGCATTATAAGGTTGATTTATGTGTGGCTTATATGTGATTTATTTTAAATTTATCTCTGGCCTGATTCTGGCCCAGCACGTGCCCCCCTGCTGGTGCATGTGTGAGCTTAATGTCCTGATCTTAATCTATCTGAGACTCTGAGGAATGACCTGCGAAGAGTTAAAGATATCCCGACTCTTCTTAGAGCTCCTGAGATGATCTGAGATCATTTGTATGGGTAATTATTACATTAGTATTTCCAAAGAGTTCACACTCTTTCTCGCAGTTGTGTGCGTTGGTATGTGGAGGTATTTACAGTTTGATTGTGTGGTGCAAAGAACCTATTTAAATGCTACAGGCTGGGAGTGTCCACTCTTTGTGCTCGTTCATCATTAACCAGACAGCGTATCCTGCAGTGCGAGTCAACAGTTGAACTGTGTGGTCTGAAGGTTTCACAAATGTTGTCCACTGCAAACATGGACCCTGGAATACAAAGGGTTGGTTGCCACAGAAGATGATGTATGATGGGATACAAGAGAGGTGTGCAAGTTTAAATCACAAAAGGTTGCACTTGTTGTGTGTGTCTTTATATTTTGGGGTTGTGTGACTGTGGCCAAAATTATGCTCATTATTATTTAATGTTATAACTTGATTTTTCTTACTACACTTGAAACCAAAGTGTTTCCAAAGAGATGAAGTCATTTTACTTCATCTGAAGCTCCAACAGCCTGTAGGGGGAGTGAATTTGGGGTTTCAGAGAAGAGTCAAAATGCTTTAGCCTAAAGAAACAAGAGAGTGACAGCATAAAAGGAACAAAGCAAAATCATTTTTATCTCAATTATTATGTTCTTATAGTTGTTCAAAGCCATATTTGTAACTGATGAGTTTTCTGAACCACATGCATTATTCTATTTGCACAGAGGATACAAATAAACAATGCATTTCTAAACTGCTAATTCCATCTCATTTATACATTGTCTTTTGATAAATATCTCTGTAATAATTGTGTCATTTAATCCTTCTAATATTCATAAAAGGTTTTAAGTAGTTTTAAAATGAAAGTTGAAACAAGTTAAACTTGAGTTAAATATTTGATTAGTCTGTCAGAAATTCAGATGAATTATTTATTTATTTTTTATTCGTTTTTATGTGTTATTTTTTTTTATTGACATTTATGACATTGAGTCACTGGACTCTACTGTGTTTGTGCAGGTTGGAGACTTTTGGAGTGTTTTTAATGGATTGTCTGACTGATATTATAGTTTGATGTGACGTATAGATCATCCGAGAAGCTTGTCTTTAGTTCTTTTTAGTTGGCAAATAATTAACCAGAATGTGTGTGTGTGCGTTGCACCTGCATGTCAGAGTTTGACATGATAAATTACAGTCAAGCTTCAAAATGCAGCCTCCAGAACTATTAGGCGATATCATAATGTCTACGTCCGTCTCTTATCTTCCATGTTGATAATGATATGAACGATAGTCCTGGAACTGCATTATGATCTGGTAGAATAACACCAACACGGAGATATCAGATACTTCATATGCAGCAGAGGTCGACCAAGGACTCAGCTGTTAATGGCATTTTCCCCCGTGAAGTGTGGTTCTTAAAATCTCCACCATCAATACACAAACTGACTACTTGAATAACTGACATCCAGAAGCATAGCTGATTTACTTCACACCATTTTGGCAGTGCTGGCTTGTGTATTGTAAAGCAAACTAAACATTAAATATATAATCAGTAACTTAATGGCTGTTTAATTCTTTATATGAGCGGAGTGTATTTTTCTTTTGTGTGCCTGTATGAGTGGAGTCGGGTGGGTGTCAAGTAAATCCTGAGGTCATACTTGCTGTGTATGTGCTTGTTCTGTCATCTGTGTGTGTTTGGCGAAGGCCAGCAGGGCAGGGCACAAGGCATGGCGTTGTATCGTGACCAGCAGCCCCAGTTACTTGGAACAAAAGGGCTGTTGTTGAGAGATCATGTGACTGTGTGTGTGTGTTCCACCCTTGTCATGTGATGTGAGCTCAGGGCAGGGTCTGAGAAGTGCTGAGTCGCTCTGAGAGGTTCCTTCCACCCAGGGAGCAGGCAGAAAACGAGCATGCACACAGGGAGAGGAGAGTGCCGGTCGGGTGGATGGATGTCAGGACAGAGAAGAAGACGGAGACATCTTCAGAGACGCAGAGAGATTCAGAATAAGTTCTGTTGCTTTCTCATTTCTACAGCAAGAAAACATCACATCCTTCTTTCACTCTCCTCGATTCTCTTTTTCTCGATTTCAGTAAAGATGCAACGCAGCGTTTCGCATCGGCTCTGCGGCGAGGCAAGTTTATTCTAGTTTTCTTTTTAGTTCGTTGAGATTGGGGGGTGGTGGTGGTGGTGGGATGGCTTACCTGATGTCACAATGGCTGCTTAACCTCACAAAATCTGGAGACTTTGCTTACTGTGAACCCAGAACAACATTTGTAATTAAATTTAGCTGCTACTCTGGTCTCATCCTGGCAATCGGTTATAAAGTTAAAGGTGGGTTTCGCACACATGCAGAGGAAATGCAGACCGGCGCAAACATTTCCCATTCCTGGAATACCGGCATGACTAACTGTTAACTGTAAGAATGAAAACATTGCACTGGCTGCTTTTGACTTAAAATGACTGTTCAGGTTTGTTGAGACGTTATGATTTTTAGCTTTTTACTCATTTATGTTTGAGCTGAGAAGTGAGACACAGCTGCGTGTCGTGTAGCAGGTCCTGTAATACTTGTTTGAATCAGTGCAACCGGCCTGAGAGAGCCGGCTCTTAACAGATCTCTTTTGTGTGTGTGTGTGTGTGCATGTAATTAACCCACTGTGGAACTGGCCCTGCAACCTACGTATTCAATACCACTGCTGATTGTTTAGTTGAGTAGGTGAAAGGGTTTTTGCCGATCTGTGTTGTCATATTAGTGAAAACCTACAGTACACTAGCCACACGCAGGAGTCTGTACTTTGACACTCAGTCGCTTTCTGATGGACAGAGTGAGATAACTTGGATAGTTTACAAAAACCCTGTGTGTCACAATCGCTGACTTCTCCATGAGCTTGCATAATAACGTCTGACGGTTTGAGCAGAGTAATGAAACACAGAGAAACACACACACACACACACACACCAATACCTATATTTGGTTACCCTGTTTCTGTGTCCGAGAGCAGGAGGCATGAAACCTCAAACCTGAAAAGGTGCAGTGTCTCTAACGTCTCATTTTAAGTGCACTGAAAATTTTATGATTTTATTACAGATAAACCAAACAGTTATGATAACGCCAAAAGACCATTAAAAAGTATTTCAGTATAGAATACAGTGGGGTCGCTCAGTCATTTTAGCTGCTAAGTAGCCTGATTGCTTGAGAGTAAAGGAAGGTTTACTCATCTTTACTTTCTGATTTTTAACATCAGAATGGAAACCTGCAGTGTCTTGATTTCTGGAGGCTCTACACTAAATGTCCGTCTTTGAGAGGGGTCACATGATTGCTAAACATGTCTGTGAGGATAACGTAGCCCTTACAGCTCTGCCAATTAGTGTCTGCCATATGATGCTGAATAATTGAGCAGAGGACTTCTATCTGAGCTGATAGCATTCTGGTTTCAGTAGCCGAGGGAACACCAGCACAGCATGGCTTATCCATTATACAGCACTTGGAGTAACCGAGCATGTCCTAGTGTCCTGAAACACACTGTGGAGGGCGTTTTGTGGTCAGCTTGGTGCGCCAGGGTGGGTATAAAACTATAAAATACTTGCAGTGCCCAGTGGTACCCCTCAGCCTCCTAGTAGATGCACCTATGGTATGAATCGCTTCGTTCTCGGATTCACAAACTTGGGTGTCCAGGCTGTGTGCCCACCTGGCCGTCAGGGTGGCGACAATACCCCATCAGCCTTTTATGGCTGAGGAGCAAAAAGCCCTGGACCATGCATGAATCCCATGTCTTGTGTGTTGTAGTTAATGACCTGCTCAGTTTGTGTCCACTTTGATATTGAAAATAGAGTGTAGTGCATGCTTCAGACAAACCTTTTTGTATAAACTATATCTGCAATAAGCTATATTTGCATTAAAATCCTATAATTAAAATCCTGTCCATCCTGGCTTTCCTTTCTTGCATAGAACATTAGTAAACATGTATTGAAACGCATACTTACTTACATCTGAAAGTTTTTGAGATTGCAAAACCAAGTTTTAGCATCCTAACTACCAGCTACGTGGCTTGTTTTAAAATGCACTTGATGGCTATATGCATGAGACTGAACATGTGATGACAGGCTGTTTGTGTAGTGAGTTTGGGTGGAATAACTGGAGTGTAAACAATTAGTGCCAGAATATTAACCAACACTCTGTTTTAGTGGCATTTAATGCGGACCTATTATGTTTATTATGCTCTATATTTTTATTCAGTTCAAAATAATACCTTCAGTTCATCCTGTATCTGAAACATGAAGCGTCTGATTGGCTGTCCCCTGTAAACAGAACGTTTAACCAACAGTTGGGTGGGGCTTAGAGCTATGTGCCTGAAATGATAATAATATAAATAAAAATATCCCTTCTCCTTGACACCATACAGATCCAAGAGTAGAAAAAAACAGACTGAGCATTTTGGAGCAGTTTGAAGACTGACAGGCAGCTGATGCTCGCTGTTGTCATTCTTACAACAAGTGAGGCATCGTGACCGACTGCTCATGAATCGATGCTATTGCGACCAGGCTAGAGGCATGACTGCGCCACTATCTGCCAGCATGTCAATGACGTATGGGTGCAGAAGCTCAAAGGTTCCTAAGAATTGCTGCACACAGGGAGATTACTGCAGAAACATTTAAGGAAACCGCTTCAAGTGCTTTGTTTCCTATTTCAACATCTTCTTTTAATATTCCAGCAATGAAGTGGTGACTTCTTTAATTTTTCTGAGTTGCAACAACTATCAGCTGACATGAGTCGAGCTCGCTTCAGAAGAGATTTTTTTTTGTATTGTGAGCATCAAGTATTGTAACAGTTTATATCACGTTAAAAAACAAGGAAAACCATAATGCGTCCACCTTAAGGACTGTTCTCCACACAGTGGATTTACTAGTCCTGCACGTGCAGTTGCAGACACAGTGTAAAAGCCCTGCAGGTTGGTTACTACTGTTACCCAGACATAGTTAGCCAGACCGAGCAATGCTTGCACTACAGAGCATATGAAAGCACAGTTTAATTCATTTCTTACACTTTTTAGTGTATTTAGAGTTAAACCCCTTTCAAGTACATGGAGGAAGTTTGAAAGGGTTTCTGTGTCTATGATTGTTTTAGGGAGGGTTGGAGGTGAGATACTTTGATGCTTTTAGTTTTACTTTTACTGAGAAGTTGAGTTTTGTTTTTTCTTTTATTTTCTGTTTGAAATACCCTGCTTTCCTTACTTTCCATTTGACAACATCAGACCACACCAACCCTTTAAACAGTGGGCAGTTAAAAATTTAAATGACTTCCTGCTGTTGTGTTCATGTTTGTATATGTTTTGGCCCAGCAGAGCAGCTCTGACGGGAAAGTGAGGGCCCTGTGGTTCCACCTTGTCTTGATCTTCCACTGGACACTGTGCATGTGTTTCAGGGGATGGATTTGGCTTGTTGTCAGCATTTCTTCCTGTTACAGCAGAAAGGCACTTCCTGTAGGCTAAAGCCAGAAGGGTGGAGATGAGCGAGATGAGATTGCTCCCTTTAATGAGATCTTGGCCTGTAGTTTGGACAAAGGAGGAAGGTGTAGCAAGGAGCTGGCCAGTTTACTTCTGTTTTGTAATGATTTGTACTCTGATTTTCACAGCTTTGGGAGCTTTTTAGTGAGACTGGTGTGTGGACTTTTTGTGTTAACGAAGTTTTTGTTTTTGTTGCCGCTTCTATTTTTTTTCCAGCCCACCAGGCAGAGCAGCTGTGGCAAATTGCAGACGAGCATGAGTCATGACCTCAGTGGTGCTGGTTGACACTGGTGGGACAGTGGTGGAGTATGTCACAGCTGAAGAGGACCCAGAGCAGGTGCGGCAGACACAGACAAACTCATTTCTATCTTACTCTTTCAGTTAGAAAAATCTTTTCATAACAGTTTCTCTTTTTTATTCTCCTCGCCGACTTTCTCAAGGAGGAAGGAGAGTGTGAGGTGGACTTGGAGCTGGAAGGAGAGGTGGAGGGTGAGTGTGAAGTTGAGGAGGCCTGTGAAGAGGAAAGGGAGGAGGCTCAGGACTATCCAGCA
Organism: Pelmatolapia mariae; assembly: GCF_036321145.2. Taxonomy (NCBI): domain Eukaryota; kingdom Metazoa; phylum Chordata; class Actinopteri; order Cichliformes; family Cichlidae; genus Pelmatolapia; species Pelmatolapia mariae. The sequence continues at coordinate 40,028,850 of NC_086232.1, forward strand.
GTCATAGTGGAAGAGATTCCTAGTGCCAGCCTGGCTGAGGAGCAGAATTACTCAGCCCAAGTGTTGTTGTATGGTGATGAGGCCTATATCATGCAGGAAGTGGGAAACGAACAGGAAGTGGAGACAGATCGGGACCCAGGTGAGGCAAAAATATTTTGTGTTACTAAAAGTGTGCCACGGTCTTTGTTATGTTATTGCATCAGTCAGATTTTGAATAGTCTTTCCAGTTAAAACCAGCATAAAATCAGATTTTTTGGAGAGGTTATTTTATTGCCTCAAAGCAATCAGAATGATTTTTAAAACTGCAAGTGATTGTATTTAAAAAAAGACCCACAGCGGACCGTCCCGCCCAAAGATACAGAACAGCAGTGTGAGGGGAAACATACAAACATGAGATTAAAGAGGCCCAGCCAGTTACAAGTACCTCGATAACACTTAACTCTCCCCACCAGCTTAACAAAGGACACCAACTAAATCACTGAGCAACATCTGTGCTGTACTTAAAAAAGAAAAGAACCGACGGACTTTAATGTCCTTTAAAGTTCAACATAGCCAGACTTTCTTTGTGTTAGCTGGATGAGTAAATCCTTAAACCTCGGTCAGAGATGACTAATATTATGATGGTGAGTATCAACTTTCTGTTAACTCAGGCTTTCTGCTTCAGGTGTTGTTTCATGCATCATTTCACTCTTCGTTAGCACAAAACTGACCAACTAATCAAATCAGGAATACGGGTGATAAGGATCAATAAAGAATATTTTTAAGAAGTCAGAAATCAACACTCGTGCTACAGATAAAGCAAGAGAGTAAAACTGCAGAAAATTGGTAATCGTGTGAATTCATTCCTTAACTATATTTAGGGGTGCAAATTAGAGCTCTGAATCTTTAAACTATATTTAAACTATTTAAAGGTTACTCGGTGCATTCAGGCCTTACTCTGTCATAAAGCCTAATGAAGAATACGTGGACATCACTTTAGTGATTCCTGTGATTACAGCAGGGCTTCCCTTGTATCTGTCACTATTCAACTCCCAGTACTTCTATGGTGATGGGAGTCAGCACACTGCCACCTTGTGGGTGTTGTTGTGTAGTTGAATTTTCTGTTTATGAGCTTTTATCCAGTATTTACTGGCTAATAATTAGTTTTTGCCATATTGGTGATACCCGCTGTCCAGTCCAGTGCTGCTTTCGGTAATTTGGAACATATTTAAAGATCAGCGATACGTAGATTTCAATTTTCTTTCTAATAACTTTAAGTTGCAGCATGTAATTAATATTCTCAACAAAAATCAACTTTTCTTCAGTGAAATATAATAGTTAAGATCATAAGAAAAAGTTGATAAGTTTCAGGATCTTCTCTCACTTAAACACCTCAAAATAAAGTGGAACAAATAATCAACTGAAAATGAGTACACGTACCTGACACGTTTGACCTTACCAAACAAAAGCAGGGGCAGCTGATTTATATAAAAGTATGTTTCCATTGAGTTTATAAATTCACCATCCGTCCTTTTTCTCTTTTTCTTTCGTCTCCATAATTTTCCTCGTGAAAGCTTTGGCCTGTTCGCTGCTCGTATCGAGGCCGCTGGCTTGTGGCTGGATCTGAACTGTGGATAGCTTTAGCGTTAGCCACTTTGCCTTTCTTAGCTTCTGTAAAATGTCCATGTTCAGCCGGGTGAAGGAGGTTTAAGTGTTTGTTGTTTCAAACATTCCCCTCACAGTTTACTTAAACGAACTTTGTGTCTTCACTTACAGTGAAAAGCTTTCATGCTAACAAGATATCTGTGTGTGTGTGTGTGTGTGTGTGTGTGTGTGTGTGTGTGTGTGTGTGTGTGTGTGTGTGTGTTTGTGTGCCGCTGTGCACATGTCATGCGTGCATGAAATAGACCAGCTCATAACTGGACATATGTGAGACTGACCGGTCGGTGACCTCCCCGAGCAGAGAACATTGGAAATTTTGATTCTGGTCCTTAGTCGATCTGTGCGTCTCTATTAAAGATGATAGAAAAAGTGTATTTTAAAAAAAGAATAATTTAATAATAAGAATAATTTTATCTTAATAATTTTACAAATAAAAGTCTGTCCCTCTGCTCATATTTGTTTTAGGATGCGGTTACATGCGTGAACACACTTTTTTTGTGTGTGTAATGTGAAAAAAGACACGGTCCACAGAATAGAGGCTCTCAGTAAGAAACCTGTTGAGTTCACATTTAAGATGATGCACTGAAGATGTGTAAGAGGCAGTGTGATATAATTAATAAACCTGGAAAACGTTTGCTAGCTACACAAAAAAAATACCTGATGTAGTAAATCTGATGATGTAGTAAACTCATATATGCAAATTATAATTTCTTTCTTTTTTTCCCTTCATTTGCTCAGAAGGTTTTCTTGCAATTATTTCATGGCTCAGACTTTAAAGGGTTAGATTACCAAGTGCAGAAAACGGGAGAGGCATTTCCTCAAGGTGTAGAAGTGGATTAATGAACTCACCGCACACTTGGTTTGGGGGTCACTGGTGGAGCGCAGAATATCCTCAACACAATTCCATTTGTTTTGCAGTTTTTCAGTGAGATCCTCCTTTAAAATTAGCCGTGCCAGCTTTTAAATGATTTATTTTTAATCCCAAAGAGACATAAATACTTTTCAAAGCCTGACTTGCATAGGTGTCCTCCTACCACACTAGCTGTTAGTGCAGTAGTTCATGTGTGAGTATTTAACCTTTCCTTTACCAAACTCCATGTCTCAATTTTACTTAAGTTGTAAAGTATGCGATTTAAAATGAACTCCCACATAGATAATAGATTTAATAAATTGCAGCGTTTCAATCCAGCTCACCTTCATACACACGTGTGTAAATAGCCACATTTGGATTCACTGAAAATGCTTAAATCAAACACTTTGTCATTAATGAGATGATAATACCGGTCATCCACACAACCTCTGAAATTTTCTTTTATAAAAATAATTTACATCATTAACTATATCTGCACAAGTTAAAAGAAGAAGAATGCGTAGTTGTTAACCCTATAAAAAACGTGAATTAATTAATAACACAAATATAGGGCAAATGTTTTTCACTCATTTATTTAGTTACTTCAACAATTTACTACATGAACTGCTCAAGATTAAATTCAGAATAATGTTTAAATAACTTCAAAGAAACATGAACTGTGCCCCTATACTACCGCCAGAAAAACACTTCTGTTTGTATGTGTGAATATTTGCCTTTGTACCCAATGAAGGTCAATCAGACCATAATTGTTTAGTGGAACTTTTCCTCTGACACACCTGTCGCTCGTTCAGGTGTGCAGAGTATGTCAGTAAGACTCAGCTGAAGGGGCACACTGACCTTTTTGCGGACAGGCCTGGCGCTCCATGCTTGAAATCAGGCTTTGAAGTTAGTATAAGAGAAAGATATCTAATCAATTTAGACATACAGGTTTTTCGATCAGGTGAATACTTCATACTTTTTGCTTCATGTGTAGCATCATCATCATCATCATCATCATCATCATCAGGTAATTTATTTTTCTCTTAGTCGTCTCAGAAACCACTGAATCACAATTAAGCTCACTGACATTCATCAATAAATAGATTTTAACATAATTGTATAAATATAAGATGTTAAGTCGCAACATATGCCAGATTGGATCTTCTTTATTTTTCCACTAGCTCTTTTAAGTTGTCCAATCCTAATTTAGTTTGCATAAGTTCATTATTTTAATCCTCACAAAGCAAGTTTATTTCTTATTAACCCACATTCCCTTGTGTATATATTGTATTTCTGTCCAAAATGCTGTCATATATTTAAAAACAGTGCTGCTCTGCCCTCCTGTGGCATTGTTATGTGCCATGTCCTGTAAGCACATGCATGAATATGTATCTATATGTATTACAGATAGTCAAAGTGAAGTTAATAAAATGGTAATATGACAAAATAAATAAAACAATGATAAATACTTTCCAGCTCCAGGGGAGTAATTTCCAGGGGGGTGACTCCCCCCTCCCAATCAGACCCAAACAATATAACCCCCCAATAAAATTATGAATCATCTTGCATAAATAGGCTGTTGATTTTCTTTACTCATTTCAGTTATTACCAGCAAAATAGTTGCATGTCTAATCACCTGGGAATTTACCCAGATATTTATTTATTTATTTAGACAGAGATCTTGACCCCCCCCCCCCCCCCCCCCCCCCAAATGTCCAGCTCCAAACAAATCATATTGGGTTCCTAAAAATTTTGAGTAAGATACATGAGAAAAGTTGCTTAAATATTTATATAACATATATCAGTAGCAGAACTTCACTGGTCACCAAAATAAGACTTGTTTAATTGTATTTTATTAGGTCCTTAAAGCATAATTGTTTTTTTAAAAAAAAGTGCTGGATCTTATTACTGACATGCTTTTTTAAGAGACTCACAGTAAAAATCCGTGTCAGTTTGCTTCAGCGATGTGAAAACGGTGAGCTTATTTTAAAAAACGGTGCAGCTTTTATTTGACGTGCTCACTACGCAAGAAGGGGAGGTCGACGGAAGGATTTCCTGTGTTGGTGGCGGATGGGTACCTTTGCTGGCGCTGTGACGCGTCGCGTTCAATACGAAGAGATTTCCCATTAGCGGCGGAGTGATCTGAACTAGTAGCTTCCCATACAATTCAGTGAGGAGTCAATGTGAATCTGCAGCGAGGGGGAAAACATGGCGACTTCGCAGCATGAGGGGCACGCAAACCAACTCGATCTACTTATCAGAGCCGGTAACGTAATTTTTCGCACTCACGGCTTCGATCTGAGCTGCCGCGCGGTTGTTGTTTTTAAGTGCGGCCGCTGCGCCGCCGTCCGCTGAGAAGAAGTGCGGTGAAGTAATGGAGGGCAATCAGGAAGTGATCACCTTGGTTAGCAACCTGCATGGCGTCGCCACACGGTTATCAGAGCCGGTTTAGAAGGAGGGAAACTTCAGTTGGATGCGGTGGTGTGTACAGGTGGAGAGTTACGTGCATGAGTGGTGTTTTGCACGCGGGAGGAGTTTTTTCTGCCCTCGGCGTGGTGTAGAATAACGGTCTGCAGCTCGGCTGCACAACCAGGAAGTGTGGAGATGTTGTCTTTCCTACGTCTTTGCCACGCTGTCTGAGTCGGAAGGACATGTGGGTTTATTTTTACCAGCATTAACGACGCGTGCACAGTTAAATATTCCCTGCGATCGTTTTTATGGTCGTTTGTTTTGGTGTTTCACTGCGGCTGGCTTCGGTTTCGGGTCAGTTTAGCCTGAATAATCTGCAGGCTGATCCTTGATTAGCAGCTCCTGGGAGTGAGGCGCCGTCCTGTGTCATGTTTGTGGATTAATGTGTGATCGGCTCACGGTGGCACCCTCTGGGTCTCGGGTTTTGGTGTGTGTGTTTGTGTGTTTCACGGTTTCCGTTACCGTCCTGTGCAGCCGCTGTGCAGGCGCGTGGGACGGCCTGGCTCACGCGCTTTCTTCCTTGTAGCCGTTTGTTGTTGGCTTCAGTTTTCGAGCTACAAACTCTCTTCACCTGCGTGTTTCCTGATTTTTGGCTAACGGGCGTTTATCGCTTAAACGCCGCGTTTGTTTCCGCCTCTGTTTAATGTTAATGTCAAAGTATTTTTTTCTAATATTTCGATGGCGGAAGCATTGTTTATGTGAGGGGGCGGGGCGTGTGTTTGATTGACTCGTCCGTTAGTCCTGTAGTGCGCGCGCTGCTTCCGAACGTAAGCAGCAGTCCAATCAGATGCGTCTGGGGGCAGGCTGTTGTGCTGAGCGACAGCCAATAGGAGGCAAAGCGAGTGTTGAGTGACAGGAGGATTTGTGTGCCTCTTCGAGGAGAACTGGAGGGAACGGGTGAGGAGTGTAAACACGGAAGTCATCACGGGCAGCACTACTTTTTGTCGGACTTGCTGCTGTTCTTGGCACCGTTACCGAGCTGTAAATGTGAATGAGAGATTTTCCTAACTTTATATATTGTAATTTTACTCACAGTTAAATAATTGTTCTAATAAACTGAACAATTTTGCAATTTTTATTGGATAATCAGACATGAGTTATAACCCTGATAATTCAGATTTTGACATGTTGGTCAGGCACATCTGCAGCTGTTTGAACTCAACCCTTTCGGTGGCCTTACTGCAGCACCTCTGCTTGCTTTCAAGGGCGACTCTGCGGGCCACAGGACCTCTGCAGTGTGTCCTGTTTGCTTGTGAATGAGTGGGACAGCCTAAATATAGCCTATTTCTGTCCTCGACACAGTGCCCATTGCCTCAGCAAGATAGCCAAACATGGATAGGGCAGGGTGTAATGGGATCTCGTGTTTCCCACCGGTGATTGACAACGACAGCAGGTGCTCCTGGGTGCCTTCTCAGAGCTCCCTCAGACAGGTCCACGTACAGTTTCCCTGACAGCGGCTGTATCCTGTTTTTGAATAAAACAGGAGGGCTGCTCACGTCTGAGTGGGTCAATAGTTTGATTGTTAACATATTGAATTAAACATCCAGCTTTGCAGGAAGTGAGTTTGAGCTTTATATGCAGGAAAATTGTTTTTCCTTCATGTAAAAAATTGGTCCTCAGAGAGGTTTAGATCTTCCACTAAAGAAAAATCACCAGATTAAAATAAAATAAAATTCCGTAAGCAGGTTTTAGTTTTCCCAGGCTTCTGTTTTTGCTTAACAAACAGCCATAATTATTGGGAAATTGCGTATAAGTCAACACAAGTATTTTGTCTGCTCATGCTAAATTGTGTAGAAAAAAAATTTGCTTAATTATGGGAAGCCAAAACATTTTAATAAAATATATACGTGACAATTAAATGTAAACGTAAGTGACGAATGTTTCTAGTTTTAATTTATGTGGGAAGAGTGAATAAGACAAAAACATTTCAAAGGGGAAATCATACATGCCAAAAAAACAATGAAGAGGAAAAAAATAAATAAATGGGGTGAAAGAATTGAAATTAAAACATTTTTGGGTGTCTACTTTGTATGTGGTCTTTGTGCTGACAGTGTGAGTTCATTGAGGTCATAATGTCTGATCTTAGTATCCTTCAGTAATTCATCCAAATGACTTTAAATTATATATCATAAACAAAACATTGATTAATCACATTAATTATTGTAAAACAGTGCAAAATTTGTGCTGTTCAAACTTAAGATGGTCCACATTTGCATATAGATAGAAATACACCTTTTTGATGTCACTATATTGCAGCATTGTATTGTACTGTACTGTGACACCATAATGATCCAGCAGGTAGGGAGTGAACTGGAAATCAAGTACTGTGCGTAAGTCTTGAGTCACATGTTATTTCTTTACATGTTGGTTACAAGACTTAGTAATTCTTAAAGTGGTTTTGAGCAGTAGTTGGTTAATGAAGGTCTTACAAAGTTTTTGTTTGGACATTTGCTGCTTTTTCACTTATTTTCAGTCCAATACTTGTACCTGACCATTTTGTCGAAGTATTCAACCCTGAACTATGAATCAGGCAAGCATAAAAAAGTCCCCTAACCAATGGATGAACACATAACAGCTTAGAACAAATTTTAAATTGCATCATTACACGCATTATTACAAGCAACCTATTGGAAAAACACATTTCTTTAAATGAATCTGTGAAAAAAGTAAAATAGAACAGTTTGACAGGCATAAAATAATATTTTTGCATCAAAAAGACGATTCCCAAAGAGCTCTTAGCTGAAATTAGCATGTGTGATGTGCAAAATTTGAGAAAAAAAGACGTATGAGGTCTAAAAACTATCTGCAGCAGATGAACAGTATCTGAAGATCTGTGCTTAAGAAACATGGGGAAAAAAATCAGCATAAATTATCATAAGTGTGTATGGAAGACGTCAGGAGCGAGGTACAACAGTGTCTACAGCCATCTGTAGAACACAGTGGAGGCTCTGTCATGGTTTGAAGCTGTATTTCAGGCAAATTTGGTGAAATTATGAACTCAGAAAAGTACCGTCAGATTTTAGTGCACTATGCACTACTATCTGAAAAGTGCCTGATTGGCGACGGCTTCATTTGTCAGCATAGCAATGATCCTAAAAACACTGCCAATGCAGTAAAAGCATACCTGGATAGAAAGCCATGGATTGGCCTCCCCAGAGGCTGGACCTCAAAGTTACTGAAGCAGTGTGGGATCATCTTAACAGAAGATGGAACAAACAGCAGCCAACACTAGAAGAAGAGCTTTGAATATCCTTCAAGCCTGGAGAACTATTCCTGAAGACTGTTTAAAGAAATTTCAAGAAAACTGCTCAAGAGAGTTAAGGCTGTGTTGAAGAGTAAAGGTGGTCATACCAAGTCAAGCTCATACAAATTGTTCAGACTCCGTTTTTGCTTCTTATAAACTGTATTTCCATGTATTTTTGCACATACATGTTACACCTATTTCCCATTTTTCTAGTAGAATTTTAAAGAAATAAGGGTTTTTTCCCTTAAGGATACAGTCATGACCAAGTGATCAGGCCTGTGGTAGAAGCTGAGGTATGCTCGTAAACACTATTCTGTCACCATTTATAAAGGGGTTTTTAATTCATTTGACTATTTTATGAGCAAAAGTTTATTTTATGCTTAAGTACATGGATAGGTTGTCAAAATACTTGTATTGCAATACTGGTGGTTTCCTTTAGGGGGTGCCAGATGTTTATTTTTTGTCCAGGAGAACCCCCACTTTAGGATTGCTGCTGTTCGCCACTCTGCAAGCTAGAAGACAGTCTCAGTTATTTAAAACTCATTAACTTACCATATCTGTTTAGATTAAAATTTTCTTAATATTTTCATTCAAATCTAAAAGAAGTAGATTGATGAGATCTCATGCTTAATAAAGAAGAAAAACACTAACCATTAAAAGTCCAGGCGAGTGTTTGCTGACTGTTTTTGTGTCTTCTGTGTGTTGCAGTGGAGGCTTCTGTTCACGGCACCAATGTCCACTGCTCTGACAAAACAATTGAGGCTGCAGAGGCTCTGCTACGCATGGATTCGCCCTCCAGCCTCAAAGAAGACCACAGCCCAGGTAACACACGCACAGATACACTGTTAGTGGACCACCGCTCAGGTTTATATGCTCAGTTTCTTAAAGCATAACTGCTGGCCAGTCAAGTAGATCCTCATCAACCCTGTGATGATTCCTCTGTCCAGAAGCGTTCCTTCCACAAAGCGGAGCGACACAAGACTTCCTCCACGCTGCCATGCGGCCTGACATGATCACAGAGACCGAGGTGGAGATATCAACAGAGGAATGTTGTGAGGAGGAGGATGAGGATATGGCCACGGTTATGGACGATCCGGAGCCAGAACCCGACCATGAGCCAGTCAGGAAGAAGCGAGGTAGACTTAAAAGAGCTGGAAGTTAACTTATCTGTTATGTGGAGGAAGCCAGAGCCCAAAATGTTAATTTGATATCTTTAACTTTCTGGGAGCTTGTTAAACTTTGGAAAAAGGAAAATATTCAGTGTTTCAAGCCAAGATTTAAATGGAAAACATCTGGAAGCACTGATGCCAAGTTGTAAATCCAAAACCAGAACCTTGTAATTATGCTCAGTGACTTTATCCAAGAGCACCATCTAGTGGTCAATTTATCCTACGGGGGGGGGTCACACCTCGGTCTCACAACTGACTTCTTTCAAATGTTTCCCTTCCCAGCCGGACGGAAGCCGAAGACGCATCAGTCAGCCATTTCCAACGGCTCACCGGACGTCGGCATCAAGAAGAAACCAAGAGAAGGAAAAGGTATCCGAGCAGTAACTAAACTTTCTCCCACTGGCAGAAACATTCAGGGTTCAACTTTTCACTTTTATGAGTTCACGTTTAAAGCCAACCCTGACTGGGAACTTTTCTCTTGCAGTCAGTATTTTCACATTAAAGGAAGCGTTTGAATTTTATTGAAATAAAGCAGCTGTGGCATGGAAAACAGCTGGATTCACTCACGTTTGTGACCGAAGCTTTATTTAACACTTTGATAGCAATAATCAGGGAAACCACTGTTCCCCAAAGTCTTGGACACTGGAGCAGATTTAAATACCTTTTATACTCACCAAGCAGAAGGAATAAGAAACAGGACTCATACACAGTGCAGCATCTTGGGTTTAAAAAAAGGCAGTGTGATATTAAATACACCGTTTCTGTGAATTAATGATAAACAAGCATTTTAGCTCTTCCACACAAAAAATGCTGATTTCTGGTAAACATAGAGACAGAAATTCACTGTGCCTGCAGCTGTGGGCAACTCGTACTTTTATTTCATGAATCAGTCAACATGCTTTAAATATTAATATGACCTTTCAGTTAGCTTTTCTCCTTCATGAACTAGACTTAGACTAGACTGAACAGTGCTCAGTGCTTAACTCTCAGCAGCAGTCACCTCAGAATGCTTTGTACAGCCAGGTGAAGACTGAGTCATGTTACAGAGAAAACCTCAGCGTTCTTTAGTGATGACTGAATTTCATGTTTTTAAGTTCGGTTTCCTCATTTGAGGAATAATTGTGGAGCATTTTTACAGAGCAGTCCAGCAGCGCTGCATAAATACACTGAGTACAGATGTTAATTATCTTTGATTTCCAGCAGGGAGCACCACCTACCTTTGGGAATTCCTGCTGGACCTCCTCCAGGACAAAAACACCTGTCCCAGATACATAAAGTGGACCCAGAGGGAGAAGGGCATCTTCAAGCTGGTTGACTCAAAGGCTGTGTCCAAGCTGTGGGGCAAGCACAAGAACAAGCCAGACATGAACTATGAGACGATGGGGCGGGCACTCAGGTAGGATGTTCCTATCTGTGATTATCATCGGATGTGTTACATTTTTGAAAGAAACAAAGTATTTTACATCTTTATGATCCAATAAACACTTTAAATTTGGCAGCGATAAAGGCAACAGTAGAGGTTTGATAAACAAAAATAGCTCCGTCTCTTTAGGATTACCTTGCTAGACTTCACAGAGGCTGATTTCCAGTCCTCTGCTGACATTTCATTTTTATTTTCTTTGAAAGCAGCATCTTATGTTCTGATGCCTTGTCTTCAGATATTACTACCAGCGCGGCATCCTCGCCAAGGTGGAGGGCCAGCGGCTGGTTTACCAGTTCAAAGAGATGCCCAAAAACATTGTCATCATTGACGACGATAAGGCGGAGATTCCTGCTCCAGAGGACCTGATCGGCTCGGACACAGCGGCGTCCTATGAGCGCGTGCCTCCGCCGTCAGACATGCTGCTCCACGCCACCGAGCTGTCATCCTCCAAGAAGCCCAACATCTTGCGGGGCGCTAACAAAACCAACGTTGTCCACACTCCAGTGGCCACAGGCAGCAAGCCAGCAGCAGGAGGAGCGGTGACGGCAGGAAGAATAGTGGCGGTCTCAGCGGCGTCGGACGGGAGCCAGAAACGGCAGTCCCACGCGGCAATCATCCCGAACGCCACAGGGGCGAGGTGAGCCCCCTGCACGCAGATGCTCGCTATGTGGCGTCTTTGCTCATGCAGATCTTTACCCTTCTGACTCTGTCTCTCCTGCAGGACGGTCCGGGTGGCTATGCAGGTGCCGGTAGTCATGACAACATCACTGGGTCAGAAGATCTCCACAGTCGCCATGCAGCAGCCCACGGGAACAACAGCAGCAGCCGGCCAAACCACTCTGCTCACCAACACCTCGGCTATCGGCGCCGCTGCCGGTAACGCCAACTCCCAGCAGAAGGTGTGCAAAAGCAAAAATCGAAAATGTGTAATGATGCAAAACCAAGTTTAGAAATTTGTTTATAACTCTGTATTAATTAAGTTTGTTTTGGTGATGAAACAGTTGAGTCACTGCGCAGCACTGAAAACATGAACTGATGATGCTTTTTTTCATCAGGTCGTGATCCAGACCATCCCCACCATGGTGCCGGCCACTGCGGAGAACGGAGACAAGATCACTGTCCAACTCGCCAAGATCATCACCATCCCAGCCCACCAGCTGGCTCAGTGTCAGATCCAGACCTCCACGGGCACAAACAAGCCCGGTGTCGGGGCCTCGCCGGCGGGCATCAGCCTCCTCGGGAGCCCCCTGACTGTCCGCGCCCTTGCGCCCGTCAACGTCGCGCCGGGAACGCAAGTGATGAGACTCACCGTGCCGACGCAGACGCAGCAACAGACTCTGGTGGTTTCGCAGCCGGGCAGCGGGGCGGGCGTGGTGACGGTGTCTGCGGCCAACCAGGTGGTGGCGGCGCAGCCTCGTATCATTAGCGGTGTCATCAATGGCTCGGAGCTGGTCATAGGAGGTGGAGCGGTGGAGAAGCTGAAGGCCGCTGGCGTCCAGGTACAGGCCGTGCAGGTGCCGATCCAGCAGAATCAGGCGAATCCAAAAATGGCCCAGAGCGTCAAATCGGAGCCGATGGACTCGGCCGACGTGACGATGAAGACAGAAGAGCCCGAGTGTTGAAATGCGTCCGTGTCTCCTCTGCCAGAGCGTGCCCGTTTGTACATTTCTGAAGTCATTTCTACTTTTCTTCGTAATAACCAGCAGCAGTCTGTGAGACTTTAAAGACGCCCAGAAGTCCCCCCCCCCTTTTTTTTGTGTGTGTCTTTTCTTCCTGAGCCCGTCTTCACATCTTCCATGTTGCTGCCTAGAACTAATCCGGACTGTCTCAGAGCCGCACAGAAACCTCTCCGACATAGGAAAACAGACTTGAAGGAAAGGGATGTGTTGGGAAAAGGAAAAGGGACCAACTTTTGATCACTACAGTTTATGCTTTGGAAATGTTTCACCGTCACTGACTCGAAATCTGGGAAAAAAGCGAAACACTACAAACACAAATGAAAGCAAATAATCAAAAAGCAAAATGTGAACCGTCACATTTAAGAGGACCCGGAGGATGGGGCTGGGGTGTAATGCAGCTTTTGTAGAGACAAACGTTAAAACCAGCAATTTGTTTTTTTATTATTATTATTATGATATCACTGTGCCGATCAAGTGTAGGTGGTGCTATGAGAGTGAGAGGAAGAGGCGCTCCCACGAGGAGCGATATCAGACAGAACACGGTCATGTATGTACATAAATATAAATATATCTGCTATACAGTTTACGGAGCTAATGTTAACAGAACAGCCTTAGATTTTAATTTTCTTCTTCATGTGATGTCTGAACGGTAAGCTGTTGTTTTGTTTTTTTTCTTTGTGTTTTGATACCTTGTACCAAGCACAGTATTATTGAAACTAGGGGAACTAATTTTTCTTTCTACTGGTTCTTCCGCCTCCATTTGGCTGTTTTAACGCTCACACAGGTTGAATCTGACAGGCCAGACTGCTCACAGCACACCTGAGGATGTGGCTAGAAAGGATCTTGGCTGCTCCTTTTTCTTTTAATTTTGGAACATTCATTTTTGTGACCCTGCAGTCAGGCTGCATGCAAAAAACGCGACTGAGCCGATGCATGCTGCCACATCTGAAAATAGGAATGTCTGTAAAAGCAAGAAAGAAATGAATCAAGTTTTTCTCAAGCTTATGCAGAGATGGCTCACTGTGGATCCCAGGTCACTTTACTTCCAGCTTAAAACGAGGCTCCTGCATTTCATTTTTTTAATCTGAAAAGAGGGAAGAAGAAGAGAGAGAGAAGTTTGTGTTCAGACTGAACTGTTTGTATATTCAACATTTGAAGTATATTCTATTTTGTTGTACTCTTGTTTCAAAGTGTATTAAAGTAGATTTTACTGAAATATAAAGACATTTGAAACCTGACAGCTGTCCCTGCATCACTTATTTATTTTTTTCTTCATTTATGTTGGAGCTGTGAGATTTAGAGTTTGGGTTTAAATGATTATGAAACAAGATAATCAGGATAAAATGGGTAACACTGTTCTTTTACAGAGCAGTTTTCCCTCCCGTCTACTCAGTTTAGCTCAGCTCAAGCTAAAGATGGCAAAGAGACTTTGTACAGAGAGTCAAATGGTTCACAGAGGCTGCTGTCTGTTGTTTTTTCGTTTAATCAAGAAGTGAGACACTCAAATGTCTCAGGCAGGTGGCGTTAATCTTGTTTTTCAGTAGTGTGAGAAACCGGAGCTCCCCAAGAAAAGCCAAACCCCACAGAGGGAGAATTGCCCCCCTGGCTCTGGATGGCCTCACCTTGTCCTCCAGTAGCACTTTGAGGAATCTTTGAGTGACCGTGACCAGGATATGTTCTTCAACCCACACAAATATGTAGCACTTCCTGCTTTCTTGCGTTTGTGCAATATCTCTAATTAGAAACTGTCTCAGAGTGATGCTGCAAAACTAGTTCATGCATTTATTTATGAATTTTGCTCTGTGACTGCTGGTTTACTTGTGGTTCACAGGGTATTTACAAGTAGAATGGGAGGCAAAGCCGTCAGCTTTCAGGCCCGTCTTCTGTGGAAGCAGAATGTACTGAGTGCATCATTAGTTATTGTTAATCTCTGGCTCTCTTCCGCAGCGCGTCTTTGTCCCTCTCCCTCCCTTCACCCTCAACTGGTCGTGGCAGACCGGTTCCTAGTAAAAGGGAGTTTTTCCTTCCCAGTTTCGTAAAGTGCTTGGTCATAGAGGGTCATCTGATTGTTGGAGTTTCTGTATACCTTACAAAATAAAGAGGCTTGAGGTGACTGTTAGTTTCTGCTGAGCTGCGGTGCAGGTAGATGTTAAAGTTGAGCAATAAACTACATTTTTAATATCCCGAGCTAATTTATATTTATCAGCACAAAGGTGAACACAAGAAGCAGAAGTTATGTTTTACCATCCGATATGAAAAGGGTCATGTGAGTCTTAATATTATTTCACATGAAAGTGAAAAAGGGTTTGAAGAGTTAAAGAAATTTCTCAAATTCTGAGAATCTGAGCCACCTGTAAAAAAGCTGTTTTAGACTATAATCTCGAGCTTTTTGTACATTATCAAACATTTTTCTCAAACATTACTCCAGGTGTTTGGATCAAACTGTCACAAATACAGCAGTTACTTCATACAGTGATAATATTTACTCATGAGAAGCACGCACAGGGCAGCCTTTCTGCATTCAGTTTGAGTTTACTGAACTTTGTCGTCAAAGGAGATAAAGACAAGAATCTGGGTGAAATTCAGTCGTGCAAAACGTCTTTGCTTTGACAAATCCGGATTCCATTCGGCTTCATTGTTTTTTTTAGGTGAAGCAGAAATCTCAAAACCTGAACATGGAAAAAAAAAGCAAACACTCGTACACCTGGATAAGAGGAAACAGGCCTTTTATTTTTGGAATCAACTCTTTATTGTCATATCACAAGTAAACAACTGAAAGCACATCTAGTTTTAGTTAATTATAAGAAAAAACAACTTTCTCACACAGTTGCAATCATCACAGAGGTGGGGTCAGTAGGAATTTGGCCTTAATGTGAAGAAAGGGCTCCATTTCTATTTATTTTACAGATGATTTCATCAGATTTTCAGTTATTTGGTGTTACCTGCCAAGTCTGCACGGGAGGTACCGGAAGACAACAATAAAGACAAAAACATTCCTAACATGCCAAATTTTTATCTCTGCAAACTACAGCTGACTCATAACTGCAGGCAAAGCAGATCAAAAGAGGCATGACAGAGGGTGTGAGCAGCTTCTTATTATTCAGCCTGTAACGTCTATAAAAAGATGTTTGCAGGGAGGGGACGAGAGGCCTGGCTTGTGTTTGTAATCCACCTGTAGAATAAAGTGCCACTATTGACCAATCACATTTGAGAACAATGTGGTAATGTGGAGGTAGACGCTTTCTGTGCACCACAGACAACAGAAAAGATGGACTTAACTTCCTAATGTTAAAACTGAAGCCCCTGTTGATGATCTAAAAGATGGAAAGTGTTTTCTTTTACATCGTCAAAAGGGGCCGACGCCTCTGGCTCTAAAATTAGTGGATCAAAAAGAATCATCTGATTTCAAAAGGCTTTTAAAGTAACGGACATGGAAAGTTGTAGTAAATATTAAACTGAATGGCTGAATTGTAAGTTTTACATACAAAACTTACAATGTTCACCAATCCTCAACAGTGCGCCCCTCTGGACGCACAACATATGTCCGCTCGATCGTTATCGGCGAACAGCTGTGGGAACTAAAGCTCTGTGAAATCAGATAATTGTTTTTTTTAAAACACACCCTCAGCTGCCAAGCTACTAGTTTCAATTCATCTTATGTGATCATGAGTTAAGCAACCAAAACTGGCACACAGTTTCCAGTAGTTTCCTAAAGGTTCTTATCTACATCAGATACGAAAGTGACTATGACTAAAGATCATAGACCACACAATACTTCAGAATGGCCACATACTAATACTGAACAAAGCATGAAGTCTATTTTGTGAGTCAGAATGGAGGGCTATACACATGCTCGTCACATTCGGTTACCAAAGACGCTCGCCTCCAGGGTCAGTGTGTGACGTCACCGTGGCTGCGCCCATCTTTACTACTGTCTGTGGTGTGGAGAGCTTAAGAAGGAACCAATATCAAATCACAAAACTATCGGCTACTGTCAAACAACCATTTATCTTTATTAGTTTTTTATTTATCTGCATTCATCAAAATTTTAAAAAAGAAAAAAAAAAGGTGCATGAACATAAGGTCTTGGCACAGATAGTGTTGTCGCCAGAAGAGAAGACAGCAGACGATATCCGATGCATTTCCAGACTGTGTCGTGCCCATTTTTATTTATTTTTTAATACAAATAGAAAAATTCACTCATCATTTGAATCTCTTAACATCCATCAGGTCATTGGTGACAGATCCAGAGTTGGAAACACGGTTTTCTGAAAATCTACCCTTAGTGGCCTGCAGGATGCTAAGAGGTGAGAAACCTCCTGATTCCACCTCATATGTGTGAAACTCAGACCATGTCTGTCCTGTAGTGCATCAGCAGCATGAAGCACAACATTCTGAGTTCTTAAAGTATGTGTGTGCAGTCTGACGACAGGTAAAGCACACCTGCAGCTGGAATATCTCGTGCTGCAGAGGTACACAGTGTCCCATTGAAGTCTTGGCCATGTTTTGGCACACTGTCTTTATCACTCACATGTGACCTCCTGGTCACACAATAAAGCGAGAAGGAGGAAGAGCTAACCTCAACTACACAGCGTCATCACTTCCGGTGTGCCGGTTTGTTGTTTCCTCCTCACTCCTCCTCCTTGAAGCTGAAGTCACAAACCAGAGAGAGGTGGTCGGACGGATAACTAAAGGACGGAAGCCTGTTTGGCCCGATCTCCTCCTCGGTGGGCATGTCCAAGACGGCATCCACTCTCAGCGTGTCCTTGGTATACCAGATGTAGTCCAGAGTACTGCAGCACTCCCCCGTGGGCCGAATCTTCCACGTCGTGTACTCCGGCTCCGTCAAACCATCCCGGCTGAGTTTCTTGTAGG
The DNA here is from genome assembly GCF_036321145.2 of Pelmatolapia mariae. Classification (NCBI taxonomy): domain Eukaryota; kingdom Metazoa; phylum Chordata; class Actinopteri; order Cichliformes; family Cichlidae; genus Pelmatolapia; species Pelmatolapia mariae. The sequence goes on from NC_086232.1 coordinate 40,046,200, forward strand.
CCGAGTCCAATCCAAAAGGCGATGTGGCGAAGCGCCGATACACCTCCTCATTTGGGACTGCGTTGAAATCCCCGCATATGAGCAGAGGTATGTCGGCAGCGGGGTCGCCGGGCTGCTTCTGGACCACATTCTGGAGATGCCAAAGGAGGTCTGACCCCTGAGTGCTGCGGAGCCACTCCCAGCCAGAACGAGCTTTCAGATGGGTCACGGCCACGCACACGCATTTACCCGTGATCCGACAGCGCAGTGTGGTCACTATGGCAACCTGCGATCAGAGAGCAGCGAGTTAGAGTGTTGTAGTTTTATTTTTCCCAAAAAGGCTAAAGCTCCAGAAATACTACACCTGAGAAAATAGATTTTTTTCCCCACCTGATTGGTTGGAATCCTCATGGCAGAGAGTCGTATGTTGACGCTGTCGAGGAGCTCGAAGCGCGACTCGTCGTAGAACAGCGCGCAGCCGTCAGGGCCGTTGTTGCCCTCAACGCCCAGGCACGGAGACCACGGCTTGGGGCAGAACTGGCTGCTGTAACCCAAACCTGCCAGCACCGGCTGCAAGGTGTCGTAGTAGTGGTCGACTTCCTGCATGCACACGATGTGGGGGCGGTAGGTGAGGACTTCCTCCACGATGAGGTACTTCCTGCGGGACCAGCTGAGGGCCTCCAAAGGACACATGACAAAATTGTCGAGTCCTTCGCCCAGAGCTGCAGGACAGGAGGAAGCGGGAGACCAGACTTCAGTAACAACATTATCCACTATGTGTTTTGTGTTCCACCAAAACAGCTCAGACTCAGAAAGTGTGAATATTAAATTTCTCAGAAGGGTCCCTGGGTGATGGAGAGACCCGACACCCCAAATTACAAGAATTTAAAAAGGTCCAGAAATCACACTAAAAACATCTATATGATCCTCGCTTTCTGGACTTTATTTATTTAATTAAATATGTCAGCAGACGGATCCTAAACTATAGTCCATCTTAGTAAGTGCACTCTACCTTGAGCCAGGATGTTCCATTGCATCACCCTGATGACACTGCTGGGGGCGCCGTCTCCATCACCGAGGTGAACAAATTTCCTGTCGAAGCGAGGTGGTCGGTCCCTGACGGCCTCCTCGCACTGACGAAGCAGCTCCTCTGGATCAGGGGGACATGGAGAGGACCCCTCCTGCTCCATCGACAGAAGGAGAGACGACACTTAATATTTAGATGAAAACATTCAAAATAAAAAGTCTGAAGACAAAAGAAAAAGAAGAAAACCTACCGGGCAGAAATCTGGATCCAGCTTTGTGAATGCAGGTAGTTGGGGGTTCAGGTGTGAAGAAGGGAAGGGGAGAAGAGAGCTGGTGCTGCTGAGGGGCTGAGTCAGAGCGTTGTACAGCTTCGTGGCCCCTCCACCCATCGGATACACTGGTGAGGAGGAAAATCAGAGCGACAGTGAAGCATGTGATAGGATGGAGAAACATCCACCTTTCTAACATGACGTATAAACTGAAGGTAACACATATCTGTACTTTTATGGAAAGAATAATCTTGTTCTTTCCCAGCGTTTGTTGAGCTTCAGCTCAGGTTGTCGTGTAAAGACCAAGCCATCACAGCTGGAGCAGCCCAGATGAAACAAACCCCCAAAGTGACAGCTGCAACTCAGCCTTTTGTTCTGCTTCAGCAGCATCTGTCGGCTTACACGTGACCAAACTCATTAAACCTAAAAATAACACGTGCGCTTCCCAGGGACTGTCAGAGACTGAGCTGGATTAAACAGTCAGCTAACAAACTCAAAGTAAAAGACCCCTTCCAAAGAAGGCTTTGCACCTTGTTAGCACGTTTCTATGCTTGAGCAAAACAAGCAGTCAATGCAGTGACTCAGTGTTTTACACAAAGAAAGCCTAAGAAAACAAATGTGGAGCTGGGGACAGATTCTCAGAGGAGCTGTTTGGGTTTCACCGGTGAAACAGAGAGCAGAGGAGAGAAGCTGAAGTGAAGATATCCAAGTTGACAAAATTTTTTATAAAAGTGATAAAAGCTTCCCCCAAAAAATGTTAAACACAGAAAACAACTTTTAGTTATGAATTACAGGCAGCAGAAGCCACACCCTGCTGATGAAAATCAGTGTGCCACACCGCCTGCTCCACTTGTGGCTCCACGAGTGTGTAACAGCATCTATCCGCAACAACTTCAGAAACCAAAGTGGTTCAGATTGGGCAGATGTTGTACCAAGAGACACTGAACGAGATGCAAACTAAACACAAAAAGCAATAATCTTGCATCTCTAAATGTTTTGACTTTCAGCAAGACCAAAGCAAAAAAGCTGTTATACTTCAGCATTCCAAGGAGAATTAACAGCAATGCACTCTTCTCTGTAGCGCGCACTCCAAGTTTCTTAAATCGGACATTGACCTCTGCTCCGACATAAAAATTCTGACATCCAACTTTTCCTCTCAGCTCTCCGAGACCAGAACTACGTGACTATAAAAGGAGGTATTAGATACAGCTTGACCGCTGGATGTTTAGGATCCATGCAGTCTTGCGTGAAACAGACAGAGAACAGCAACACGTTTAAACAAGCATCTTCATTCTGTCAAAATTTATATTAGTATATTATTTATTAATATGTAACAATAATGCTTTAATTCAGTCACAGAGCACGGCCAGGGTCTTTTTCTTGGAGTGGTGACCACGTAACTTTTCACATAGAAGCATAAAGCAAAGACTCTGTGTTTACTTACTGAACAGAAATGTATCAAATATGCTTAAACAAACAAATTTATTTCAAGGCTGACTAAATTAAACCGCACAATTTTTTTTGTATGTAGCAAAAACCACATGTCCAAAAACTCCATCTTCTCTAATAAGACTTTGCGAGACTAAAATAACAGCTACTGACGACCAAAACACCCAAAAGAAAAAGCTTCTTCTTACCCAGAGTCTCCATTATGCTCCTCTGCAATGTCCACGGTACTCCTTAGTTAAATGTCCTTAATGGCTCTTTTTAATGCTACCTAACAGATGTGCTGCCTGTCCGCTCGGGAGGCTAAACGTCTGCAGTGTGTCAGGAGACAGTGACAGATGTGCGGTCTGTGTGTGGAAATAACTATGACTTGTCACTGCTGCGTATAAAGCCTCAGAGAGAGAGAGAGGAAGAGGAATTAGGAAGCGCAGACGTCAGCGGACCATATGGAGTATTAGAGGTCATGTGCCAGACAGAGAGAGAGACAGAGACAGAGAGAGGAGGGAGAGAGCGACAAAGTCAAAGAGAGAGAGAGAGACAGAGCGGGGCAAACCTGTTGAGTGGCTGATATAACTGACAGATTTACTCTAGCGACTTGGCCCTCGACTAAATATAGAGGCGCACAAAAACACGATAACCCGCACTCATCCTCACTGATACACCATAACACCTATCACCCGAGTACACCGTGTTAATAGTTTCTAATCACTCTGTGAGAGCACAGCGTGTGAACGTGTGGCAACAACTTCCTCATTTTGGCTGTTGTAACAGCAACACACACACACACACACACACACACACACACGACTGTAATTAACCATTCAGCAGTGCTATGACAGTTTTTTTCCACACATGCTGTAGTTTTCCAACCTGTCAATCAACTTTTTTGACACAAACAATAACAGGCTGCTGAAGCATTTACAGATCTTACACTAGATAACATTCACTGGTTTATCTGGTAAATGGACTGGTTCTTATAAATGGACTGCTTTACACAACTTGTCTCATTCACCCATTCACACAAGCCCCTTTTTTCTATGCTGTTTCTAAGGGCTTTCTGTCTAACATTTACATGCATTCATACTCTGATGGATGCATTGGAGAGCAACATGGGGTTAGTATCTTATCCAAGAATATCTGGCATGCAGAATGAAGCAGAATATCTGTTAGTGAATCTATGAATGAGACCAGAATAGCCCTCCTGCAGAAGCAGGAGACATAGGTAAAAGGTATGAAATACCCAATAAAAACCCTCCACAAACATTAAAGAGAAATGGATGACCATACTGTATGCATTCAATAATAAGAATATTGTTTTTGTGCATCTAATGAATAATTAGTTCTGCATGACGACCTCAGCGCGGTCTCATGATTAATTCCATCAAGTCTGCTGGTTATAAACAGGTTTAAATAAGAGTTTAAGGACCGCTGCTTTAATGCATCAGGAGCAAAAAAGGTTGTACACCACCGGTGTGAGAGTGACAGTTTCAGAGGACTAGGTGAGGTTTCTATATCCACATGTGGTGTAAAATTGTGTGGAATTAACACATGTCCAAACATAACTCAGTTTAAAATCAAATCAAATATAAAGGACAGGGATTTGCAGGGATAGTAATGTAAAAATGTAGTCGTTCTGTTTGTGAAGTTTATAGTGTTTTATGTGTGTGGAGTACATAGTACACATATATACTGTCTGATTATATATCAATGAACTCTGATTTGTAAATTATTAATTCATCCTACTTCCGAGCATGTAAAGTGTGTGGTATCTTGAGATGTTTGTGGAAACGCAGTTTTTATTTTTACTTTGCTTTTCTGTTTTCCATGTATTCCATTTTATTTATTCTTACATGTTCCAAATCAAAAACAGTCAAATGCTCAAATATTTTTTGGACACGGAAAAATAAAACTCCCCTGGGACAGTATTCGTTTCTCATATCTACGATCACGTCTGATCTTATACTTGGGTCACCTTAAAGGACGCATGCAACAAGAAGACTAATATCTGTTTAAAACTATTCTGTCAGGACGAATGGTGACTTGCTCCAACACTGCAGGCTTGGGACTGTTAATACGTTTAAAAGAAAAGAGAGAAATACACAGGATCTATCAGGAGACGCACAAAGAGCAGCTGCAGCGGACGATTTAAAATCTTTTAAACCTTCGTTTTGACTTTAGTACAACGAGATCAGCTGGATGAGCAAAAGAAGCAGAAACATGAGTGGGCGTTGCCAACATTACTGGCTACTCCGCATATTTCTGACACTCCCTGCAAGGTAGCAAGTGATCAGGGGTGGGGCAAAAGGGGAGCTCTGGGGTTGGCAATGGCAAATCAATGAAAAGGGGGGAGGGGGATCAAGGAGTTCTGGCTCACCTTTTTGCATCACTGTAAGTATTTAATGATATAATATTAAATAACATTACCTACAGAGAAAGTTTTCAGCTACAATAACAGATGGAAAGCAATTCATTCAATTTTGAGAGATAGTCTCCCCCTCATCTACCTCACAGTGGTTTGGTCCACTTACCTTTACCTAACGTCTTTACTTTGCAAATTATAATTGTGCATTCATCTAGATATTCAATAGTAAAAGTAGATCTATTTTTGCTGCTGTTCACCTGCATCTGCTGAACTTTTATCGGTACATAAATCTGGTTTCAAATGTTTTCTCTTTATATAATGTCTCTAGATACTTTTCATGTGGCAGCCTGTATTTTTCCAACCTGCCAAATGCATAGAAAGAAAAGCTGCACCTATGGCAGTGCATCTGCACCGGACTGCATCAGACAGCTGCAACTAATGAAATGACCAGTCTGCAGGCAGATGATGGTAATAACTATAATGCAGAACAGCAGGTGTATATTTTATATTTCTGTGCAAAAGCATTAAGAACATATCAACATCTAAAGGCAATTAGGTGAAAAGTGGAAAAACAAATCCGACAGAATCATTAGAACGACGGCAATTTAGCTGGAAGAAGCAGATCTAGTATTTTGAAACACCTCATATTAAACGCAAACAGATAAACACCGGTGCTGGAAAATGACTGTGTAAACACATGGAACCAAATCATACTGAGCACACATGAACACGTTTTTTTTTTTTAATAATCAAAAATTTTTTTTTAAAAAAGTTTGAATCTTGTAGAACTCTGTTGGGCTACATTAAATCTGAAGATGGACAGTTTCAGAGGACCAGCTGAGGTTTCTATATCCACATGTGGTGTAAAATTGTGTGGAATTAACACATGTCCAAACATAACTTAGTTTAAAGTCAAATATAATATAAAAGACGGGGATTTGCAGGGATAGTAACCTATAGTTACCTAACGTCTGTACTTTGCAAATTGTAAACACCGGATGTACAGATCTTTTATTGATCTTTTTACAGATTTATTGTTTGTTATTTTTCCAAACTACATTTTATTCACTCTGTTACTTTGCTGTTGAATCTTTGCTACTGTGTGGCTGCTGCATTGTTACAGAGCAGCTGCTTACAGAAGCAGGAGTTCGGTGCACATTAAAATCATCACGCTTCTTTTCTAGTAGAAATACTTCCCCGAGTTGGTTGCTGTCTACACGACATCAGATGTTCTGTGAGCCCACAAAACCACATTTGCCATAGTTTATCAACAACAACAACAAAACAAAACATCTCATTTTAGAGGATGACTCATACCTGCATGCTGACCATGCACAACCCATACCTTAAGCTTGTCACAGCTGATTTTAACAAAGAGGAAGTCATTTTTAATGGTAGCAGAATCCCGAACATCAAGATCACTGAGCATTCACGTGCACGCCGCTGTGTGGTCAGGGTGACTCGCATCCTGTAGACGACCTGTAGTAAATCTGTGTAACTGTGACTAAGTGCACGAGTGTTGGCAGGAGGGAGGGGCCAGAGAGTTGTCACTGGATCCTCTGGTGGTGTATTGACATTTCCATATTGAGGGCAGCTGCCTTGTCAGATTTCTGTGAGGGGGATTTTATGAGTTTGTGCCTTTTAGAGGAGCTGAAACAGCTTTAACTACGTGTGTGATCTTGTGATGTGAACGCGCCACTGCTGCTTTTAAGTTAAATTAGGAAACATTTAAAAGGTTCAACATAACAGAGTCTGACGGTCCGGGGCCAATAAAAACATGTTAGATCTGTCTGGGCCAGTGATGGGGATTCCACTGAAGGATGTGTGTGACAGGCCCTCACTAATAAATAGTTTTTTCCCATTATTTTTTACCTTAAAATAACAGAAAAGTGCTTCAACAAAACCACACGCACGGTCAGTTAAATATAACGAGAAGAATGTTTTTAGCTGCCTGCACCCACCAGCAGTTTGTCTTACACGGTAAGAGCTTCTTAAAAAGAAGCTAAAACAAAAGCAGTCTGTATGCAGATCAGCTGCTCGACGTTTCAGTTTGACAGTTTGTGTCATAGACATAACTTTGCTGCAGGCTTTAACGTCTATCCAGCTGAGAAACATCTGCTCTCTCTTTTTAACTCTCTGTGTCACGCTAAGCCACTCTCCACTACGCTTTAAACTTTCTCTCATCCCATGGGTATTTTTATACATTCTTCTAGTATCATTTCATGAGGGGCCATTTTTAAATTACATTATCTAGAAAACTATAGTTTTCTAGAAAAAAAAACTTCAGGGATATATCCAGAGGTTAGGGAACATGAGCCATTGTTTTGGATTCACAAAGTACAACAGGTGCTGGAGAGACACCGAGACAACCCCCAATTACTGTAGGGAATGGTTCAGCTGGTGACCACAGACCATCACTCTCTCCTCAGCTCTGTCCTCTTCACTTCCTGATAGCATGAAACGGTACCTCTGATCCATTCAGGTTACACAGGTAGTCTGAATGGATCGGAGGTCCCCTGGTATGGCACATCCACACATGCCATCACAACCAGACTTGCAGAGTCTCCCAGCACAGGAGATGCCAAGAGACGGGCACTAACACAAGGAGAGTTGGACAATAGCTTAGCAGGGCTTCAGCCCAGCAGAGGGATGAGAGGACGGAGGAAGAGCATTCCCAGAGGCCTGCAAAACAACCTCCAGCTTGCTCATGTGCATGTTTATGGTCAAACTGTCACAAACAGATTGCATGGAGGTGGAATGAGGGCCTTTAGTGAGACGTGTGGTCACAGCCCAGAAACATTTTTTGTTTACATTTGGGTCAATTGTGTCAACATTTAGATGTTCAGGCAGGAAATTGAGACTTTGGACATTTGTTGAATTGAGGTAAGACCTTTAGCTGCAGCACAGCGTTTCCTAGACTCCATTCTCAGAGTTGCAGCGCTTTTTTTGGCAGAAGGCTTGGCTGTGAGTTACGGGGAAACTACGTGACCAGAGATCTCTTATTAGCTTGCTCTGTTTTCCAACTAGTGAGCTGGCATGTTCTGGGCTATGAAAGAGGCTGGGTAATAGCAAAACCAGAGATTTCTGACTTTGCTCTTACATCAGGATGCAAAACTATGAGTGTCTGTCAAATTCAGGATCATCCTTTGAGCTGTTGTAAGCTCCCTGTCAGTTACCCTGGTTTTCTTTTCTTAATCCTTTTGGTTAAACGAAGTTTAATGTGGACCAAATTACATTGAGAAAGGTACGACATGCATTTAAACATGTTAACAAACACGGCCTTTAGTGAAACTGAATTCAGCACCCCTGCCTTAGTAGCGATAAAATATCTTAAATGTAAGATGAGAACATCAGCATTTGTGTCTTTGTACATCTTGTTATGACTGATAACATTACATTTGAGCCGTGTGTGTCCTTCAGCTGAAGCCAATCGTTAAAAAAAAGGATTTACTTTCGACAACAACAGTTTGAGGTAGTGATGAAATGTACCGTTTGTGAAGCAATATCTCAGAAAAGAACAGCTTGTATTGTGGCATCAGATACACCACACACAGAATCCTGAACACGAGATAAGCAGATATATTTAGAGACAAAGAACTCCAAAGATATTAAAAACATGAACAAAACTGTCTAAATATAAACGACGGTCCAGCCAAAGCACAAAGCTACAGATACCCTAGGTCAAAGTAAAGTTTACTTCTGGGCTTTTTGGAGACTTACCTTCTTTACTGGAATAAAATGACGACTTCCTCTTAAAACCGACTTTTTGGCAGCTGCAGACTTGTTTTTCGTTCTTAGTAAACCAGTATTTAGCCCTCTGAGTACGTGCCTCTGGATACATGTGTGTGCCTGTTTTTGTTGAGAGGAAGTACAAGTGGGTGTGCGTTTGACCCTGTAACTGCAGGGAAAGGTCACGCTGAGGAAAAGCCAGATCTATTCTGCCATCTGCTGGTAGGAGTCACACAGGAAATGATTTGTATTTGTGAAAGTGCATGAGAAGTGCAATTATGCCCATCTCGCAAACAAAAACTACTTTCAAAAATTCATCAGCTCCATAAGTTCAGTTTTAAATTGGACCGAGCACCACCTCTGGTAACATTTTTCAGGTAATTGTGTCAAGAAACAAAGTGAACCAACCACAACAAAAAAGTATTTCAAATTCTCTTTATGTTATAGCAAACTTTTTTTTGTCCACATTACAGGTTAATATCAGGCTCAAACGTTGCCTGTGCACAGACAGCAGGCTGACATCCAGAAGTGAGTCCACTTGTCATCCTGGATAAAGTCAGCTGCATAGTTTCGCTGTGGTCTTGTCTCCCAGTCGTTTGCTGAAGTCGAGCATTTGTTGGTGAAGGAGCATGCTAATGTTTCCTAACTGCTGTTTCCGATTCTTCAGACGGTCAAGCAGAGAACTAATCGACATGAACAGGACGCCTTCACTGCTCTCGTGGTCCTGGGTTAACATTAAATCCTCCGCCCAGGCTTGCTGTAAGCTTTCCCATAATGCCTCTGTGTCTTGCCTGAACTTCTGAGCCTCCTGCCAGTATTTGTGCGTCTCCTGTTTGGCTGTTTTGATGTCCTCCGTCATCTGACTGATATGGAACTGCAGCCTGCTGTTCTCCATGGTGACTTGCTCCAGTTTCACGCCACAGTCGTAGATGCCCACCTCCACGGCTCTCAGCTCAGATGCCTGTCTGTGGAGCGTGTTGATGTGGCACGTTTGCAGCCCCTCCAGCTCAGCCTTCATGTCCTCTTTGGGCTGAAGGAGTTCACTGGTTTTCTCCTTCAGTGCCTGAATTGAAAGCTCCAGCTCACTCCTCCTCTTCCTCAGCTCATTGAGAAGCACTTCCAGCCTGTGGTGCCTGTTCTGCTCATCGCTCCAGTCGGCCTCCACCTTCTTCAGAATCTTTTCCTTCTCCTCCACCTTCCTCTGCTTCTCCTTAACACTCTGAGCAACCTTGTCGACGTCAGTGGTGAGCTGCTGTAACTCCTGGCGCTGCCAGCTCTCGATTCTTTCGTACTCCTCCTTGGACCGGGTCACATGCCTCATCAGGAGGCTGGCATCAGTGGTCTTGGGCTCCTGCTTCAGGAGCGCTTCTTTTTTTTGAAGCAGCTCCTCATATCTTCTCTGGGTACTACTGATGTCAGATGTCATTTTCTCAATATGCTCCTCCTGTTTCCTCTTTGCCTCCTCCAGGAGCTGCAGGAGTCGCTCTTTCTCCTCCTGAAGCCAGCCCACATTCTTTTCTCCTGCATCCATGTTGCCGCGTAGCTCTTCCTGATTCCTCTCAAAGAGACGCTTGTTAATTACATCAGTTTCCTTGAGCTCTTTGACCTGCTTCTCCATCTCTTTGATCTCCCTGCCATGCTTGATGATGGAGGCAATACACTCCTCCAGCTGCAGCCTGGACCACTCCAGCTGCTGGGAGACCTGCTGATGGTCAGCCCTGACCAAGTTCTCTTTAGTGTACCGATGCTTGAACACCTCACAGACCTGAGTCAGGGCTGCCTCTAAATGCTGTTTTGATGCTCTGCCCTCCTTTATTTTACTGTCCATTGTGACGATTTCCTCTTGCAAGTTCTGCACAGTGAGGCTGAAGGCTTCCTCCAACTCATGCAGTTCCTCCTTCAGCAGATCCCTCTGTTGCCTCAGCTCCCGTTGCTTTTGGACTTCCAGCTGCTCCTCATGATGGTGCCGTGACACATTCAGTCTGTGTATGTTGTTCTCGACCTTACCCAACTCATCCATGAGCTCATCCAGCCGTCCCTGGGCTTTGTCTTTCTTGTTGGTAATGCTATCCAGCTCTCTTCTGCTACTCCTGTTCAGGTGGTTTTGCTGCTCTGTCTGCTCCTCAGCATTGCTCACCTCTTCCAAGAGGTCATTTCTTTTCACGGAGGAGGCTTGTCTCTCCAGCTTCATGTTCTGCTCCAGGGTTAACCTGTCCTGCTCGATGCCAGCAATGCAGGACTTCAGCTCCTCTATATTCTCCCACGTCATATTCAGTTGCATCTGTGAGCTGTACTTTAGGGCAAGTAGATCATTCAGAGTAGCCATGATGGTATCATGGTTAGCCTTTGCCTGATCCCGCTCCAGGTACAGGGACTTGTTTTGGCTGAGAAGGGATTCCTGCATTTTCGTAGCTTCTTCTTGGAGCTGAGAGACTGCACTGAGATCTTTGCACAGTTGCTGGATCTCCTCGGCATTCGATGCTCGCGCCGCTGCTACATCAGCCATGATCTCCTTGCTCATTTGTTCACGCATGTTGTTGATCTGGTGTCTCAGTTTGCTGTTTTCTATACTTTCCACTTCCAAGTGTTCACGAGCAGCGCGCCTGTCTGCCTCCAGCTCGCTGACAGCAGCCGTTATCTCCATCAGGTGGAGGCTGGCCTCAGGTGCAAACGGTACCTCCTCCTCTTTCAGGTATTCGTCCAGCTCCTTTAAACGCTCCAGAACCACCATAACCGATGAAAAGTCGGGCACCAGTGAGGAAGCCATATGTGACTACGTTTTGGAGCGTGTTAGCGGCACTCCGAGCCGTATATGGAGCGTTTCAAACAGATGCTCGCTGGCACGGATGACTTGTGTGTGCTGTCGTCGGGGTAACAGCTACCCCACTGTCTGCTACTTGTTTAAAAAAAAGGCTGGTGGAGTCAGTCCAAAATCCTAAGCTATTTAACCCACGATATTTGTTTGATTCATTTTATTAAGTAAAGCCTTCACCTGAAGCTTTTTCTGCAGCGTTAAAGTTCATACAGCAGCTAGCAATCGCCGATAACTTATGAGCGCTGTCGCCAGGGCAACGGCGTCCCCATCGCTACTAGCTCTACGGCAACCCGGTGACGTCAGCACGCTCGAAGCTACCTATCAGCTAAGTGCTAACCGCCAGAAAATAACCCCAGGAAAACAAAGCAAGTTTGGCGAAGTCAGTGTTTGAAACGTGAATAGAAAAAATACTGTGTGCCCCCGGTCCCAAAATTTAAACGCTACAACTGTCAGCAGTGGGGTATGGTGCTTACCTACCTGGCGTACCCGCTTTGGGGGTGATGTTTGGGTTCAGTCAGATGGACCACAGCTAACATCCAACGCAGGCAGGCAGGCCGGCCACAGCTGCCGGGGTTGCCAGATTTTACGGTTTCACGTAGGTTTTCTGCTGCCTCTCATTTAGTTTGCCCGAGTAATATTAAATGCCTAATGGGGCCTAACACACACACACACACACACACAGAGCGAGAGAGAGGAAGAAAATGGATGGATGGATGATAAATAGATCTGTTGTCATGATGGGTATTCATATTAAAAAAAGTGTAGCTGACCCTTGGAATCCACAAGGCTTCAAACCTGTCAAAGTGCTTGGTTTCTGTGGGTTTTTCTATTCCCAGCTCTGTGTGATGACAAGGACAGTCAATATTCCTAATACGGTCATGTCAGGAAACCCCACCCACCCGCTTTCAAATCAGCCAATCAGGAGAAAGCTGGTTTCAATAAAGGCATTGTTGAGCTACAACAGTTTTTATTTCAACCCGTCAATCATATGCTGCAGCTTTCGCCAGATCTCACCCTAGCTGAGCACTTTATAGCAGATTTTGAACCAAGATGATGGTGCTTCCTACCATCATCATCAGAATATAGCATGAGAGGAAATATCTTGCGAAAAACTTTGTTTTCTCTGTAAACTTTGTGCATATTTCAGTTTTTTTCTCTTCTGCACAAACCATTAAAAAAAATCTTTTACTCTCACCATGTGTTTATACACCACTCTGCACATAATTATGAGTTATTATTGATCTCTGGCTCTCTTCCAAAGCATGTTTTTTTGTCCTGTCTCCCTCCCCTCAGCCCCAACCAGATGACTGGCCCTCCCTGAGCCTGGTTCTGCTGGACGTTTCTTCCTGTTGAAAGGGAGTTTTTCCTACCTACTGTCGCCAAAGTGCTTGCTCATAGGTGGTCGTCTGATTGTTGGGGTTTCTCTGTATTATTATAGGGTCTTAACCATACGATATTAAGCGCCTTGAGGCAACTGTTGTTGTTGTGGCACTATATTAAACGTCTACCTTTTATCAGAAGCTCCAGAATCTAACAAGTACCAACATAATACATGAAATAAAATTACATGGATAGTTCTATTTTTTTTGTGTGTGTCAATCATTTGATAATTTGTAGCATGCAATGGCAATATCAGGTAAAAAAAAAAAATCCTGTAGCAGGACAGCATCAGGTCAAGCACAGCCCATGTCTGCAGCACTGGTCCTCAGGACTCCTGGGTTTCTGGTACCCTTGTGCAGCTGCCCGCTTTACACACACACACAATTTTACGTTTACGCTGGCTTTGATAGCTGTTTTTTTCTCCTTACCTTTTCCGAGGTTTGTGAATCAGACTGTTTATCTTTATAGGCAGTCGGTGTTTTTTGCCGGTGTGTTGAGAACAAGATGTGGCAACACTCGGCCGTCGCAGTGTGCTGTCGTCAGTCCACAAAGAAAGACGTAAAAAGCCTAGAAATAGAGCAGGTAGAAGGCCATGCGGTCCCACTGGCTGCAGTTCTCTGTGTGTTTAATCAAAAGCTGTGGACGCTCTTTGATCTGTTACTCATTTTAAAACCAAACTGAGAGCTGTGAGATTTTTTTCACATCTTTGAAGGGAAGTGATTTATTAAAAACAAAAAACGTGTTCTACACAAGCCTGCAGTCAGGAACTTTTTAGATATTGATTTGTATCTGCTGCTTTTACGTTTAGAAAGAAGGTTTTCGCCGTCATTGACCTGAATCTGTGCGGTATAAGAGCGTTGCATGTAATCGGGTGGTGCAGTTTTCCTGTCTATGCATCTCAGATCTGGTAGCGGGGCTGCAGGCTGCAGAGCTACAGAAACATGGATCTGATCAGTAAACCCAGAAGCAAGTCCATCGTGTGGCTGTATTTTGGCTTAAAGGCGGATGAAAAGGGGCGACCTCTGAACTCCGGTGAGGCCGTTTGTCGCCTGTGCCGAAAAATAGTGCTGGCAAAAGGTGGAAACACTACTAATTTAAGAAGCCACCTGAAAAGGCGACATCGTGCTGATTTCTTTGAGTCCACTTCCTCCGCGACCTCAGGAGCTTTACTTGACGCTCAAGGTGATTTTTTAAAACCTAAAATAATTTCTTCATTGAAAAATTGTGGAATTTTAAAGTATGCATTAAATTATTTTCTCATATGTCTGAACCCTGCATGCCTCCAGCCCAGTAAAGCCGATCAGACATGGCTGCAGGGGGCTCACGTGGCTCACCTGGGGTTGTTTGAAAGTTGCATTTTAGTGCAGTGACAAAAAAATAGTCCCTGAGCCTCGACGCTGCTTTACTGTGCAGCTTTTTTACAGTTAACTTGCAGACCGGGTGAGTTTAGTACTGCGCCTGTGCACACTCACAGTCTGGTAGCTTTTCTAAACAACAGACCGATCATCACCCGGATGAGGTTATACTTCGCTCAGATAATGTGCATTTTTTATACGCGCTGAATAAACTGTACCTTACTCTATGCACAGCGGCGTGTTTTTACATCAGGAAGTCCTGCAATAAATGACGAATAGCTATCCAGTCACACATGCGCAGTTGATGCCATGGTATAAACCGCTTGTATCCATAACCACTGTTTCATGCACATTGAGAAAGACTGGGTTTGTATTCTGTATAACTCCCACTGCCCACAAGCAATTTTTCTAAAAGGTGTTAAGCCGCCCCCTCTAACAACAAAACAAAACAAAAACCCCTCCCGTATTAGGAAAAAATACTAATAAAAATACACACCTCTCTCACTGTTTCAGTAATGTTAAGGTTCAGGCTCTGGTGAGTTCAATCCACAACTTATAGTGTTCCACTGTGTTCTTTTCTATCCAGATATACTTTTACAGCATTGACATTTTGTTTGGGAATCATTGACAGCAGCTTTATTTTTCAGCATGACAATCAGATGCTTTTTAGATGGTAATGCATGATGGATCAAAATCCAATGGTACTTTTATGACATCACTAGGTGAAATGCAGCCCCAAGCCATGATAGAGCCTCCACTGTGTTTTACAGATGCCCGTATACACTTGTTTACCTCCTCTGTACATATTGGAAAACATTTGATCCAAACATTTTATAATTTGGTTTCATATCTTCATCAGACCTGTTTCTTTTAGGCCAAACGCTCCTTTCAGCTGCCCTCTTACTGACACAGCATGTAGCTCTGGGTATTCGAGTTTGCAGATTTTGATGCCAGATGCAACCCCAAAGGGATTTATGTCTCCACCTGTGCTCAAACCAGGGATCTCTTGCTTGATAGATGAATGTGTAACTCACTACACAATCTGCCTCCTTTGAAGCACAATATAAAAACTGTTGGCTCAAGACTGTTGCAGAGTGCTTTGGAGGTACATGACTAAACTGTGTCAGATCCGTTTGATCCACATGTTATCTTCAGCTTTACCTGTATTTTGTCCCTGTCAGTTTTATCTATTTAAAAAAAAATGATCTAGGTAAAAGACAACTTATTGGATAACACTGACTAAAAGGAGTCTCTTCGCCTCTCATGTTTTTGAAGTTAACTGTCCTGGTCCTGTTCGTAATCCTCGCTCTGTCAGATTAAAATAGAGGCTCTGTTCTTCATTTGCTTGTTGCTTTACCAACTGATGATGGCTTTCTTTCATAACTCAGGGTGAGCACGCACAGAGTGTATTGAACTGCGATCAGCTGTTGTGCAACTGGAAACTCTGAGCATCCCGTCTCAGAGTTAATCAGCTCAGAGGTTATGGCTAGACTCTCCCTGCAGGACTTAATTATATGGGCTCAGTGTTGGCCTACACGTGTGAACATCAATCATGCGAGCCAGAATCAATCACTGCAGTCACACTGTGAACCATCTGCGTTGCCCCGGGCTCAGAGCGTGCACAGATACGCCGAGGTTTGGGGAATCACTCAAATACAATTTTATTAAGTCACCTGACCCCATTCCTCAGCAGCCGTAAGCAGCAGAGCGTGATATTACAGCAGAGTGATTCAGACAGCCCAGCAGGGCCTGACAAGTGGGTACTGCTGTCAGAAGTTCATGTGAGCACACTCTCTTTACAGCAGCGGTGCAGTGGCTTCATTATTTCAGTGATGATAGTTTGAGTAGACACCACCTCGAAAGTTAAACTTAAAGCTTCTGTTATGATCGACCCTGATGCTACAAGAGCCACCAGTGACAGCATTTCTTTTTTAGTGCCTTTACAGGCTTATTTCACTCTGCAGGCTTCAGGATGGGCTGGTGGGAAAAGACAAGACAAAAAAAACACTCAGTGCGATCTGACTGAAGATCATCAAATCCAAATAAAGAGAACAAAATGAAAAGTGATTAACATGGAAGGGGAAAGATTAAACAAAAGCCATCAGGCCCTTCTAGACCTGATCTGCAAAATTATTGGTAAGATCTCACTTCACGTACTGAAAACAGATTTAATGGTGGCTGGGAGTGTTGCTGTCACCCCGGTGGGTGGGCGGGCGGGTGGTGTGGACACGCAAGTTTGTCAATACGATAACTCGAGAATGAGGCAATGTAAAATTTTCAAATTGATGGATCTATTAAATATCGAGTTCAAATCCCAGCGACTTTGACTTGAAGGTCAGAGGTCAACGTTTCTGAAAATCACTTTTGCTTTTCAAATTTGTATAATAAACATATCATATGTGCATCTGCTAGGAGACCGCGAGCTAGCACTGGTGGCTGCCTGTATATTTTAGGCACTGATTTTATGACACACTAAGCTTTGCATTTGTAATGCAGGCGTGCACGATTTTACCATCATAGTTTGAAAATTTAGCATACAAAAATCATTAAAGTTTGTCTGTATTGTAATGTATTATTCCCCTCATGTGAATACAGCAGTTTCTTGTCTTTCTGAATTCTGTTGCTTAAAACGACCCAAGAGAGTGGAACTATGCTCCGTGAAGATGAATTCCTGCCCTGAATTTTCAGTAATATCTCTGTTATTTCAATATTTCTCTATTATATTCTTTTTCCAGGTTTGGATCTCAACAATGAAGAGTTCTTTGAGGATGTTCCCTCGCTCCAGCCTGCTTCCAACCAGAACTATGTCCCAGATGCGGTGTTGCCGCCCGGAGACCCATGGCTCCACAGCGGCCCCTCCCGGGCGGCGCTGTCTCTGCCTTCCTGCCTGTGCCTCTGTGGGGACCTCGGGTCTGGACTATCTGCTTCTGGATCTTTGGGCGAGGAGCAGACTGGAGAGATGAAGGTGTACGCCAAGTGCCACCTTCAGCAGGGTGTCATGTTTGGACCCTTTGTAGGAGAAGTGTGCAAGGGACAGATGCCGGCCAACCTCAAATATGCCTGGGCTGTGAGTAAAATGAACGATCACTTTTGTTCATACAGCATCGTGTAGACAGTTTGTTGATGTTTAGTTTTTTTGTTATAAATTATAAGCCGTGTTTATTTAAGAGGCCATATGGACAGATTCCAGCATAGCCTCAGCTCTTAATCAACAATGGTTTCTGTAAATTACATAACGGGAAGTAAAATGGGAAATTGATCAGTGAATTGGACACCATATCAGTCTGTTGCTATGAATGGAAAACTGAGAGGGAAAGCAAAGTATTTTGCTTTAAATAAAGCAAATATTTTGTTGTTTTTAATAATGAAATACTTCCACATGTGTGCTCTAGAAACAAGATATAATTTTATTTTGATAGAAGTTGTTCTTCTAGCAGAATGAATGGGAAGAAACCCAACAACAATGACAAAAGCTGTGTGTAAAGAATCCTTTTTTGTGCTTTAAAAGTTTAATCTTTGGGTTGTTTCCTATTGGCCATATGTTAACACAAAGATGGGCTTTTTGTGTTTTTAGATCAGAGACGATGCTGCTTTTATCTACGTGGACGCTTCTGATGAAAACAAATCTAACTGGATGAGGTGGGCAGGTTTTATGGTTCCTTTTGCTTATTTTTATCTTCTGATGTAGTTGCAGACTGCACGCATTTGTTGTGTGTTTCAGGTATGTCAGATATACCAGCAGTGAGGAAGAGCACAACCTGGACGTTTTCCAGTTTTACCGTCGTATCTACTACAGGGTTTCCCAGCCCATCTCAGAGGGAGCAGAGCTCCGGGTCTGGATCGGCAAGGATTATGCCACCCTTCTGGGTCTGGGGATGGGTGAGCTCTGTCCCAGTTTTTTAATGCAGTACAGACTGAAAGGTAGCTCTGTAAAGGTGCCTGATACCTTTGTCTTTGTTGGTGATGTACAGGTGACAACGTGAAATGTGAAGTTGGAGACAAGGAGACAGCTCTGCGCCTCCTGCAGGACATTCAGTTGGTCACCCTCCCAGAGCCGAGCAGCACTTCCTTTTGGTCAGATCACAGCCAATCACAGAGCCCCATGCCTGTCATAAGCGACGTGACGACGATGTCGAACTCAGATGCCGTCAGCGACCCAGGCAGCATGATCACTGGCTCCTCCTTCGTCTCCACCTCTGTCATCTCCTTCCCGTCTCCTCATCAAATAGAAAAGTATGATTTTCTGCCTGGAACTGAGAAACTGCTGAGCAACCCCAACACCATCCAGAACAGCCCGTGGTACTTCTTTGGACTCGAGCCCGACCCCACCGGTCGGCCTCTGGACCGAAACACCGCTGTGTGCAAGCTGTGCATGGAGCACGTGAGCTGTGCGGGAGGGGTGCCAGATCTCCAAAACCACCTGACCAGCAAACACCACTTCAAGCTGAAAGACAGTAACAAGGACCGGAGTCTCACACTGGGTAACTCTCTACTTCCTGTTTGCAATGCACAGTGCCAGAAGTTATTAGGTAAAAAGAAAGAGTCTGATGTAAGTGATGCAGAATCTCTGGGGGAAATTTCATTAATAAACGTCCCAAAGTTATTAAAGCATTTAGTTATGGGGATTCATCGTCTTGGAAAGATGAATGGGTGTATTAAATCATGCCCTTATCTATTTTGTAGGGATTGTATTTTGACCACACTTTGACTTGATCCCACCTAAATCAGTGGGATTCATAGAAAAGATAATTTTCCTCAACGTATTTTGTTATCGCGCAAAATCTGTGAGTTAGAAAACTGCTGCTTTTATCAAATATGCAGTTTCAGTTACTTAACTCTTGTTTGTTATAGAACAGAAAGGAATTTAATTCTGTTTTAATTTCCTATTTAAAAGCTGCTCTTTTTCACAAAAACAGGTCAACAACGCTCTCAGCCACTCACACTTACCAGCGGTCTCATCAGCACTCTCCCCTTGGTTGTGTCCACTCAAGTGACCGATGCTATCGCCAACTTTCTTATCGTGGACCTCCAGCCGCCGTCTCTCGTGGAAGGCGAAGGCTTCAGAAAGCTGATTCTCACACTGCTGCCTAATTACAAAGAGCTGCCGTTGTCCTGTCAGCTCGAGAGTCTCCTGATGGACCACCACACCCGAGGCAAGGCGAGCCTGGCTCGGCTGCTCAGGAGGAACAGTGAGAGCGGAGAGAGCGAGGAGGTTATGGACTACACTGCTCCCATTGAGTTTGAGCACAGGAGACGTGGGCGAGCTTCCAGCAGTCAGAAGGAAGTTCCTTACTTTGTGACATTGAGCGTAGAGGTTTGGCTCCACAACTGGCAGGGAAACATTGAGAGGTACCTCACGCTCTGGGCGCACTACGTAGACAGTAGCTTTAGCTTTCAGAACATTGCTTTGGCGACCCAGCGGCTGACAGAGAGTGGGGGGGAAGAGCACGCCGTCCGAGCGGTGGAGGCCCAGGTGAAGGTGATGGCGCACGAATGGGGAATCTCCCAGCCTAATCTGATGTTGCTGGGAGGTGAGATAAGGAACAAGATGAGGACACAGCCAGTAAAGAGCAAGAAGGGAGCAGAGGTTGCAGGAAGCGCCTCCCACCCGAACTCAACAACGTTCCTAGAGAGGGAAGACTCTGTGTCGCCCGAGGAGCCGGAGCACGCTCACAGTAGTGAAGGACTTCCGTCTGTTCCTTGTTTTTTCAGAGCCGTGCAAGACTGTGTGGAGGAAGTGATGTCACATCCCGTCATCTCCAAAACTCTCAGCCAGTTCCAGGGTTTTCTCTCCACCCTGTTCTTACCAGCTGCTCAGAATAAATGCTCATACCAGCCTCATACCCAGAACCTCCTCAAAGGTCTGACGAAACAGGAGCGTGCCAGACTTGCATCGTGGGCACACAGCCAGCCAACCTGGAATAACCTTTACCCTTTACTGAGCATGCTCATCAGACACAAAAGCCTCTTTTGCTGTGTAATTAAAGAAATAAAAGGTGAGGGTTTGTCCAAGGAAGATTGTGCTTCAGAGTCCAGTTCAAGTGGCAGCTACCACGCCAACTCCACCTCCAACACATCCTCTACAGGTGTAACGTCTTTGCGCTCTGAATGGAAGGTTCTGGAGGAGCTCTGCTCGGTCCTCAAACCTCTGGACGTGGCGTGCCGGACTCTCGCCAAGGAGGCGTTCCCCCGACTGTCCCTCGTCAAACCCATCCTCACTGGCTTGCTCTCACGGCACCTCGTGTCCCGGCCGTGCGATTCGTCGTCCATCTTGAAGGAGGTAAAGAGGATGATGAGGCGGAGCCTGGCGCACTGTTACGACAGTCCTGCTGTGAACAGAGTCCTGAGCGTGGCGTGCTCCCTCGACCCCCAGTTCCACGGACTGGGCTTCATGGAGGAGAAGGTGAGTCGGAAAGCTGGCACGCAGGGAAAAGAGTGCCTTAAAACAGCTATAGCACTCTCTACAAATCAAATTAAGAATAGCTAATTTTGATATTCAATGAGACATTTAGCAGGCACGCTGTACAGCAGTGTATCGACCGCCAACTTCCAATTTGTTTTTATGTCTAACATGTTTTCCTTTTATAATTAAATTGACTTTAATTAACAGGATTTACCAAAAAGTTAAGTGGAAGCAAACAAATCTGTCCACACAAAGGTCTTTCACTTCTTTGGATTTGGAGTTAGATAGCTAGAGGGTTTCAGGGTGGATATATAGAGTCACGGTTTATCTCTAACACAACACATTTTCAGTTAAAACATTATGATGTTAAGTTTCTGATACGATAGAGAGGTTTACATTCTTGTTTTTTAAAATTTGTGGTTTCTGGTGTTTTCTAGGAGCGGACGGACACTTTTGATTGGCTGAAGAAAGAGGCCGTGAGGATTGCAAAGGAGGACAGGAAGCGGAGTCGAGGTAAGAAGCACAGCGAGAGGAAGAGAAGCCCCTCCCCCGGGTCACCAGAGTCAGAGAGTGACTTCTTGCGGAGGAGTAAACGCCTCAAAGAGTCCCGCCCCATTAACTTCAGAGAGCTTTTCGATGAAGATGAAGAGAGCGACGTGGAGGACAGCGAGCCAGGAGACCCGGGCTCTCAGGGTGGGCTGTCAGGTATGGAGTTCCTGCTGGGAGACCTGTTCTGCTCCGCCCCCAGGAGCAGACAGAGCTCTGTGGAGGAGTCTATCGATATGGAGATGTCCGTCTTCAGAGCTGACAAAGGGGCCTCGTTGGGCGTGGAGCCCCTGCAGTGGTGGAGGACGAAGGCGGTGCAGTTCCCACTGCTGGCCACAGTGGCACGGGCCTACCTGGCTGCCCCCGCGGTGGTGGGAAACACCGCGCAGAAATTTGTGGAGGAAGGAGGAGGAGCCACGTACAGAAAGAGATCAAATATTCCTCCAGAAAGTTTGGATGCAATCCTCTTTCTGCATCACAACCACTTGCTCACAACTGAGAGTGGGCAAACGGCAGCTCGGAGTGATGACAAGATGCCATAAAGGCGCAAAGTTAAACATCCCCAGCTGTGCCATTACAAACTTCGCAAACAGAAACCAAAGCCCTAGCACAACAATCAAAAACACATGATCAACAGGTTGGATGCCGCACACTCAACGGCGTGCTCGTTAGAAAGAGTTTTTATTTTCAGGTGTGTCGTTTGCAAGGCTGAAACATCCGTCTCTGTCGTCCAACATTTCCTGTACTGAAAGCTATACACAACACTATGCATGCAGCAGATTTAAGGAGGCTCCCATTAGGCTCATTTTTAGCATTATCATTTTATTATATGATTCTGCTGAAGCAGGTTTACATGCTTTAATTTTTCCAGCACGTTTTTACCCAAAGCTGTTTGAGAAGAGCCATCCTGTTTCATGTTACGAAGAAATTGCTGCATTTCAGCGCAGTCGGCTCACGAGTTAATCCTCAATATTTTACATCAATGTGTTTTCCTACAACACACACAAAAAAAATCTAGAAGGGGCCCCGCATTCATTCTGAACTCTCTCAACTACTTTTAAACTTGAAGTCCAAAGAGTGCGATTTTTGATGATTTTCACTTTTATTTACCTGGAGATAAAAGATTTTTGGACTGTTTTACTACTGATTTACTTTCAACTTTATAGTTTCTATAAATTAGCTTGTAGCATCCAGTGCCTTACCTCATTTATATAGTACTGTTCCACAGTAGATTAGAAGCACATTAACCCTAACAGTAGATATCACTATACTCATACTGACAGTAGGCCTGCTATGGGCTCAGCATTAGTACCATGTTTACTTCACCTCAGACTGCTGTGTTCTTCAGTCTTTGCATATTCATATCAATGCTGAGTAACTGTTGTAGCCCTAACTGTTCAATAAATATATATGTAATATGTTGCTGTTTGCGCAGTTCATTACTTTCATCATAAGTTGTATAAATGTATAGTAAAAACAAACTCTGTATTGCATTCTGGGGTTTCTTATGCAGTTAGGTCCACACCTTTTTTAACAATGAGGCAATTTTTGAGGAAGCTAAAGATTCTGTTACCACCTTCAGCTTCTGCTTGTTCGTAGGTCTTTCATTTTTGTGTTTGATCCATTAAAAGTTACAGAAATACAATGGTCCAAGAAATGAAAGGAAAACTTTAAATATATGCCAGATCTCTATGTGGGGAAAAACATATAGGACTGACTGGGTAATGTATTAGGAAATTTTTGGTAAGCAAAATTATCAACCTTCGAGGCCTGAATTTAAAAACAGCCAGCGAATCTATGTGAAAGGATGATGTGGCAGGTAGAGTGTTTTGCTGAAATTTAATTGCAGCAACTGAAAATGACAATCAGTAGTTTGTATAGCCCCAAACATGGTTGTATGCATGCCTGATAATGTGAGGCATGCTCCTAGTGAGATGACTGATGGTGTCTTTGGAGATCACTGAAAACCTGGACAGACTAGGTGCAGGAGGAACTCGGGACCCACTGCACCAGCATAGGGTCTCACTGTGGATCCAACGATTTCACAACAATACGTAGAGTCAGTCAGGTTGCTGTTGCCTAGTCTGTAGAGGCCTGTGTGTCCATATATGCTTCCCCAGACCACTAATCACCACCAAATCGGTCATACTGAACAATATAGCGTAACATTTTCCACTGCTTCCCAGACCCTTCCATATCTGGTACAAGTCTTCTCTTACATGCTCTTGAGGGACACATCAAAGCTTCAGGCACTGGCACATATTGATGTGTCATCCTGGAGTGATTGGACTACCTGTGCAACCTCTGTAGAGTCCAGGTATCACCTCATGCTACAAATAATGACACTAACCTTTGCCAAACGCAAAATTAGTGAAAACAGTCAGAAAAGATGGGGAGGGAAAGTTTTTAGTTTTCTCCATCCCTGTTTTGGCGGTTGTGTCATTGTTGGCCCTCTAGTGCACCTGTTGTTAATGTCATGAACACCAAAGCAGCTGAACCTGATCAACACCACCCTCTGATACTTGACCAGATCAATATTACAGAAATTGACCTGTGACTAATGGAAACGTTGGTTTCCATTAAATCCGTTTATATATATTTATCTCTCTCTCTAGAGAGAGCAAGAGAGAGATAATAGATTGCATTTTATATAGCGCTTTTCAAGACCCTCAAAGCACTTTACCATTCCACTATTCATTCACACACTGGCAGAGGCAAGCTACAGTTGCAGCCTGACAGAAGCGAGGCTGCTATATCGTACCATCGGCCCCTCTGGCCAACACCAGTAGGCGGTAGGTGAAGTGTCTTGCCCAAGGACACAGCGACCAAGACAGACAGAGCAGGGGATCGAACCGGCAACCTTACAAGATGAGCTTCCCAACCCCCTGAACCACAGTCGCCCAACCACTATATATATGTGTGTATATATATATATATGTGTATATATATATATATATATATATATACATATATATATATATATATATATATATATGATCTGTTTCGAATGTTATTAAAGTCTTTCAAGGTTTTAAATGGCTCAAACAAATAATATTTCTCCTGAACCATAAAGTGTTTAACACAACATTTTATTGAATTACAAAAAACAGTTCGCAAAAGTGAAATTAATAAAGATCAACAAAACATTAAAGTCAATGCTTGTGCTTCTAGTTTAAATCAGTGAGCAGGAACAAAGAGAACCTGAAGCGCGAACCTTCTACAGGCTGAAACACTCGTCTCACCGTCTCTCTACAGTCTGGCTCGAGTCTCAGGATGGTCCTTCCTGAGGCGGCCTTGTTTTCTGCAGTGGATGAAGACGTTTGTAGGATGGATGAACGCCAGTAGAGTGAGAAAAATAAGGCCGATGTCCACCTGGAACAGATTGAGACAAAAGTTTGCATTCACGTGAGTACAGCTAATGCAAGAAAAGTGTATTAAATATTGACCTGTGTTGATATTTAGCCACTGCTGGGTTGTTCAATGTTAAATCAATCAGAGACACACTCAAGTACAGTGACATTTAATGAAGCAAAATTTCAACTTTTTGCTGTAAATATTTACAGGACCTCATCAAGGTGGGGGAATTTGGTACTTATTAATGTTACTTATTTTTTCAGCACTTTTGAGTCCTCGTAACTACATAATGACATTCACACATATGAAAATCATTCAATGAGCAAATCTAAGGATTGATATAATGGAACTGCATCATGAGGCCAAGGGTTTGCAGCGTTGTCAGTAAAGCAAAGGGTGACTACTCTAAAATACAAAACATGTTTTGACTTATTTCATACTTTTTTGGTTTACTAAATAATTCCATATTTTGATGCCTTCTGTAAAAATCTTAAATGTAAATAGTCATGAAAATACAGTAAACCCATTAAATGAGAATGTGTGTCCAAATTTTAAAAAGAAAATCTGTGTCTGACCTTAACCTTGAGGTCACTGAGATTGGAGCCTGTCCGAGATTTTTATTAGATACACGTATGACATCAATTTGAAGCTCCTACATCGCTCTGTTTTTGAGCTATTGCATTCATGTGTCCTGTCTGCCTGCCTAGCAGGGTGGCAGTAATACCTCATCAGGTTTTTACGGATGAGGGGTAAAAACCTACATAAAAGGGATATTCTCTGACCACGGAGACGAGGGGGTACTGCAGCACAGAGACTCCAGCAGACACAGCCATCACCAGGCCATACAGCTTCCCAAAGTGACAGGCTGGAAAACTGAGAGAGCAAAAACCAAAGGGTTACAACGTGTCTGTGTCTAACTGATGAATAAATTCTCTGTTACCTCAATTTGAAATTATTTTGCCTCCTGAAATTGTATTTTAATTGAAACTGAGAAGTTTAGAAGACAGGGCAAACTCAAAAAAGCCAAACTAGTGAAGTTTTAAATGTAATACATGCAACTTGAAACTGTTACTTTCCAGTGTGTGTTTGATATAAACTCACGCGATGCTAAGGAAGGCTGCATTCCCCCCGTAAAGGAAGGAGCGATTGAGGACCTGCAGGACGAAGGTGAAGTACTGCAGCGGGAGAAAAGCAATGGAGGTGCACACAGAGAAGAGGAGGCACTGCAGGGCAGTCAGGAGCAGGGACAGGTAGGAGGAGCGCAGGTCCGCCTCTTGCTCCGTCTCTCCTACAGTACAAGAGAGATTCAGAAGGAGTTTCCACATGAAAACAAGTCATTCTAACAGCATTCACTGATTTACCCGGAGCCAGAGGCTTCTTCTTGTGTCTGTCCATGATGAGTCCGTTCCAGGGGGCACACAGGATGCCACACAGCTGAGTTATTGCGAACGCATTGGTGTACTGGCTCACTGATGATTTAGGGATGGATGAGAAAACAAGAGAATGAAGTCAGAGAATATCTGGATCAGAGATGATAATGAGGACAATGACTTACCCAGCTTGGAGTCACCATCAGCCAGCCGGTTCAGCATGGAGTTGAGCGTGCCAATGAAGAAGTAGTGTCTCAGCTGCATGATGGACAACCACACCAGGTGAAATATGAAGAAACTGGACTTGACACAGCTGCCGAACGACTGCACTGAACACACAAAACTGGGTGTAAAATACATCAACTAATACATGTTACTTTGTTACGTGTATATGTACTTGTATTTGCCTGCAGTGGTTTCTTTGTTGGCCAAACAGTAGAAACACTTGACACAAACAGTTTTGGATGGTAAAGTGGCTATAAGAACCTTTTTCTGTGTTTTGAGCCTCTGTCCTACCCTCGGGTGCCAGCGACGTGTTCTCCGTCTCAGGGGACTCCTGTGTCGGCGGACCTTCCTTCATCTCAGTCTCCTCCACAGCGTCAGTGTTTCCCTTTCCACAGTTTATCCTGAACGTCAGAAGAAAGTGTGATTCACAAATGAGTGCACGTTCAAAATCAACGTTGCACTGGTCACTTTTGTTCTTTTGTTAGTGACTCAGAATTATTAAAAAATCAAAAGGTTTATGCTCGTCATCTGTGGTGAAAGATGGAGAAAGCAAAGAAAGTGTTGTGACAGGGAAAGCGGAAAGCAAGCGGAGAACATATACCACCTGATCTGTTCCCTGAAGATCAGGACCTCACTGCTCACTCACTCACTAACCAAGAAATTTGGGTTTAAATAATGACATCCAGCATGGAAAACTTCTTTTTTGCTTGGTTTTTGTACTAGTGAAACTTGTAGGTACAATAAAGCACCTTTTCCATTGGTAACTATTTGGATTGAGGTCTATTAACACATAGTGAGTGAAAAAGGTGACTGGAAAGGAAAAACTCAATGCATCATGGGAATCCCCGGCAGCCTACGTCTATTGCAGCATAACTAAGGGAGGATTCAGGGTCACCTGGTCCAGTCCTAACTATATGCTTTAGCAAAAAGGAGAGTTTTAAGCCTAATCTTCAAAGTAGAGATAGTGTCTGTCTCCCGAATCCAAACTGAAAGCTGGTTCCACAGATGAGGGGCCTGAAAACTGAAGGCTCTGCCTCCCAGTTGAAGCGTGATCGGCAATCAGTGCAAACATATATTACAGACTGGTTTTCCATTACTATCCAATACCATCTAATGTGTATGGTCATCTTCACAGCAACGTAGGCGAGCATCCCATGACGTAATTATGACGTATGCGACACGAACACTACAACAAAGGTGGAGGTCAGGGTGATGATATACCTACCGTTGTTTTTGTAGCCATTTCCCTCGTTCTGGGTTTTAAAAATGGTGGTTTTGATTTTCACGAACAACAACAAGAATTAGAAAAATATATACTTCTGAATTCAACCACTACACCATCCAAATGCTACGTCCACTTTAAATTAAAAAGGTAAAAGACTTCAACTTTGTCAGTAATATTTTGTATTTGATTCCTTATTTAGGTAGTTCTAAACTTTTTCACAGAATAAGAACAAATTACACAAAAACATGTTAATAATACTGAATTTGTGCTTGAAATGTGTGTTTAAGTACAGATTTTGTGTGTATCAAAGACGCCCACTGTCTTTATGACCTGAATGGCAAAAAGCTATCATGCTCTCACCCGTAGGTGTAGTTTTCAGGCAGAGTGTAGGGGATGTGGGTTTTCGGCATCAGCAGGAAAGTTCTCACCACGTGAATGCTGCTGCAGATGGTCAGGAAAATGAAAGAGTAGTGGAGAGAGATTCCCTGTTCGTACAGAATCTGCAGGGGGGGGAAAAGGTCACTTATATAGGTCATATATATGTGTGTGTGTATATTATAAACATATATATATAAAAAAACAAAACACCCAGCACGCCCCTATGGGCGGTTTATCCTTCAAGCTCGGGTCCTCTACCAGAGGCCTGGGAGCTTGAGGGTCCTGCGCAGTATCTTAGCTGTTCCCAGGACTGCGCTCTTCTGGACAGAGATCTCCGATGTTGTTCCCGGGATCTGCTGGAGCCACTCGCCTAGCTTGGGAGTCACCGCACCTAGTGCTCCGATTACCACGGGGACCACCGTTACCTTCACCCTCCACATCCTCTCGAGCTCTTCTCTGAGCCCTTGGTATTTCTCCAGCTTCTCATGTTCCTTCTTCCTGATATTGCTGTCATTCGGAACCGCTACATCGATCACTACGGCCGTCTTCTTCTGTTTGCCTACCACCACTATGTCCGGTTGGTTAGCCACCACCATTTTGTCCGTCTGTATCTGGAAGTCCCACAGGATCTTAGCCCGGTCATTCTCCATCACCCTTGGGGGCATCTCCCATTTTGACCTCGGGACTTCCAGGTTATACTCGGCACAGATGTTCCTGTACACTATGCCGGCCACTTGGTTATGGCGTTCCATGTATGCCTTGCCTGCTAGCATCTTGCACCCTGCTGTTATGTGCTGGATTGTCTCTGGGGCTTCTTTACACAGCCTGCACCTGGGGTCTTGCCTGGTGTGATAGACCCCAGCCTCTATGGATCTTGTACTCAGAGCTTGTTTTTGTGCTGCCATGATTAGTGCCTCTGTGCTGTCTTTCAGCCCAGCTTTGTCCAGCCACTGGTAGGATTTCTGGATATCAGCCACCTCCTCTATCTGCCGGTGGTACATACCGTGCAGGGGCCTGTCCTTCCATGATGGTTCCTCGTCTCCCTCCTCTTTCTTGGGTTTCTGCTGCCTGAGGTATTCACTGAGCACACTGTCAGTTGGGGCCATCTTCGTGATGTATTCGTGGATGTTTCTTGTCTCATCCTGGACTGTGGTGCTGACACTCACCAGTCCCCGGCCCCCTTCCTTCCGCTTACCGTGCTCAGGGTGCTGGACTTGGGGTGAAACCCTCCAAGCATAGTCAGGAGCTTTCTTGTCTTTATGTCAGTGGCTTCTATCTCCTCCTTTGGCCAGCCTATTACCCCAGCAGGGTACCTGATCACGGGCAGGGCGTAGGTGTTGATGGCCCGGATCTTGTTCTTACAGTTCAGCTGACTCCTCAGGACTTGCCTGACCCTCTGCAGGTACTTGGTGGTTGCAACTTTCCTAGCGGCCTCTTCATGGTTCCCATTCGCCTGCGGGATCCCCAGGTACTTGTAACTGTCCTCTATGTCTGCAATGTTGCCTTCTGGTAGTTCAATCCCCTCAGTTCTGACTACCATCCCTCTCTTTGTCACCATCCGAATACACTTCTCCAGTCCGAACGACATTCCAATGTCATTGCTGTATAGCCTGGTAGTGTGGATCAGTGAATTGATGTCTCGTTCACTCTTGGCATACAGCTTGATGTCATCCATGTACAGGAGGTGGCTGAAATTTTGATAAATGCAATTCTAATAGTCGGCGCTATCTAGATACCATCTCTTCTGTTTAAGGCGGATGTGGTTCTGTTGGTTTGTTGGATGATCACCAGCTCTTACTGGGGCAGCTGAAGCAGGAGTGAGAATTAGCACCTGGAAATTTGAGGCGATGGTCTACAGTTGGAGATGGGTGGATTGCACATTGCTGTACCAAGTATCTCAGAGTTTTAACCAGTCTATCTTTAGGGTAGACAGACTGGTGAAAGGTCTGCAGTGACTGGATACCATGCTAGTCTTTTATGGTAAAGAGAGCTGGGTGTGAAGGCAAAACTTTCAATATGCTGACTGCTCTATGTTCCCATCCTCACCTTGGGCATAAGCTGAGGGTAATGACCGACAGAACAGGATGAGCTGCTTCAGCAGGGAGCCTGGGCTCTCCCTTAGAGATAGGGAGAAGCACTGGGTCATTCAGGACTGGATGAAGGGATGTTAATTCTAATATTTTATTTATGTAGTATTCAGCACAAATTCACAGTTATATTTGTTGGTGCACCAGCTCAGCTATGGGATGCAGCTTGTTTCCACCTTTTTTTTGTCCAAATAAGAATAAAACTGCACTTCAGTAAAGTAGTAGTGACACTAGTGTGAGGACAGCGTTGTTTTATCCATCTAATGTGTGTGATAAATATGAGTGTAGCAATTATCAGTCCCACCTTAACGATGAGAAGCACAGCAGAGGAGGAGTCAAAGGCACCATTGTAGAAGGTGATGATGGTGGAGCGATGAGCAGGGAACAGGTTGCCCACCTTTCCGTCACATAGAGATACAGATCATCAGGACAAAATATGTTTGAAAGTTTAGAAGTGGCTCAAATGTATTTCTGTTTAGGAACAGAAACTTTCTACAGGTGTAGTTACCTGCATGTTAGTTATGAGCAGTAGGACTCCACCCACAGCAAGAAGAGACAGGGCGGGGTAAAGCAGATTTGAAAATTCTACAAGACACAGAAATACAAACATTAGGAATGCGATGTTGCACAATATTAAAGGTAGTTAGAGTTAAAACTCCAGAGTCACGGTGTAGAGAGCAGCTGAGCAGCAGAAGTGCTGACGAGCAGTTAAAATGCTGAATAATCATGTTTGAAAACAAACTTTTTGCTTTCCCTGCGGCAGTAAAGGGTTACAGTCAGGGCTGGATTCGGTGACCCTGAACCTTTAAACTTTCTATAGGCTCAGGCTGATGGGGTGTTTTGTTGTTCGTGGTCTCTCTGTGCCCTCATTCTCTCTCTCTTCTCTTTTCCCCCTATTCCACAAACATCGAGGCTGAGCCTGTTTCTGCCGGAGGACTTTTCCCATTAAAAGGGAACTTTTGCCTGTAAACAGGCGACAGCCTGATTTGTTAGGCTTTCTCTCTAATATTGTACTAATTGAGTACTCACATTGCACCTTAAGATAACTGCTGTTGTAATACAATATAAATGAGACAATGCCAAATCAAATGCCAATGGCTATACTGGAAAATAAAGAACACAAGTTTAATATGATAATGACCTGAATTATGCACAGTTGTGTAGTCACCTGATTTTTTCACAGTGATTGTGATTATTTTACTGGGATTCATCATATATGAGGAGTGTTACAGTGACTAAGTCATCAGGCGTGAGGTGAAAACAACTTTTACCTGTTTTCTGTCATTCGTGTTTGGTATGAACCGAGCCGTAGCTGAGGAGATGAAACCTGCTTTGTGCTTAAGATGAGAAAGCCAACACAGCTGCTCTTTTTTTAAAAACAAAGGTGGTTCTTTCACAGGTTTGTGTGCTATAAAAGTCCCCAAGAATATGAAATGTGAGGCCAACACTGGCTAGCACATGCAAGTTATAATACTAACTGCTAATTAGCTAAAATGGTGTTGTCACAATAGCTAGGGTTAGGGGTGGGCGATATAAACTGTAACAAGTGTCACCTGGCAGTTTGTTGCTCTCTGCCAGGTGATTGGCTGAAAGAGCTGTGAAAAGGTAGTGGGTGTGTGGGGTGAAATCAGCGCACTTCTGTGGAAGAAACCAGAGGCAATTAATTCACTCGGGTGCGAGTGGGTATATTGTCGGTAAGAGACTTTTGCCGTTTTGTTTGGATCATTTGCTGGTTGTATGTGCCTATTTTTAATGTGTCGGACTTTTTTAGTGTGACCACCAATTTTAACAGAAGAATTGATCAAGCCCTAGATCGACTGCGCGCAGGGAAACTGATCAATATTGTAGGTATATTGAGTGTTTGTTTTTAGCTTCATGACTTTAAATGGTTTCATAAAATTGGTATTTTATTGGGTAATATTTTAATTGATAATGTTGTTTGTTTTTCAGCGGTGCTGTCTCTGCTGTCCTTTTTTTTTCGTTCTTTTGATTGATTTGTAATTTTCTTTTGGTTAGTTCGTCCAGCCGTAAAGGCGGTCATTGATTGAGAGTGAGTCGTGTAAGGGCGGACTAACCTCCCTTTTTTTGTTTTCTTGTTTAATTGTTTGTGCCACTTCCCTTTGTCTCCCAGATTGCAGGCCATGCATAGCGCTGATTCCCAGCTGCGCTGAGACCTGAATTGTTTGCAGTGCGTGTCACGGTTGCAGTGTCGCTAAGCGGGGTGTGACGGGGTTGCAGTGTAGTCATATTCGCACCGTTAGTGTGGTAAGTCTCATGTGCAGCTGGGATATCGGCAGGATCTGCTATAAGTCCTGTCTGGAAATAAGGGGAATTTGTATGTTTAATTAATGTAATAAATAAATGATCAATTTATTTCTTTGTCCCGTTCACTCGTACCTTGTCCTCGGTTACATTTTGGCGTTGTTACGAACAGGATTCAAGGGAGTGGCCGTTTTTTTTGTTTGTTTTGTTTTTTTAAGGACAGCAGGGACAGGTTTGTAAGATTGGAGTGAAGGAGCAGCCAGGTCTCCATCATGGAAGGAAGCGAGCAACAAACAATGGTCCAACGTATACAGGAGTTGGAGAATGAACTTAGAGACTTGAAAACAGCATCTGTGGGTACAGAGAGGCCCTCCACGTCAACAGGAGCTACAGGAAGCGAATCAGAGACTGTGAGACCCAATCCTGTGGTATATGTACAGCAGGATAGAAAGTTGCCAACATTTTCAGGGAAGCTGGACAATATGGGCTCACTGACTCTGGATGAGTGGATTGAACAAATGAGAGACTTTGTGCGCACGAGAGGCAGAACTGAAAAAGAGCAAGCTCAAATTATTTTTAACCATTTAGAGGGTACTGCACGCACTGAGATAAAGTTTTTACCAAAAGAACAGAAAGAAAATGTTGAGAAAATTTTTGATACGCTGAAAGAAACTTACAGCTGCTTAGATTCCCACATTTCTTTGCAACGCAGATTTTTCAATCGTAAACAATTAGAAGGTGAGTCTCTAATTGACTTTTCTCATTCTTTGATGGCCTTAATGGACCAGATTATTAAAACGGATGAGGAAGCCGCAAGAAAAGCTTCAAAAGATCTGCGTGATCAATTTTGTGATGGTGTTAGAGATCAGACATTGAGGATTAGGCTGAGAGATTTAATTAATGCCAATCCACAGTGGACGATTCGTGAGGCGAGAGCTGAAGCGACCAGGTGGATGGCACAGTATGAGAATCAGCCTTTTAGGTCTAGATATAATCAGTCTATTTCAGTCTCTTCAGATATGCAAGCTTCCTGTGAAAGTGTAGATTCTAGAACATCAGAATATGCTGAGTTGGTGTCCCTTTTTAAAGCCCAACAGACACAATTAGAGTTGGTCATTAAGGCATTAAACCCACAGGAGGTGGCTGCTTCTAGCAATCACACTTCTCGACGTAGAAGAACGGTGAATGGTAAACCCATTTGTTTTAGGTGTGAGCAAGTTGGACATATTGCCCGTTTTTGTCCGACATTACCCAATTCTGATGGAAATCAGCATGAAAGAGCAGCTAGGGCTGAGGGCCAAACTACTAGGGCGGCGGAAAACTAGTACCCACCAGTGCACAGAGCCACACACTGGTGGGAGGGTTGCAAGGCTCCAATAACATAGAACTCAGTCATCTAGTTGGTGAATGCTTGGAAGGGGAGGTTGATTTGGGTGGGGTTATTATTTCATGTTTGCTGGACACAGGGTCCATGGTCACAACAATCACAGAAAGCTCTTTTAGAAATAACTTTTCTCATCTCAGTGACGAAAAGCTTAAAGACTGTGGTTGGTTGGGGCTTAAAGCAGCAAATGGGTTACAAATTCCTTATTCTGGGTATATTGAGTTGGATGTTACAATCCTGGGAATTCACCTACCTCGTCGAGGGGTGTTGATTGTGGGAGATCCAACAGATAGCCACATGGCACAGAAAAAGACATCTGTACCTGGTGTGTTAGGAATGAATGTATTAAACCCTCTGTACTCTGAATTGTGTAAACAATATGGTTCTGACCTCTGGGAGGCTCCAGTTTTGAAGACTGCGCCCCGTGGGTGGAGAAGAGCGCTGAGATGCTGCCAAATGATGGAGGCTATGGCAAATTCTCCCGAACCCTATCGTGTTAGAGTACAGGGTAAGAAGTCTTTCTGTGTTCCAGCTGGAACGCAAAGTTATGTTCCTGTTACCTGTCCAAAGATGCCTGTGAATACACCCATTGACCTTTTGATTGAACCCCTAGGGCCTGATGATGGTTTTCTCCCGGAAGGCTTATTGGTGTCTCCCTCACTAGTAAAGGGAGAACGGGGGGAGGCTTTTGTTCCAGTTACTAATGTGGGTAAAGCTGATGTCTGGTTGACACCTCGTCGGGTGGTTGCTACAGTTCAACTGGCCAGTGTGCTAGTAGAGGGTCATTCTGAAATACAGGTCTCTGTAAATTCACAGTGTTGTACAGCTTATATTTCCAGTCATACAATGGCAGACAATTCAGCGGAACTGGATCTACCTGAATTTGAAAATCTTGAGGAGGGCGAGAAACGGCAAGCTAAAGTTTTATTGCAGAAGTATAGCGGCATGTTTGCCAAGAATGAGTTGGATGTTGGTTGTTGTAAATTGATCACTCATGAAATTCCTTTGACAGATGAAACACCAGTGCGACAACCTTACAGGCGAATCCCTCCGTCTCAGTATGAATTGGCAAGGGATCATATCAAACAGCTGCTGCAAGCTCGCATCATCAGAGAAAGTAGTAGTCCGTATTCATCCCCAATAGTTCTTGTTCAAAAGAAGGATGGAAGTTTACGCATGTGTGTCGATTATAGACAGTTAAACGCCAAGACCAGAAAGGATGCATTTCCTCTGCCAAGGATTGAAGAATCCTTGGATGCTTTGACGGGTGCTCAGTGGTTTTCCACTTTGGACCTGGCTAGTGGTTATAATCAGGTGGAAATGGCTGAGAAGGATAAGATTAAAACTGCATTTTGTACCCCATTTGGTTTGTTTGAGTTCAACCGCATGCCTTTTGGTTTGTGTAATGCACCCAGTACATTTCAGCGACTGATGGAGCGTTTGTTTGGAGATTGCAGACATCAGTCGGTGCTTTTGTATTTGGATGATGTCATTGTCTTTTCATCCTCTGTGCAACAGCATTTGGAGCGGTTGGAAGAAATATTCTCTCGTCTGGATAAAGAGGGGCTTAAAGTGAAACTCTCAAAGTGCCAGTTTTTCCAGAGGCAAGTGAAGTATTTGGGGCATGTGGTGTCTGCCGAAGGAGTTTCTACTGATCCAGATAAAATAGCTGCAGTGCGGGATTGGAAAACGCCCAGCAATCTAGCAGAACTGCGTTCCTTTTTAGGATTTGCTAGTTATTATAGGAGGTTCATAGCGGGTTTTTCACGCATGGCTGCTCCCTTGCATAGACTGGTCTCGACACTCCTCCCTCCAGGTAGAAAAGGTAGGACCCCCCCAAAACCGTTATTGGATTCCTGGGATTTAGAGTGTGAACGAAGTTTTCATCAGCTCAAGGCTGCCCTAGTTTCTGCACCAGTGCTTGCTTTTGCTGATTTTCAGAAGCCATTTACGTTGGAAGTAGATGCAAGTTATGGCGGTCTAGGGGCGGTGCTCTCCCAGGAGTATGAGGGTAAGTTGCGGCCAGTAGCTTTTGCTAGTCGGAGCTTGAAGCCTACAGAGCGGAATATGAAAAATTATAGTTCCATGAAGCTTGAGCTTGTAGCTCTTAAGTGGGCAGTCACTGAAAAGTTTAGGGAGTATCTTTTGGGTCATCGTTGCACTGTATTTACAGATAATAACCCTCTAAGCCATTTGTCCACAGCAAAGCTAGGTGCCACAGAACAGAGGTGGGCATCAGAGCTGGCTGCTTTTGATTTGACCATAAAATACCGGCCTGGGGCTCAGAATGCTAATGCAGACGTACTGTCCCGCCTACATAGTACTGTAATGGAATTGGATGGTCCGTTATCTAATGATATTGGAGTGCAGTGTGAGATGATTCCCAGTGTTCAGGCAGAGATAAGTGTTTTACCTGGTTGTTCTTTTTCTGATCTCTGTAGGTTACAGAAGCAAGACCCGGTGATTGGCCCTTTCTTAAAGTATTGGGAGGTGGCCAGGTTGCCCGACTCAAAGGAAAGAGATAGTCTTGGTAAGGGTTCGAGGGAATTGGTCCGTCAATGGGGGCGGATGAAACAAAGGGAGTCTGTGTTATATCGCTGCACTCATACTCCTGATGGAGGGAGGGAGGTTGACCAGCTTGTGTTGCCACAGTGTTTACAGAGCCGCGTCCTTCGTTTACTCCACGATGAGCATGGCCATCAAGGAGTTGAGCGTACACTGCAGTTGGTGCGCTCACGATATTATTGGCCACACATGTATGTAGATATTGAGAGATGGTGCAGAGATTGTGAAAGGTGTGTTCTTTCTAAGGCTGTTGTGCCAAAGATTAAAACCTTTATGGGCAGTATTTCTGCATCTCGGCCTCATGAAATTTTGGCAATTGATTTTACAGTACTTGAACCCTCAACTGATGGTAAAGAGAATATTTTGGTAATGACTGACATCTTTTCTAAATATACTCAGACTGTCCCTACGAAAGATCAGCGAGCCAGCACAGTGGCAGAAGCTTTAGTGAAGCATTGGTTTCATTTATTTGGGCCTCCAAGTCGCATACATTCTGATCAGGGGCGAAATTTTGAAAGTGCTTTGGTGCAACAGCTGTGTAAGATTTATAAGATGGAGAAGAGTCGGACGACTCCCTATCATCCGCAAGGTAATGGTCAATGTGAACGATTTAATCGTACACTTCATGACTTGCTGCGTGCCCTGCCTCCTGAACAAAAGCGCCGGTGGCCCCGGCATCTCTCCCAAGTCACATATGCGTATAACACCACAGTACATCAGTCGACTGGTATGACTCCATATTATTTGATGTTCGGGCGAGAGCCACGTTTGCCAGTGGATTTTTGGTTGGGTGCTGGCAGTGAAATTGATGAGGACGTCACTCTTGAAGAGTGGGTACAGGAACACCAAAAGTCCCTGGCTGCTGCATATGATGTTGTGCAGCAACGGTTAGAAAGGAGAAGGGTTCAGAGAGATCTGAACTCCTCTAAATGCGCTAGCCCTGATTTGGAGCAGGGCGATTTGGTATATATGAGAAACCACTCTGTAAGAGGTCGCAATAAGATTCAAGATTTTTGGGACCCCACGCCTTTTCAAGTAGTGCGACCTCCTCCTGGTCATGGCGTAGTATATTCAGTCGCTCCTGCTGGACACACTGGTCCACTTCGACAAGTACATCGAACTGAGTTGAGAAACATTCCAATCAGGGAATTGGATGGAGATCAAGATAGTGGTCTACAAATGTCAAAACAGGATGATCTAACTGGAATGTTGGCCACAAATAACAGTATGGTTGATGAAGTGGAACAGATGTTTACAGAACAGGGAGATTGAAGCGATTCTGCAGTGTTGAAGGAAGGGACGTTGAGTCCCACACATGTGGGGGTGCCCCATTTGGACTGTTCTAGAGACCTAGAACCTGGGGATGAAGATGTTGCCAGCTTGGCGCAAGGGCCTCGTAGGTCAATGAGGAAGACTGCTGGACAGCATTCAAACCATTTAAATTGCCACAATCTACTATAAAATGAGCCAAATTTTAAGTGTGCTCTCTTTTCAGCTCATCGTCGGGTTGCCGATGCCCTTTGAAGGGGAGGGTTGTAACAAGTGTCACCTGGCAGTTTGTTGCTCTCTGCCAGGTGATTGGCTGAAAGAGCTGTGAAAAGGTAGTGGGTGTGTGGGGTGAAATCAGCGCACTTCTGTGGAAGAAACCAGAGGCAATTAATTCACTCGGGTGCGAGTGGGTATATTGTCGGTAAGAGACTTTTGCCGTTTTGTTTGGATCATTTGCTGGTTGTATGTGCCTATTTTTAATGTGTCGGACTTTTTTAGTGTGACCACCAATTTTAACAGAAGAATTGATCAAGCCCTAGATCGACTGCGCGCAGGGAAACTGATCAATATTGTAGGTATATTGAGTGTTTGTTTTTAGCTTCATGATTTTAAATGGTTTCATAAAATTGGTATTTTATTGGGTAATATTTTAATTGATAATGTTGTTTGTTTTTCAGCGGTGCTGTCTCTGCTGTCCTTTTTTTTTCGTTCTTTTGATTGATTTGTAATTTTCTTTTGGTTAGTCCGTCCAGCCGTAAAGGCGGTCATTGATTGAGAGTGAGTCGTGTAAGGGCGGACTAACCTCCCTTTTTTTGTTTTCTTGTTTAATTGTTTGTGCCACTTCCCTTTGTCTCCCAGATTGCAGGCCATGCATAGCGCTGATTCCCAGCTGCGCTGAGACCTGAATTGTTTGCAGTGCGTGTCACGGTTGCAGTGTCGCTAAGCGGGGTGTGACGGGGTTGCAGTGTAGTCATATTCGCACCGTTAGTGTGGTAAGTCTCATGTGCAGCTGGGATATCGGCAGGATCTGCTATAAGTCCTGTCTGGAAATAAGGGGAATTTGTATGTTTAATTAATGTAATAAATAAATGATCAATTTATTTCTTTGTCCCGTTCACTCGTACCTTGTCCTCGGTTACAAAACGATATACGATAGAAACGATATAGATTTGGCCAACGATAGAGATTTTGACTATATCGCTCTATCGCGATAGCGCATGTTGATGATGTCATCAAGCTGCGCCTGTTTTGGTAGAAAGTATCACAGCGGCTACAACCATTATCATCAGTAAATTATGTTCTCCTGACTGAAGTTTGGCCCGTGTATAGCATCCTGCTATGCGATTGCATTTGTCCCTAACCACCAGAATCCCTCACGTTAACTTTTATTGAGTGGAAAAAAAGTTGCCATTCATCCTCCAGCTTCACTGTGCTAATGTTATGCTAACATAGCTGTGTCGCTAGCAATCGCGTAGCACAACATTATATACCAGGTGGTCTAACTTCGGTAACCCTGCAAACGCCACTGCTGTTTAGTTTTCTGTCTTCATTTATGTTGGAAGTGGTAGCAGAGCTGTACGTTTTAATTAGTTTCAAAAATCTCTCAGTCAGAACATGGTACGAAATGTTTAGGTATAAACTAGCGAGCTAACTTCCTGTTAACTTCTAACTCCGTTAAATTTAATAAATTCTGTTTTCATGTTTGCATGGATGTTAAACTTAATTGTTACACCCGATAAAGCAGCAACGCTGATGATTTAATTAAAGATGAAAGAATTTAGACTGTTTTTAACTCTCAGTGTTCGTTTGATTTTGGGACCTGAAGGGGACGGAGTTTTGGACCCAGATTACTCCTCACTACGGCAGCCGTAATGCTCTGACAATCCATCAAGCAGTCCATCAGCAGGCTTGCCAAAGTTGTACTAAAACATTTTTTAACAGATTTCTACACGCCAAAATCGGTTCAAGGTCAGTAAGCACAACCAGAATTCATACATAAGGCACACTCTAGATTTTTGAGAAAATTAAAGGATTTTAAGTGTGCCTTATAGTGTGGAAAATACTTTATACAGAAGAAAAGAATATATCGTGATATATATCATTATCGCACATGCTTCAAATTATATCGCGATATGAATTTTAGGCCATATCGCCCAGCCCTAGCTAGGGTGTTCGATTTTTACACTTTAGCACACAGAATAAGCTTTCAGGTAGTCAAATAAACCCAACACAGTGTGACCAAAATACGAAATTCCCACAAGGAAAGGATTATGGAAAAGGTGGAAATTATGACACAGAGGTGAAAGGTGAATCTAATAAAAACTACATAAATATGTGTTTTCTAATAATCGTAACCTGTGCACCTACCTGGGCTAGAGAGGGCCACCAGCAATGTACCACCACTAAAAAGGGCTCTGGAGAGGGAAAAATATAATCAGGACACATAAAAGTTTCTGTTTTTACCATCAGATATCCACCAGCTACGAGGAGCAGACTTCCTATGAGGGAGCACTGAGACATTGGTTGGTGGCCTGAGGGTGATTTTGGCCTGCAGCGAAGTCGCCTTGAGCATTAACAGACATGAGCTGGCAAGGTTTTCTGAACCCACTCATCAAACTGTCCATTCTCCCCTCAGATACCACATAAGCTCACGTATGTAGCCTCTCTCGACAAGACGATGAAACGTGGAAGAGAGTGAAAAAACAAAAGTCAAGATGCAGCTTAATGCTGAAAAACAAGTACCAATCAGGGGGCAGCACAGTTAAAAACAGCAGCATAAATACAAAAAACAACTGAGTTTTGTGTATGTAGTTTTTGTATATATAGCCAAAGTTGACCTTGAAAAGGCTTGTTGGTCTGTACCAAATCTTGGATTTTGTAATCTGAATAAATTTCTCCTCAACTGAACACTGACTAAAGAAATAATCTGGCACACTTTCCACTAACATTAGAACAATATAATCTGGTACTGACAATTAACTACCTATTTTATTTAAAAATCAAGTAGTGACTCAACGAGACTCATTAATTCCTAAACTGTGTAATAATTCTTGTTCTCTGCGTCTCTCCACATGTTTAAGTATTAATCATCTGACATAAAGTAAAAGATTAATTTGACTGAATAATTGCATATTTTACCAAATTTTCTATTAAATATCACTATAATCTCATTAAAATTAATTACTGAGATTCTCTAACCTAAATCTCACAATATAATCATATACATTCCTGATCACTGCAATAAATAAGAAACTTAAGTGATAACGTGTTACACCAAAGCTCTAAAGTAAATCTGCATTCCTAAGTGTTCCAGCAATGATTAACATAACAGGTTTGGAATAACAAATGTTTTCTCATGGCAGCTGGATTATTATCACACTATTCATTAAAATGAATACTGTGAGGTACACTGTAAGAAAAAGTCCTAATATAAAAGTATTTTACTGTGTATTTTACAGTTTTGTTCTGTTCTTCTAGAATATCATTAAATTTACATAAATAGACTGTGATTTCACATTTCAAATGTAAATTAACGTAAAATCACTGTAATGTAATAAAACATAATTTCCTTGTTTTTTTAGATGTATGTCTGTACATATGCATATTTAGATTGTTAAATGTATCATGATTTCACAAATATTTGTCCGTTATTTGAAAGATTGAACTGTTACATTCAAATGTAATGCTATAGAAAAATATATAAAATGATTCTTATAAACTTTTTTTTACATCAAATAATTATTACTATTATTGCTATTTAGGGCGATCGTGGCTCAAGAGTTGGCAGGTCGCCTTGTAATCAGAAGGTTGCCGGTTCGAGCCCCGGCTCGGACACTCTCGGTTGTTGTGTCCTTGGTCAAGACACTTCACCTACCGCCTACTGGTGATGGCCAGAGGGGCCGATGGTGCGATATGGCAGCCTCGCCTCTGTCAGTCTGTCCCAGGGTATGCAATCCATTATTATTTAAACCAACTGTTAACTGTATATTTCTGTACATTTAAGTATTATTATTCATATTGCCACATTCATTGACCTTGTTTATAGGTAATTTCATTGTTTAATCACATTAAAATGTTCCTAATTTAATGTTTAAAAGCACTTGAAAAAGGCAAAATCCCATGTAAAATTAGGGCAACAAACTGTATTGTCATTACTGAAAATAACCGTATTTTTATGAGAAAGTTATTTTCTGGTATTATTTTGGCGCCCCAGCTGCCGGAATATTACTGTTTTTCTAGGATTTTTGTTTTAACAGTGTAGATGATTTCATAGTACACGCCTTGGGGCAGCTATAGTATGTGATTGTGTGATTTAGTGGTATATAAACATAACTGAGTTGTTTTGAACATTTTTTGTTTTAGTGTAACCTGTGCAGAGAAAAAGTTCAATTACTAAAAAAGAAAATAAATAAATTGTTACCTATTGATCCGGACTCTGAACCAAATTTTAACCATTAACATTACCAAGTATTAGTACTGATACTAGAAACTGTCAAATATATTTTGGGGTTGAATGAGGTGAGTTCTGTTTCAGTCTAATCTCTGTGCCTCTGTGAGACACTCCCTGCTTTTAACTCAACTTAATTAATTTGTTTTTTATATACTAATCTTAACTAATCTCAGATTTTTTTGGTTTCTTTGCTGAAACTAATTGGCAGACAAGGGTTTTTTTTTATTCTGCTGGAGGTCTGACCTACAAAGGTATCTTAGTTTACTTGGAAAGTATTGTTGATTAACAACATTTTGGACAAACAGCAAGAAATAGTTAACAAATGTGTGTTTGGGTCTGCAGCCCAGACATATTTCTTTTTAGCACTGACTTACATTGCCAGCAGTCTGGTCAGCCGTGTGCCACAGTGATCAAATATGTAGCCATTTAATAGAGTCAAGAAGTTGTTGAGGAAGGAGGCCACAGTAAAAACCAGCGAGAACTGCTCATCCTGACCACTACAGTCTGGAAGAAAAACAAACAGAAACACACACACACAAATATATCTGAAACCTGCTTCTGTGGTGTCCTGGATGAGCGTCCTGTGCAATCTACACTCCAGAGGTGCTCACCTTTACTATCCGTTGTGCTGTTAGTGTCGACACACAGCCAACCAAAGTATTCCTCTTTCTTCAGCACAAACACCAGGGAGGCATGGCCAAACACCAGGCCTGCAAATAACAGACACTCCAGCAACCCAGTGATCAGGGTCAGCCAGTAGCGCAGGCTGTAACCAGCTACAGTTCCCTGCATTTTTCACTTCGTCTTTCCAGCTCACACAAAGGTCAAACAGAACTTCCAGACAGATCTTTGTTCCTAAACCATGGAATAAAAAAATAACAGGTATACG
This sequence comes from Pelmatolapia mariae, assembly GCF_036321145.2. Taxonomy (NCBI): domain Eukaryota; kingdom Metazoa; phylum Chordata; class Actinopteri; order Cichliformes; family Cichlidae; genus Pelmatolapia; species Pelmatolapia mariae. Next base: position 40,088,968 of record NC_086232.1, read on the forward strand.
TTTTCAGTTTTACATGCCTCAAATACACCAAAAACTGTTCAAGAAATGATCGCGAACGCAAGAGGGAGCAACATCTGTGTGAGCATGGGCAGTATATGAGCTGAAGGCCAAAGATGATAAAAAATAAAGTTGACTTGAGTTTTGAGTGGATTTTTTTATGCAACAGTAACAAGCTGACACAAAAAGTTAACATTTTCTCATAGAAATACTGAATGTTCATTAAAATTCATCGTACAATGTGAAATGTTGCAATGTACACAATCACGGCAGCACTGGCTCACTCATTTGCTTTATTTTCCCTAAAAGCCTCCCACCCATTCATCTTAGTTTCACTTCATATTTGTTACTTGGTTCTCCATGCCCCACCTGCCGCAGCAGGTTCAGAACCGCCACATGAGAGGGAACCACAGTGTGACATCTATACTAACTTTAACCCCGTAGGTTAAGATTTTACATACAAACAAATAGTAGCAGCACACAAAAAAAGCCACAATCAATTTCATCTTAATTCATTAATAATCAGATTAGCAATAACTCCCCTTTTCTTTAAAACTGTTCCATACTTTTGTTAAAAAAAACTGACTACAATAACACTGTGATGAATACACTTTTACCTTAATGTTTCCCAGTGAGTTTATTTGCATGGTGTATATGGTCCATTTATATTCTCCTCCAGTTAAACTCATTCTGCAAAGCGCAGAGACTACAGACAGGGCAACAGTTATCGCCAAGGGGTGGTGGCTGTAATCCAGATTAATCCCGATAATCTATGTAATGACATATGGCACTACACGGGCACAAGAACGCTCTAAATGTGACCATTAAAACACGATTATCCGAGAAATTTAACCTGGTCTTATTACAGTGTGAGGTTTAATATCATAAATACTTGTATAAAACACAAATATACATCCAGTTTTCTATGCAGAGGCAAATAATTAACTCATCTCCGTAGAAATTTAACAAAACATGCTTCTATGCGCTGACCCTCATGAAAAAGTTAAGAAACAATGCTTACCCCATAACCTCTGGGCAATCCACACATGATATCTCTACTGTGCAGAGACTCTGTAGGGCCATGATGCATCTTGCACCCGATAAGCAGCATTTAATGGGCAGAGAGCTTTACTCTCTCTGTTTATAGATCCAGCTTTAATCCCAGACAGACGGACACGGGGAGGGAAACCAGGTTTACACACTGATTCCAATATTAGTCTAATTATGAGTTATAAACTAATCTAACGGACATGCAGTCCAGCCTGTTGACAGGTTTTCTCCCTGCTTCATTTGGAGCTCGTTCTAAATAAAAAACAAACTTAGGATCCTCCTGCAGGTCAGACAAGAAAACCCATTTTCTTTCAGATGCCCTGTCTCAAATATAATCTGATATTAATGCATATTTCACAGTTTTTAACATGCCCTGCGGCTATGAAAAATAAAGGTCTTATATCAATAAGGTATAATTATTCCTACAACTCACATCTTATGGTGTAATTTCCAAACATTTCCTGTGTAATTTAGGGTGTCAATTTCGGTTAAAAAAATATTGGTAGGTACAGTCAAACAAAGGAATAAACATATGATAATCTAAGTATTTTTTAAATTAATGAGTATCTTTGGAGTATTTTAAAAGAAAGGAGATACAAATTATGTAAGTTGTTTTTTACAATATTATTAGCATTCAGAGGAAATTAATGAAATTGTAATTACAGATTACTATTAGAGGTGCAGACTATATTATTCTACTCTCCCCTTTTTACATTATAATTACATTTTATTTTAAATGCAGGCTGTAATTACTGTGTTTATAAGTGGTGATAGCTTCTAAAGAGAAGGCTCCATTTGAACCTTTCATTTAAATTGACAACACTTTACAGTCCAGCCTTGAATTCACAGACAGAAAAAAAAGAAACTGTATAAAACACTTTCTGATTAAACTGTGTTTTAGAAGTTGGAAAAAAATATATCAGCATGATTAGTGTCTAGTTTCTTTTTAAAATACTCTGAAGGGTCTCATTACCTTTACTAAAAACATGTAGCTTTGAATCATTTAATGAGTTTCTCCTTTCGTTTAAAGTTGGAGGTACAGAACCTTACATATTAAATCCTTTAAAAAATGAATGGTTCAATATTGTGAAATGATACCATAAGTCATTTTAGTTATACAGAATGTATAGAGAACTATTAAATACTCCCCAAAAATGACTTTTTCTAATTACTGTGACCACAAAGGAAAATGTCAAGGTCAAAGAAAGATGTGACAGATAAATAAAGAGGACCCACAAAAAGAAAGGAGCCGACTGACTTAGACTGGGCGGTGTAAGGCGGTGGACGTTGTTGATGTGGTGAAATTTTCCTGAAGATTTACTACAAGAAGCTCATCACTGATATGCCACCCTGAGTTTTTCTTAATTTTAACTTAAAATGAATATAAAGGTTTTAATAAAAGTTAAATATGAAATGCCTCTCACACTTGTGTCCACTCATATTTTCACTTCCTGCTATTGAGTGTAACTCACTGCCTTTATCAAGGCTTTCTCCGACCAAACTAAAATTGATTAACGATAATCTTACATGTAAACCTTACATTTACTTTGATAATTTTAATCTAGCTCATCATCTTTGTCATCAAGGTTTTATGTGTAAGGCATGCTTCACAAGAAGCATTTTACAGCAGTGTAATAATCACCTTCACAATTTACCTTCAGTATAACATATCTTAACTTGCTGTTGAAGGGTCAGGCTAAAAACACTATTAGCTACTTACTTACATAACATAATCAATATAACCAGGGTTTTATTGACTGTTTGACTTCTTCATGAATTATGGGAATGCATTAGCTGCTTTCACAGATGAATCTGTATTATTAAAGTTTCCATGATATTTTCAGGCACCAAAAATGTAATGGGCTCATTAAGCCCCCAGCATCAGAAAACTTGTGATTTTCCATTCATATGGAGCTTGGATTGCCAGTTTGTTTGTTTGCTTGTTTTAAGAAATGAAAAGATGGAAACCTTTTATAAAAACAGGCTGTAACTGTTCATTGACAGATTTAAAATAATAATTAATTAGTATTTGTGAATAAAATTGGTGATTGGTGTGAAAATGGCAAAAGAAGAAAATTCGTGCCTAGCTTCTACTTGCTATAAATATGCTATAAAGAAACTGCAAACAGTAAAATGAACTCATTAAAAACACGTATTAAAAATGTATACAAACAATACTTTTAAGTAATTGTTTAAGACCACTTGTCCATGTTTCACACATCAGAGAGCAGTTTTTTAAGAAAACTCTTTGACAAATCAGGCGCCAAACTGAACCCGAAGCTATCACAAGCTAAGCTAAGCTAAGCTAAGCTAATAATTAGAAAAAAAAAGAAAAATAAATCAAACCTTGTGATTCTAAAATAAATCCTGGATTTTGTGCAGAGAGAAATAGGAACTTAAAAAACCCTAAAACAGTAAAACATTGAAAAACAGAACAGACCTTTCCTGAGAGGGTAGCAGTAGGATGGAGGGGTTTGGGCTCCTCAGGATGTTGGCGCACTGGTTTATTCACCACCTGCTCACAAGTCAATCACAGAATCCGTCCTCTGTGATTGGGGGCGGGGCTTTTATCCGGACAGCTCACCAAGCTAAAGCTGAGAGAAGTGACCGGATATCATTAACAACCTTCACTGTGGTCTGCTATCTTCTTCAAGATGATCTCCAGATAGCGGGCACATAGCTGTTTTAATACGATTACTTTTAGGACATTTTCAGAGATACGCTTGTTTACAAAGAAATAAAAAATAACCTGTTTGTACAAAAGAGCTTCAAAGCACTTTTTGTGCACCTTTTACACCTATGGCTGTGTTAATTTGGCTAATTTATTATTATTTTTTAATTTTTAAAAAAGTAGTAAAAAGCCACTTAATTAGCCACTCTTATTGTACCTATAAATTATACTTTGAGACTAAAAAGGTTTAAAATTCAGCCTCAGATTTATCAAATTAAAGAAGGCAGTGTATCATTTTTTATTATCCCATTCTGGTTTAAATAATAAGGATCTGATTCCTCCTGCTCTTTTCCAACAGGAACTGGTCCAAATTTTGTTTTTTCTATGTGACTATGATCTAACCATGATTTTTTGAATTGTGTTCCTTTTTTGGGTTCAGAAATAACTACTATCATTCACTGAAGGATTTCCCAAGCTGAGCAGTCCACAGGATTGTCTGGTTGGTGAAGTTAGCACAAAGTCTAAGAGATCCTCAGGAAAGAGTCTATCTGCTGCACAAATGAAAAAGTGCAAGAAAGGCTTTGAAGGTGTAAAAATTAGGTTGGTGTCTGCTTCACTTTTCAATTATGCCAACTTTTCACTACCTTTCTATGGACTACAAAGTTCTTTAGATGTGTGAGTACCTCATCCATGAAGAAGCAAGAGATTATTAAAGAAACTATTGAAAGTTCATATGTCTTTACAGAATTTGCTGCTGTCTTGCCTTTGCATAATCTCTAACCACATAATTGACTGTGCTACGTAAAGACAAAGCAAAAAACAAAGCAAGTACAAGACATCTCTGCCAGTGCAGTTAATCTGCTCACAATGGCACGTGGGGAATTCCACCCCACTGAATATTAATCAGATAAACCTTGATATATTACCAGTTGATAATAAAAGCACAAAGACCTGCTACTGGCGAGGCAGGAGAGTGACTGATTAGTTTTACTAGTTTATTTCCCAAATCAATTAAAAAAAAAGACTGGAGATGCAACAGAAGACGAAAAGTTAAATACTACACAAAACCCACAGAATTAGATATTCAAGATATTAATTTATTATAAGATTTCTAAAACAAAATTCTGCAATCAATTTATGCTACTAAATACTCACTGCAATGCAGTGTGTTTCACTGCAATCCTCAGTGCAGAGCTCATTCAAACTAAAACGGTGTCTTTTATACCTGTTTCTCGATGTTTTTACTTACATCTATAAGTGTGGGGGAGGGGACCTCACTAAAGGTGCCTATCCTCCCAACAAAATGGCCCTCCATCTTATTAAAAGAAAACTAAACAAAGACAGAAAGATGGGGCAGGTCAATTAAAATACCATTATTTTGTGGTCAATACATTAAAATATAGAGTCAAGCAGCAGGTACTGGGCAGCCAGAGTCACCAAAGAAAATAACAAAACTGGTCAACAAACACTAAGATCACACAGCAACCACCACTGCCACTGAAGAATATCAAAGAGGAATACCTCAGTATCTTCCAAACTCCAGGGACTCGTGCTGAACCTCTGATGAAGATGATGGTATGACAGGAGTTCAGACAGCAGTTCTGATAATGAGGATGTGTAATACACCTCTTCCTCCAAACATCTTTTGTGGTGTCTAGATGGTATCAGAAGAGGTGTGGATTTTATTCTTTAAACAGTTGCTAACTTGGCCCTTGATTATTTTGATAGTAGCTTTGATTTGCATTTTCTGTTAACCCAGAAGTTTGGATGATGTCCATCAGCATGAATGTTCTCTTCTGCCAAAACATCTGCTCCAAACCCAGGTGCTGGCTTCCTCCACCCGTACCAGCCCGTTCTCACTCCCGAGGCGTAACATCTCGACGTTTTGAGAACGTGTTGCCCGTACCTGAGTCGTTTGTTGACCTTCTTTGTTAAATCTGTGAAATGTTGAAACTACAAATAAACTAGTGCACTTTTTGTTCCTTGCATTCCTCTATCTTTGAGTCAAGTTTTGGTGCTGTTTGTACTTAGTTCTGAAGCTGTCAATAAGAAACTAACATGGTGATTCATTATGGGTCAGTGAACTGTTAGTGGTGTTTCAAGGCTTGTGTGTGTATCTTGATTTTTTTTTTTTATCATAATGTTGTTACATTGTTACAAAACCTGTACAGCTGAAACTGTAGAGAATATTTTTTCCATCAGTGGGACTCTAGTCACAGATACTTTTTGTTTCCCTGTGTCAAGTGGCCTTAACACTTTGCATATGACTGTGTAGCATTTGAAATGTATAGCCAGCAGCTTGTGATTTTGATATTTTTTAATGCAATTTTCAAGAAAATACGTGTCTTTCTCTTGTATTTTGATTGTATTGAAGATTTAAGATTGGTTGAGCCTCATGGGATTTTCTGTTTTTTAATTTTGCTGCAGCCATCTTGTAATGGTTGCTTTACTAAATAGCACTACACCTCTGGTTATAGCCAAGGTTTGCAGAAGAGCATGTATGAATGTAAAAAAAAAACATTAAACCTTAACGTCACACAGGAAACTGCACCAGAAATGGACAACAGAAGACTGAAAAATTGTTGCCGTTTTTCCACAGTCTTCAGATACAATGCAGGTTTAAGGCACCTCTGCATTGTTTTCATTGGTTCTCATGGAAGATAAGTGTCTCAAAAGGTAAGTTTGGCTTTGAAAACAGATTACATACTAGCATAAGGCAAAAAAAAAAACAAAAAAAAAACAGGGAGCTTAAGCTGGCCCGATTACCACACTGACCAACAACAATCTGTTGGGGAGTTGTAACTCCAAATGGTGCTTAAAAATAAAAGAAACATTTACCAGAAAGCCGGTGTGACAGTTGAGAAATGGGAACTGGGGAGGCACCGCCACTGGGTGGAGCTTGTGCAAGAGCCACCAATACCCAGCTGCAGGGGGGAAAGAAGAAGAACAAGAAGGGGGAGGAAAAAAATATCTCATCTAATGATCGAAAGGTTGGTGGTTCGATCCCTGGCTCCTCCAGTCTGCATGTCAAGTATTTAGAAGCTTTTAGTAAATTTTAGAGAAAAAAAAACTAATAATAATAACAATAATAATAATGAAATACAATGACCCAGCCTAGAAGTAATGAATGCATGAGCTAGGGACCTGGTTAAGCTCACTTGGCCGAGCAAGTGACTCACAAAGTTACTTACTGTAAGTGTGCAGAGGCCCTGGTTTAAAATTGCCCTAGGCCATTTGCTGGGTTCCTTCTCACAGCTGGCTTGTAGTAATGAAGGCCAAAAATCCCCAAAATTAATTAATGAACTAAATTTTCACCCTCTCTCTGAGACAACATGTTTCTGATTTTAATGATACAAGCAAACCCCTACACAGAAAATAGGAAACACACAAATATGTATACATACATGCTACAGTCGTTATAGTATGATGCCATGATACATTTTAGTATGACATTCTATTTGGTGCTTGGTTGAAATGTCAAATATATACAATTGTGGTATTTGTATAAAATATTTGTATACAGCGTATGGATGTTGGTACTCACAGTGCCCTAATGTTTCATCAAGACTGGTCGACTTGTCTGGGAGGAAATAGGGAACATGCTAAAATACATAGGCTATAATCATACATCGTATAGCATCAATGTCCAGATTAAGAAAAATTCAGTCCTACATATTTGTTCAATAAGCATGTTGTCAGGTCCTGGTCAAAAATGACTCCAGGATTGCTGGAAGTGGTACGGGAGGCCAAAGTAATCTAGAGTAAGTATCTGGTTAGACACCATGTTTCTAAGATTTTTAGAATGAAGTACAATAAGTTTAGTTTTCTTTGAAGTTGGGAGAAGAAAAAATATTCCAGGTCTTTATGTCATTAAGACATGTCTGTACTTATGCTGACTAATGGTGTACATCATTTGACTTCATTAATAAACAAAACTTGGTATCATGTGCACAGCAGTGAAAATGTATGCAGTGTTTTCTAATAATATTGTCTCACACAAGCATGAAAATAGCTCTGGTCTCAACATGGAACTCTGTGGAATTAATTCTATCATTGATTTAAAATAGCAGAGCACATTTCTTTGAATGTATCAAATAATATTGGTTAGACTGTAAGACAATTATGCATAAGCTTCACTAGTGAGGTTTCAGTGTTATGATGAATCCTAAACCCTGACTAAAACTCTTCAAATAAAATTATCATGTCAAGTGAGGCTGTGTGGCAGGCAGGATGAGGACCTGAATGCAGGATTCAAACAAAAGGTTGAACTCAAAACGGCAGCTTTATTTGCTGGAGAAAACTAAGACATTGAATATAAAAACTAACCAGGAACTTGAAACAAGAAACTAGGAACAGTCATGAGCATGGTGGAGACACAGAGCAATGAGGGCACACAACACAACAAGGGGCAGAGGAAAACACAGGGCTTAAATACACATGGGAGTAACGAGGGAATGGGAAACAGGAGGGAAACACAACTAGGACTAATCTGACATAATGAGACAAGGGGGAAGCAAAAGTCAAAACACTGAACACAGGACACGAGACTATCAAAGTAAAACAAAACACAAGACAGGCATGGAGATCCATGCTTGACAAGGAAACTATGAGAAGCACAGACACGAAAATATAACTTGACTAGAAATGACACATGGAGCACAAGGGAGGCATAAAGCTAAGATCTAAAAAATCATTAAAGAAAACCAGAACCTAACTAAATAGAAGAATATTACTAATCAAAAAACACAAACATGGAGTCACCAGACTCCAGACCATGACACATCAGTTCATTATTTTACTACTATCTACTCTTTCAAGAATTTTTTAAAAATAAAATTATTTGGTCTGCAGTTGAAACAACTAACTGACCTTCAAAGTAAAAGAAAGGTAGTGGTACATAATCTGTAACAGAGATTGACTGATCAAATTCACCAGTCTTGTAGGAATTGGTCATGCTGATGATTTAGAGGAAGACATTATTTAAGTTTGTTTGGAAAGCTTGACAGAAGAGAAAAGAAATATAAATAAATATCAACAGTTATTAAAGTTGCTGTATTTAATGAAAGGCCCGCTGGAATCCTGTGAATATTTTTATGTAATAATTATACATTTTTATTTGTTCAGAAATGCATGAAGTCATTAAAATTTCAGTTGAACATACTACATTGTCAATCAAAAGTTAAATGATAGGTAAAGAATGACACCCATCCCTACAGTGGAAGTATAAGGACTAAATGGTTTTAAATGCCATGAAAAAAGTGTAAAAGTGTGTTTTTAGCTCGAAGTTGAGGAACCCGCTGCTTCTCATATCAAATGACTGCGGTCGGTTTAAATGAAGCAACCTCTGTGTTGTTTTAATATCCCTCCGCCAACGTAACAGACGACTGAACCTACGGCACATGCGCACATTCAATGAGTGTGCGCAGCACGTGCACGTTCGCGCGGACTCATGGAATGTCAGCTTTGTGATATCAGCTTTATGACGTATTTAGAGAACCCGAGAATTAAAAGTAGACAGACTTTCTGTGTGGATAACACCGTACCTACCAGGACTGTACGGTGTTTCTCCAACAACAAACCTTGGATTACCCCAGAAATTAAAGCCGTCCTCAAGCAGAAGAGGAGGGCCTTCAAATCCAAAGACAAAGAGGAGTTGAAAAGGGTGCAGAGAGAGTTGAGGGGACTGATAAGGAATGGGAAGGACAGCTACAGGCAGAAGATGGAGAACCAGCTTCAGCAAAACAACGTTGGTGAAGTCTGGAGAGGCCTCAGAACCATCTCGGGCCACAAACATCAGAACTCTCTGCCTGGGAGGGATGTGAGGTGGGCAAATGAACTGAATCATTTCTTCAACAGATTTGATTCAGCCATGAGGCAGTCTCCAACATCGGCTGCAGACTCACCCACCCCCACTGCTGCTGTTCCACCTCTGACACCTCAGACACTTCACACCTCCTCTATTCACCCTGCTCACTCCTCCCCACCCCCAACAATAGCATCCAATACACAATCAACACAAGGCTCCAACCTGACTCTCTCAACCACCCAGGTTAGGAGGGAACTGAGGAGGATTAATGGCAAGAAGGCAGCGGGCCCAGATGGCATCAGCTCGAGGGTCGTCAGGTCCTGCGCGGACCAACTGTGTGGTGTGATGGAGCACCTCTTCAACCTGAGCCTGAGGCTGGGAAGAGTCCCACAGCTCTGGAAAACCTCCTGTGTTGTACCAGTGCCAAAGACTTCACGCCCCAAGGACCTCAACAGCTACAGGCCGGTGGCTCTGACATCCCACCTGATGAAGACCCTGGAGCGGCTGGTCCTGGCTCAGCTTCGGCACCTTGTGAGCTCATCACTGGATCCACTTCAGTTTGCCTACCAGCCTGGCATTGGAGCGGATGATGCCGTCATTCACCTCCTACATCACTCCCTCGCTCACCTGGAGACCGCTGGAAGCACTGTGAGAATCATGTTCTTTGATTTCTCCAGTGCCTTCAACACTATTCTTCCCTCGGTTCTGAAGGACAAGCTGGAGAACTCAGGAGTGGACCATCACCTCACTACCTGGATTTTGGACTACCTCACCGACCGACCACAGTATGTGAGGACTCAGGGCTGTGTGTCGGACAGGGTCGTCTGCAGTACGGGGGCCCCACAGGGAACGGTTCTGGCTCCGTTCCTCTTCACCATCTACACTGCAGACTTCTCCCACAACTCCACCCAGTGCTTCCTGCAGAAGTTCTCTGATGACTCTGCTATAGTCGGCCTCATCACTGATGGGGACGACAAGGAGTACAGAGGACTGACTCAGGACTTTGTGGACTGGTGCCAGCTGAACTACCTCCAGATCAATGCCAGTAAAACCAAGGAGCTGGTGGTAGACTTCCGCAGGCACAAACATCCTCCACTGCAACCACTGAACATCCAAGGTATGGACATTGAGACTGTGGACAGCTACAGGTACCTTGGTGTTCATCTGAACAGCAAACTGGACTGGACTCATAACTCAGACGCCCTCTACAGGAAAGGGCAGAGCAGACTGTACCTGCTGCGGAGACTCAGGTCGTTTGGAGTGGAGGGCCCACTCCTGAAGACCTTCTATGACTCTGTGGTGGCCTCAGCCATCTTTTATGGTGTGGTCTGCTGGGATGGCAGCATCTCTGCTGGGGACAGGAAGAGACTGAACAGGCTGATCCGAAGGGCCAGCTCTGTTCTAGGATGCCCTCTGGACCCAGTGGAGGTGGTGAGTGACAGGAGAATGGTGGCTAAGCTGTCATCCCTGTTGGACAACATCTCCCACCCCATGCATGAGACTGTGACAGCACTGAGCAGCTCCTTCAGTGGGAGACTGCGGCACCCACGGTGTGGGACGGAGAGATTTCGCAGGTCTTTCCTCCCCACTGCTGTCAGACTCCACAACAAAGACTTTAACTGATCAAACACACACATCCACAAATGTGCAATAACACTAATGTGCAATAATCTTTTCTGGCATCGTTGTATCTTTACTGAGCTGTATATAGCATTTGTATTCTATTTTTATATTATTGTATATTTTATTCTATTTTATTCTACTGTATATAGTATTTTATTTTATTCTATTCTGTACAGTTGTGTACTGTATTTATTCTTATTTTATTTTATTCTAATTTTTGCTTCATAACTTTTGCACTGTCCACTTCCTGCTGTGACAAAACAAATTTCCCACATGTGGGACTAATAAAGGTTATCTTATCTTATCTTATCTTAAACCGTAAAGACATGACAGAATTTACTGAAGTGAACAGAAGGAAATCTGTGGAAATCCTTTCGTCGCTCCAAACGGATAAGGTAAAAAAAAAAAAAAGAAGGAAGGAAACAAAGTTGAGCATTTAGCATTTCTGGATAAATTACTTTTATTCCTGATAAAATAACCTTCAGTACATTGCTCTATCAAATAATATGTGATGTCAAATTGTTAATATACTGTATATTGTTAGTGCGACATATCACACATATATTTTTGTCTTATCAGTTGTTGGATTTCATTAGTGAACTGTAGTGCAAAGCATTTAACAGTGACGATTTTAAAATCCCATTGCAGAACATTTTGTTATTGTGTCAAAGATTTCTAAAAACCTGACTGCCTTTTCTTTCTAGATGTTGGAGGAAATGGGAGAAATGGATTGCAGGCATTTGAAATTGCCTTTTCTGACCCTGGAAAATCTTGGAAAAATCATCACCCCCTATGTGAAAGATGTTTCAGAGGAGTAAGTCACACATTTAAAGACATCAAGCTTACAAGCAGCAAAAATTACCACTAAATACACACATATACTCTGGTTAAATGTTTGTTTTCTCAACTATTTATCTTTTTTTCATCTTTTAGTCAGTGGGCGTCTTTAGCCGATGGTGACCCTGGATCAAAAGTTGTCATTCTGTTGTCCGGCATGTGCCATGCGATTATAGAAAAAATTAGCGCCTTGATCCTGGAGATTGTAGAACCTCAGGTTCTTGCCAAGGGGCACAATCATGCATGTGGAGATAAGGTAAGTTTGCAGGATGGGTGCAGCTGCTGCAGAGTAACAGAAAATAATATTCAAGCCAGCTTCAGAAACACCCTTCATTACTGTTTTGGTGAAGCCCTATCCATGATACAAGGTAAGTCCTACAACTCGGATATATTAGTAAAGCTGTTTTCAGCAGAAATTACTAAAAAAGTCAACTCGTCGCTGGCTCGTATCACAGGGCCAGCTCCTACCCCAAAAACTCATGACTCAGTGACAGCTATGAGCATTATACAAATGGTGTATAATGTGACTGAGATTTTTGAATGCATCTTGAATATCAGCAGAAAAATCACAGACAGGACATCTGACAGCATGACATGCTCAGACTCTAATTGCAAGCAGACTTGCTGTCTAGATGTGGAGGAGGAGGAAGATGCAGAAATCCCACAAATAAGTGAATGTTCCTTAGAGAATTCATTGTGCACGGATAATCTGAGTCCTCCTCCAACTCCAGAGCTCCCTAAGTATTCAGAAATATTTGTCCCTTCAGCATTGATTTTAGCCTACCAGGAGAATTCTTCTCCAAGTCTGGAGTCTCCTGAATGTCCAGTCAACATGACCTTTCTTACTGTGCTTCTTGCTAAGTTAGTCGACCATATTGCATCAAAAACCAGAACATCCATACTAAACGTGGACATGGTTGAATTATTGAGTGGTGTAACAATGAGGACTGAAAAAGAACTGGATTCCATTCTCCCACCAAGTGTGGAAAACCTGCACATCCCCATCTATAAAAAGCTGTGCAAGGAGTTTGGATCCAAATACTTGTTGCAGGCTGCCATGGAATCTGGTGACGAATTATTTGAGATTGCTGTTTCAGAGCTTTTAGTGTCACAGCTCCAGAAATCTTTAGTAAGGTCAAAGAATTCTGGGACCATATGGAGAGTTGTCAAGGATGGTAAACTTTCTCCAGTGCGTGAGATTCCAACACCAGAGTCCCCCAGTGAAGAAAGTAGTGAACAAAAAATACCCCTGCCTTAAAACACATCACCAGCCAGTACTCTCAAAAAGAGTACTGGCTGGTTTTCTCGTCTGTTTAACGTGATCAATAGAGCCCTGGACAGTGACATTCACAGACTTGACTATACAGTGACAAACCCACCCGTCTGGACAAACCCTGTTCTGTAATTTTTATCTTGAAAACTGATCTGAGGCTCATTTCTCAAGATAAAAATAAATGCAATGTAGGGCTTGTTAAAATACCTCTTAGAAAGTTAAGTTGACAAAGGAGATCTGGAATTTTAAAAAGACCTACAAACAATCATCTTTTCAAAAAGTTGGGACAAGTGCAACTATTTAAAAATAGTGCACAGGTAATGATTATTGGACACATAAGCTGTATGTTAAAAGTAATAAAATGCATGATTAAAAAATACTAATTTGCTTTCCTCAAAACACAAGAGTACACTAACCATCTGTCTGTCACTGGACAGTTGTTAGTATCTGACTGTGTCCATCCTAAATTAGCTCAGCTTGTTTAAACTAGTGTCCAGAATACTTTTGTCATCTGAATGAGTGTACCAACTTTTTGGAAAGATGGTTCTCTTTTCCATCACCCCCAACCAGTCGCGGCAGATGGCCGCCCCTCCCTGAACCTGGTTCTGCCGGAGGTTTCTTCCTGTTAAAAGGGAGTTTTTCCTTCCCGCTGTCGCCACGTGCTTTTTCATAAGGGATCATCTGATTGTTGGAGGGTTTTTTTGTAGGGTCTTTGCCTATGGTGCTATATCTCTATAACATCGTACTGAATTCTAAGCACCATAGTGGTTCTGTGGGTGATCACCAGAGGAAGGTTTTGGAGTATTTTGCTCCCTCAGCCGCTCTCTGGGGTTCATCCTGTGTTCCTGGCTTTCCTCCAGATTCTCCTATTGGAAATTCCAAATTTATTACAAAAAACAATTGGAAAATAAAAGACAACAACAACTGAACAAAAAACTTGGATCTGTTTTTTTCTCTGACTATTTTAAAGCTTTTAGGCTGCTGCATGTTTTAATTACTGTGAGAATAGGCTCTGACTTCAGTGGAGAGTCAGTGTGCTCAGCACCACAAACATGCTTGTAGATGTTTTTTTCACCATTTCGCAATTATTCTGTTTGTTGTTAATTACAAAAGTAAATAATAATCTAACAGTTATAGCAGTATTGTGCAAAAGTTTATAGAAACTTTTGCACAATACTGCAAATAAAAAAACCCAGTTTTTTTTTTTTTTTATAGAAACATAAACACACATACATAGTTACAATGCTATTATGACACATTGTGAGACACCATTGTGATCTGACATTTCATCCTATACTATGACATTGTCTTTGGTGCTCAGCTGAACTGTCAATAGTACATGACTGAGGAATTTATATAAAAATATTTGTGTATAACTTATAATTGTTGGCACTTACAGTGGACTAGGCATTGTTTAGTTAAAGTTTCATCAAGATTGGGTCACTTGTCTTGGAGGAAATAGGGAACATACAAACATATAAGGCAAAATATGTTTTGAGACTACAGACAGAATTTTGGGGGGTCGAGAATTGCTTTAAAAGGCTTTTTTAATAGTAAAAGACGACACAGTTTAGTCAAACAGCTTTGTAATGATTCTAACTAAACACTAGATGGAGACAAACATTTGGATTCACACAAACTGAACTTCATGCCAGACACTGGTTTTATAAAAGTAAATGAAATTTAATACTACAAAACTTCACATTTATTTGTTAACTAAAACACGGTTTGATTAGTGTCAAAACAACTTTAAAGTTTTGCAATGAGTTTTGGAAAAGAAGACAGCAAAGACAGCAAGGTGGCTAAGAATTTGATAGAATTTTTCTTAATATGGAAAAATAAAAATCAACCCATTATGAACAATGCATACATATATATATATATATATATATATATATATATATATATATATATATATATATATATATATATATATATATATATATGCATTTACAGTAACAGTGTAGTATTTTTTAAATGATACTGAAATGGACTGTTTTTTCTTTTTCTAGAACGGTGCAGGATCTTTAACCTCCTAGGATCTGGCGCCCACATATGTGGACATCACATTTTGGGTTGTCTACACCAAAATACTACATTTTGTTGTACAAGGGCCTGATATCCACTTACGAGGACATTATACTGCCACTGTTCTATTGAAATTTTTAACATCAAATATCCTTATATGTGGATCTCATTTTTCTCAGAAACAAAAATTAGGTTAAAAAAAAATCTGGTAATTCTTTGTTTTTACATTCATCAGGTGCCAATCAGCCCAAATATCAAAGAGAAATTTAAAATGAATGTCATGGAAGAGTTCGGGTCTTAGGAGGTTAAGGTTAAGGTTCTTTTGTTTTCTTGTCTAATCTGGCCTTCGCGTTCTTCAGTGTAACCGTCTAGGTGCTCTACACCTTGTTATAAGCCCTCTGTATTTCCATTTGCCTGGAGACATAATAATAATAATGGTTCTCTCACGCCAACCGGTCGCAGTAGATGGCCCCGCCCCTCCCTCAGCCTGGTTCTGCTGGAGGTTTCTTCCTGTTAAAAGGGAGTTTTTCCTTCCCACTGTCACCAAAGTGCTTGCTCATAGGGGGTCATATGACTGTTGGGTTTTTCTCTGTATGTATTTTTGTATGGTATAGCTTGCAATATAAAGCGCCTTGAGGTGATTTGGCGCTGTATAAATAAAATTGAATTGAATTGAACCACTTTAATTGTCTTCTGTGGTGTATAAGTGTTTCTGACCTGGGTGCATTATTCTTTTTTAAGAATTCCATTGAAAAGATGTCAAATGTGAACTGAACACATGGAATTACACCCAGTTAAATTTGAGTCCCCCAAAGTGAGGTACTGTGTATAAAATTTAATGTAATTCCTCAACTATAAATGCATTTTTTTTCTTTTGTTAAACTCCTTCAATTAAAACTGAAAGCCTGCAATTAAATTACAGCTTGACTGTTTGATTTAAAATCTCCTGTGGTACATGGACGTACCTGTACACCAGTTTGACTTCACTTACCTTTTGAGCTATTTAGAGGTGAGAAATGCTGCCATTGCCATGAGTGGTCTGATGGGGGAGGCAAAGAGACATGAATGTGACCTTGGAGGGAGTGGTTGAAGATAGAAAACATGGTTCCTGCTAAGAGAAGGAAGAGCAGAAAAAGGGGGGGGGAGAGAGAAAGAGCAAGAGGAGGGGGTGCTGACAACAAGCCTACAACACTGTCTTTCATCAAACTGTCATGCTGTTGTGTTGGCTGTTTCCCAGCTCCTGCTTTTACTGCCCGTGCATGTACCAAGCAACACCAAACAAGCATAATCAATCCCAACCAACCCGCCCCATACCCTCCTCCTTCCCCCCCTTTTTATCTGGTGGTGATTATTGACTGGATCTGAAGGATTTTCTTTTCCCCAAGACTTCCACTGAATCAATTTCCTCTCCTGGAAGACGTTTTTGGCTCCATCAGGGTCCAGAAACCCCAAGCCCTCCCTCCTGTTGCTGGGAAACCACTCCAGTGATTTGTGTGTTGTCAGAGTGCATTACAGACGGTGACATGAGAGCGAGAGAAAGAGAGAGAGAGACAGAGATGAGAGAGGAACCTTAGCTGGAGAGCGTGGAAGAAAGAGATGGAGAAGAAAATATACTACATGCACATCTACTCCAGCTCCATTTTTCTTTCACGCACTGTCTCCCTATAAACACATACTGCACTGTGGGGCTTGATTAACATGCTTTGATACCCCCTCCTCCCTTCCTCTGTCTTTTCTCTTCCTCAGTTTCAGCTTTTGGGATTAAAGGAATGAGGAATGTGTTTGGCAGCAAAACTGTTGGGGGAGAATATTTGATGTTTAATTGATAGAGGCTGGAGCAAAAGACTTGTTATTTGCAATTACCCTAAATCATGAGATTGTGTGTGTGTGCACGTCTCTGTGTCCGTGTGTGAGAGAGATTTGCTGCCAGGAGTTGTCTGTGAGTACTCTTAAGTGTGAATGCGCTCACACGAGAGTCAGAAACACCTTTCGCTGCCAAATACCTCTCACGCTGAAAAAAGTGTCACATTAATTAAAATCAACAGGGCCATCGTGAGCGCCGCTTCTGTGCCTGCGTAGATTTTAACAGTGCAACATCACAGTATAATAAAACCTCAGTCCCAGTATTTAAAAAAGCCTGCATGTAGATCTACTTTAGGTCCTTTAATTGGTTTTAGGACAAGTCTGAAAGCTCCAGAGGGAAAAATATTTAGTTTAACAAACATTACACAAATATTAACTTTTATTATCTATATATATATATAATCATATTGGGCACCTCCTACCCAGTGAAAAGCAGTTAACCATTTTTTAACAGCAGCTCACACCTGTCATGCTCTGTAAGACTAACAGGTGTTAATTAAGTGCAGTCCCTCATTATCTGCGCGAGAAAAAAGAAATATGGAAGTTAAGGTCTCTTGAACACTGTTATTCAGAGAAATGACTCCCTATTTACTTAATTAGTTCATTACTACCTACCACTTAGTTAAGGTCCTCTTTGTGAATGGGTTTGATAACAGCTGTTTTGACTTGTAATAATAAGAAAAGCGCAGGTGTTGCTAATGTTGACTATTCAGGTGTCCCAGTAATGACAGTGTGCCAGTGAGCTGTCACGCACAATGCCAGGCAGCTACAAAAAATTCGGAGGTGTTAAATATCAGAACATAATAAAAAATCTATTTCACACCAGGTTGTGAGATTATTTAAAAACAATCCCAACACATGACTGATTACTTCATGTCATTATTAATTTAACTGTGTGTGAAGTGGTAAAAAAAAAAAAAAAAAAAAGCAGTGTGAGAAAAAGTAAGTGCACCTCATGACTCAGTAGCATGCAGATGCACCATTAACAGCAATAACTTGAGGTAACTGTTCTCTGTAGGTCTCTCACCACAGAACTGAGGTCTGGACTTTGACTGGGACATTGCAACACCTTCACTCTTCACTTTTTCAGTCATTCTGTTGTAATTAGCTGCTGTCCTTGGGATCATTGTACTCCCATGGCTTGGGCTTTAACTGACCTCATGTCTGACTCTAGAATACTTTTGTAATTAGACGTGCTCATGGTCGAGTCAATGGCTGCAAGCTACCCAGGTCATGTGGCTGAAGACAACCTCAGCTCAAGATACGTCCAACACTGTGCTGACTGTTGATATGCTGTTTGTTTGGTTTTTTTTCCCCCAAATGTGGAGTTGGGAATTATAGCCACACATCTTCACTTTGGTGATTTGTTCAAAGGACATTCCAGGAGTTCCAGGAGTTGTTTGGTTTGTTAAGATCCAACTTTTAAAACCTAAGCCCTGCTGCCATTGGTATGTTTTAGAGAGAAGTGGATGTATCTTTTTCCTAATTATTATTGTCATGAACATGAAAATATAAGATTTTAATTGAGGCCTGTAGAGTCTGAGGTGTAGCTTTTGGGCTTTTGCAGTTTCTGACCCTGGGGGAAATTTGTTTGGACACTCATATCCCTCCTGTTCTATGTAGGTAGAGTACTGTCCTTCTTTCTCTACCCTCTTCCTCGGCATTATGTCAAAACACACCTAAATGCTCCAAACCAGCAAACTGCCAAAACATCTTTTTTCATCGCAGTGGTCACACTGATGATGATCAGTTAATTAAATGTATTTGATTAGCAGCCCCTGGCTGCTACTTATGCAGTAAGGGTCCCAAATGTTTTTCACACAGCGCTTCTGCATTTGGCTTAGTTTTTGTTAATAGTGTAATATGCAGTTCATTTAATTTTTTTTATCATTAGCACTGTGAAAACAATTTAGTTCAAGTGCGGTTAGTGCTACTATGAAGCAATATGTGGTTTATTACACTAATTATATGATTTGGACCAATCATAGCAGTGTTTTGAGGAGCAGGGGAACAGGAAATGGTTTCATAAGTGAAAGCATACTTTTCTAAAAAAAAAATAAAAATAAGGTAAAATATATTTTCAGTTATTATTTAATCTGATAAAAATTTAATTTAATAATAAATAATTTCAGGGTGAATAACCACAGCTTGATTTATGAAGTAAAGATAGCTTACAGTATGTAAATTTTAATCACAAAGAAAACTCAAATGACATATTTTAGCTGCTAATACAGTAGGACTGACGCTAATTTCCTGCATGTTTATAACATGAGTGACACATTTAAATTTCTGTCTTTTTTTTAAGTCCAAACTTTGAAATATGTCAATGAAATGCACATAGCTTTAAAGCTTTTGTTGCAAAGAAACATCCCACAGCACGTCTGGTTTTTTGTGTCCTCTTACTTGTTGTCGGTGTTGCAGAGGATATTTAAAGCTAAAACAGAAATATCCTTCTATCTGTGTCTCTTTCCACACAGAGTCCTGACCCTCACATGACCCCGTGTGAAACATGCCACAGAGGACAGACGTTAAACCCATGTTTGAGCCTCACACACACACACACACACACACACACACGCACACACGCACACACACACACACACACACACACTCATATCTCACCTTGAGGGCAGCCTTGTCTCTCTGCGTACCAGCATGGCTTAAATCCTCTCAGGAACTCGGCTCAGTCAACACTTTGTTAGTACTCACAAACAGTATCAACAGTAAAAATCCTGGATCTTTTATCTGAGCTTAAACCCCAAAGAAATGCACATAACCTCATGACACACACCAGAATATTGCAGGGTTTATTGTAACATAGTTGCCCTTTATCATGAAAAGCAAATGTCAATGTGATACAAAAAGCAAAAGAAGTATTGATGCGAAGAGAACGTAACAGAGCTAAACGTTTCTGCTTCATTTATCATCACTGCAAAAATGTGGCCCTCATGTAAAGATAAACCTATCTGAGGGTATATATATTTATCAGGTGATATGCACTGATAATCTAAATACCCAACACACATCAAATACTTACAGGTTATAATGAGACAGGAGAGAAAACAAGAAATTTTATCTTTTAGCTCTAAACTAACCTTCATGTAGACTTGTTCTGTCAGGGAACATACTGGGCTTTTTAATTAAGTGTCTCAGTTGTAGTGCAAAAAGTTCTTTGAGTCATCAGTAACACTAGAAAAGTGCTGTTTAAATGCCACTCTGTTTACAGTTTACTAACAGGCCATGACTGTGAGCGAGTATGTACAG